>NW_022111357.1:4612994-4618308 GCF_000313985.2 Echinops telfairi | reverse complement strand
GGACGTGAACTCGGGCACCTCCCCGGAGGAGCCGCGGCGGCGCAAGAAACGGAACAGCTGCAAACTGCTCGGCTGCGCCCTTGCAAGACTGACGCCGCCGACACCGTGTTCCCATTGCCCCAAACAGCCTCCCTGCCTGCTCAGAACGCCGGCTGCTCTGCGCCCCGGCGTGCCGGCCCAGGGCGCCCTCGCCCACCGCATCGGCGGAGCCCGCGGATGGCCCCGCGGCGGCGGGGAAGGATGTCTGTCTCCAGTCCTTTCGTCTGTGGGCCCGATCCCGGCCTGGCCCAGCCTCCTGCGAGATCGAATCTCGCGGGCCGCCGTGGCTGGAGCCACAGTCGCCCGAGCTCCGGGACCCGCGTGCTCCGAGCCCTGGTGGCGTCACCAGAGAACAGCTCTGTTAGGGACTGTGTGGTCTTCAGGAGGGGACTCTGATGGAACCAATTAGGTGCTACTCGCAGCTCCTGGCCTCGGGGCCGGCCCCTTTCCCGACACTCACTAGGGGTGGCTGACAGGAGCTGTGGATTTACAGGACCATTCCTTGCCCTCACAGGACCGGACTGGAGAAGGCACGGGCTGGAGACCTAGTCCCCTGCACTCCTACGGCCCAATAAGGAGCGTGTACTCCCAGGGCCAAGCTTCCCATGCTCTCGAGGCCAATAGCTGCACATCTTTGCAAGGACCCTGGGATCGCAAGCAAAAAAGTCCTGAGCAGGCCCTGAAGCAAAGAGGCCTCCAGTGGGAGGCCTGGGGGTCCTGAGTGACCTTGACAGAGGCATCCATCCCCCTTCTGGGACCCAGTATCCCCATCTCCCAGGGTCATGACCAGGCTCAGTTTCTCAGAACCCAATGGCCATTGTTACTGCTTGGCACCATGCAGTGGATTTCAACTCTTAATAGCCCCGTGTGACAAAGTAGAACTGCCGCCTAAGGTTACCTGGGCCATAATCTTACAAGAGGTAGCCAGGCCTTTCCCTCGGGGAACAGCTAGGGGTGCTTCAAGTACCAACCTTTCACCTGGCAGCCAGACTCTTACCCATTGGCCACCAGGGATCTTTCAATGACCATTATTAACCTGGAAAAGGAAACCCATTGCTGATTCCAACTCATCCCTATAAGGTCAACCGCCCTGTCTTTCTCCAGCACAGTAGCTGGTCGTATTGAAACCCCAACTTCCTTGTTAGCAACCGTGGGCTTAACCACTGGGATGGGACTCCTTTCTCCAGTAAAGGAAAGACGCCATCTCTTGTGAAGGAATTTCGATGGAGGAGGAAGGTTCCGGGCTGTGGATCTCACCTGCCCAGGAGCATGAACACTCACAGGTCCCATGGTATACCAGCCTCAGAGATGCCCCAACTACTGTTCCGCAACACCCAAAACCATGGCCCCGAGGTAGACGAGGGCCACTCTGCCTGAGGTCGTGAGTCAGGTGCTGGGAGGACTGTCCCTATGGCTAGGAGGCAGGCGGTGGCTGAACCCTAGTCTGTCTCGGGGAGGAGGGTGTGGAGTTTGATCATGGGTCACGTCTAAATGGACCGGGTCATTGAACGGCTGCCCAGGATTTCTCCACTCGCGGCCCGGTTGACCGGCCCACACCCACTCTGCGTCCAGTGCGCATCTCGTCCTGGTGCCTGGGACGGAAGCCACCTGCCACCCCGCAGAGATCCGCGCCTGGAGAGCCCGGAACAAGTCCTGACTCCATTCCAGGCAGGAAAGCCTGGGCTGCTTCTGGCAGCACCTCGCTGCCCCCTTTGGTCACTTGGACGCTGTCACCCGCACTCCAGGGCCAGCGGTGGCGCCTTCCAAGCCGCGGGCACCTGCCGAGTCCGGGCCGCGGCGGCGCCGCGGAGACCAAGGCTGCCATCTAGCGGACCCGGCGGGCGCCGTCGGCGACCCGAGCCGGCTCGGGACCGGAGGGCTCCGGGGTCCGCGGCGGCAGCTGGGAGGCGGACGCAGACTGGGCGCAGACTTGTGCCGAGCTGTGCCACCTTGGGCACGCCCCCAGCCCCTTTTGAACCGCCTCCGTTCCAGGCAAAATTGCTGGACACGCCTTTGCGCTCCAGCGCTGGAGGTCGTCGGGAAACCCGAAACCCCGGGACGGGAACGAGGCAGGCTCTCCGCAGTCCCGCATCCCACCGGACTCGCTTCCGAGGGGTCCAGGGCTCATCCCACTCGCAGTGATGAGAAGCGGGGCGGAAGGAGGCACGGCGGAAAGCCTGCAAAGCAGGAATCCGCGCGGAACAGCAGGATCCTTTTCTAGGAATTGTAAACCCAGAACTGTAAATAAAATGCTAATGATTTATTCGTGCGCAAACTCCGGGGGCTGCGTCGCAGCTTTTGAAGACAATCCCAAGCATGGCTTTCCAGGAAGGCGGGCCTCCCCGCGGCGCCTTCCCAGGTTTTCTGGGGCCTCCCGCCCTCTCCGTGGGTCTAGGTGGGGGGAGGGGCGGTGGTTCTGGGTGGGGAGATCCCCAAACCCACCTTTCCCTGAAACCTGGAGGTGCCAGTCGTCTCTCCCTTCAAACCACAGCCATGTCAGACGCCTCGGTAATTCCCTCAGCAGCCTTTGGACAAGTATCTAGCCATCGCCACGCACTTACTCAGTCCTCAGCTCCACACTGGTGATGAAAAGGGCCGTGGGGTTCACGTCTGGTGGGGAAGCCTGACGTAACCAACCATCTCACAAATCAATCCACACTTGCATGCAACAGTGAGGAACCCGGAGCAAAAAAAAAAAAAAAAAAAAGTAGGCTATTAACTTCCGGGATGGAATCCATCAAACTTTTTGAAGCCTCCAGGGTGCTCCAAGAGGGTGGAGAGAGCAAGGGGGGGAACTGGAGATGTCAGGCCTCGTCTATCAGCTTGAGGAGTGCTCTGCATATTTTAAGGTATCTCTTTAAAGGATGAGCTCTTTACAAAGAAAGGAAGACTAAAAATGTTAAAGTCATATTCATTTGCATATGCGAGTTGTCCCAATATCTGACTTGGCTGGTTCCAGTGTGGGTCCCTGAGGCTGTGGAGAAGGCAGAGAGAGGGGCAGATGCCTCGCTCCCACCTCCCTGTGCATGTGGAGACCAGGCACAGTCCTTCCCAGTAACTCCTGGCAAATGCACATGGAAGGCTTTGTTTGTTTTTAATAAGAGCTGCTTTCTTTCCGCACACGTTTTCCCCCCTGTAATTTCTGGTGAAACGGTGAGTCTTTGGTTAATACTGACCTTTCTAAGGTCCTTATGAATGCAAGACACAGATTTGCTAAGGCAACTCCATTTTCAGGCCTGTACCACGGAGCTGGTTTTCCGAGTTTAGGGGACCTTCCGTCAGCTCACACAGGAAATAGCTGGCCACCGAAGAGGAAGTGCAGAGGAAGTGCAGGCGACGCGCGGTGGACTGGACGGCCTTCATTCGTCCCTTCATTGGACAAACGTTGATGGGCCTCCTATGAGCTGGCTCTGGATTGGGCCTTGGGGATTTGGACAGATAACCTAGGCCCAGGTCCCAGGGGATTCACATTCCACGGCAGACACTGCATTGCCAAAGCACAGAATTCTGAGATTTCTACCACCTCACACTGTGGTAGGTGGAGATCTGAAGCCCTAGCATAATCCTGACTCTTAAATTAGTATATATTTGGGGGAGATTCGTGAAACCTACAACTGAGAAAGTAGCCTGGAATCGGGCCTTTGCAGCCAGTCCAAAAACTAAGTCTTTGGGGGACCGTTGTTCCAACACCCACCCCAGCTGAGGCTGCGTTATGTGAGGATGACTTGGTTATTTTGTAAGTCAGGTCCTGGCATCAGGACTCAGGCATCTCAAAAAGAATTTTAAACCTTGCAAACGGAATGAAATTCAGCTACTGATGACAACAGGGTGAGTCTCACAATGGTGGACGAAAGAAGCCAGGAAAAGAGGGTATGTGTGCATATGCTTCGTTTATAGACAGCTTAATTACAGGCGAGAATAAACCTTGAGAATAAAATTATTTTTAAAAATCAGAGCTCTTGATCCTAAAAGTCAGCATACCGATTCTCTGCAAAGGGGAGGAAGCTGAGATAAGAGAAAGACACCCAGTAGGGTTTGTGGGAGGCTGGCAAGGCTCTGTTTCTTAACCTATTTGGTGATTACAAAAGTATTTGCTTGGTAAATTATTTATAAGATTATATCTCTGTTTTATGCACATATATGTGTGTGTGCTATCTCACAATTTTAAAAATACACGTTGAAGGAAAGGAACATCCAACTTGGTTTTAAAATGAATCATAATATTTTCTGCCTGAATTCTTCAGGCTGACTATCTACAAACCAATAAAATGAAATCCATGACTTTTGAGCTGATTCCGATTCAGTGTCGCCCAGTTGGCCGGAGTAGAACGGTGGGGTGGGGTTTCTAAGGCTGTGACTCTTGGTAGAAGCAGATTGCCACATCTCCCTCCTGGGAGTGGCTGGGGGGTTTGAGCTGCTGACCTTTGGCTGCTGACCTGCCGGGACTGCCTGGGGGTTTATACTCTACTCCATTCTCTCTCGTGGCTACAGCAGGTTATAATTCTGACACTGCCACCCCCTTAAAGTTGCTGTGAGTTGCTGAGACTCTTGGTGGCCTTATGTACAACAGAACAAAATGGTGCCTTATAGCTAACTACAAGACAGCAAAAGAGGCTGGCCCAGGAGACCTGAGCGCCAGTTCTGCAGCACTCCTAATTCATGGTGCGACCTTGGGCAAAACCCTCCCCTCTCTTGCACAATGAGGGGGTTGGAGGAGATGATTCCCAGGCCTGTGGTGATGGGAGGCACCTCGTGTGTTGGGTGAGGTTTCCTCTGTTAATAGAGTAGCCCCCAGAATCCATGCCTGGAGCTGTACAGCAGTGAAATCACCAGGCAGAGAATGCAAGCAAGGTCATCGAACAGCCACCGCGGCTTTCTGGGACTGCCACCTAGGCTGTTGTGAATGGATGGGCCCAGTCCTTGGTACCCTCCCAGTATCTCCTACCACCTCCCAGGATGTACAGCCAAAGAACCACAGTCCCTTCAGCTAGCAAGTCCCTCCCCTGTCGGAGGCAAGAGCTGTCTCTGGGCCTGATGTCCCTCGAGGCTGTGAACACCGCTAAAACCTCATTGATTAATCGGGTCCCACCCTTGGATCAATGGCTGGCATTAGGCGAGCTTAGTGCAGTTTTATTAGTCTGGCTGCCCTCTTGCAGATGTTATAGATGAAGAAATAAAACGAGGAGGAGAGGGAAAAAGGACAAAATCATTAGTCTGAAAGGAGCAAAAGAGCATCTTCTCTATTTTGTATTCAGATTTAGAGCCACTCTGCGGG
>NW_022111357.1:4602123-4612349 GCF_000313985.2 Echinops telfairi | reverse complement strand
ATCTTCGCTCTGAAGGGACCGGTCCTTCCACAAGACTTACAGGGATGCCTGCTCCCCGATCCCCACCTTGCCGAAGCAGAAGAGGAAATCCACAGGCGCTGCTCGCTGCAGCTCTCCAGAGAGGCGCTTTGAATTAAGACCAGAAATGCTTTTAACAGACTCCGGTCCCTGGTCTTCTAATGATGACCTCTTCCTTAATTTTGTGATGGCTTCCTTGGCCCCTTTCGATCAGCTAGGTAGCTATAAAAAGCTAAACACCTCCAACTAACCCCATTAGGAGGAAAGGAGAGGATTTTATTATTCATTTTTAATAGGAAGAAGCTCGAACTCCCCCAGTAAGTATAAAAGGTAAGGTTTTCATGTCGCTGGCATGAGATGTGGCACCAAAGCGCCCTGGTGGGCGCTAACGGAGGAAGGCTAAGATTCCGAGTGTTGGCACAAAAGTCAATAATCCCATGCAGCTTGGACCAGCCCCGCCCTGGGCCCTCCGTGTCATGGCATGGGCTAATTTCAGATCCGCCTGGGAATCCAGGAATAGCCCAAATCCCCCAGAACGCTGTCTCCTGAGAATTGTGTGTTAAACATTGGCAACGCGCACGCACACAAAGGTAACTAAACGGAATGGTTCCCTCCAGGACCCCGCTGTTCACAACCGTCATAAAGCCCCCGCCACAGACAGTGTCATTATCCGAACGCCATTAACATCAATATTCGTATCAAATGCCATCTGGCAAAGGAGCCAGCGTGCCTAAACCCCGCCTGCCTGGGGACTTTGCAGCCTGGAGGGGGCGCGGGCCGCTCCTGCCCCCAGCCCTCCTCCTCCTCCCTCACCCACATCTCAGCTAGTGCATGAGGGGTCCTGCCCACATGCAATGCCAGGACCGGGCCGGAAGCAGCCTAAAAAACTCCACCGGGGCAAGAAGGAAGGGCAGAGCGAGTGACAGCCATCTAATGTATTCGCTGTCATTGACTTCTCTTGGAGTCTTAATTATAAAGATGCAACCAACTGCTCCTTCGTATCGTCATAATAGGCAACTGATTGAGTATTTATATAAACCTCGGCGGAATCATTGTTTTGAAGAGAAACAAAGCTTAACCTCCCGCCAGTGCCCAGGGTTGCCTTGCAGCCGGTGTCACATACAGAGCCCCGTACTGACGTTGGAAACGCTTTCTGCAGGGAATAATTAGGTGACCCCAGAGTGCTAGCTCTTCCTGGAGAGAGAGGTTGGGTGCTGGATCCTGCTTCCCCAGCCACCGCCTCGAGGTCACTGTGTGGCATCCAGAGAACCAGGGCTCCCCCGGCCACGAGGCCCAGCATCCCGGATCATGGCAGGTGCAGGGACAGGCAAGCAGGAGCCTCGTGGGCCTGAAGCTTGAGAAAGCAGCTCTGAGCCAAGGCAGGAAAGGGCACAAGAGCTCCGACCCAAACATGTGACCCTCCTCTTTCCTCGGCGTCAATTACAGCAATGACGACTATAAATATCTATAAAAGAACAGGCATCTCTGATGACACAGTTCAATGCTCGGCCATTCTCTGAAAGGTTGTGATTCGAATCCACCCAGAGGCGCCTCCAAAGAAAGACTTGGCGATCTAGTTCCCAAAGAACGCAGCTCTCACAAGCTCTCTGGGGCACAGTTCTACTTCGAAACGAAACCCGTAGAGTTGCCATGAGTCTGGATAGCCATGCATAAGAGGACACAGTGTCCCGGTGAGACGCGAATCAAGCAGCAGTCAGGATGCTAATGGTGATAGGAATAATACCTCTCCCTCACGGAGCTGAATAGGCACCCGGTATGAGGCTGAGCAGCGAGCCTGTGTTCTCCACAACACGAAACAGAGGCTCGGAGGAATGCAGCAATCTCCGCAAGCCACATCAGTTTGTCAGGGGGTGTATTCCTGACTGCTGGAGAGATTGCCATCAGCCAGGAGGCTTCAGAGAACAGCAATGCATTTTTCTCAAAGTTCTGGAAAGTCGAAGTCCAAAGTCAGCTGGTCGACAAAGTCACACTCTCTCTGAGGAGCTCCAGGGGAAGCTCTTTCCTTGTGGCTTCCTGGCACACCTGGCAGTGTGACTGCAGTCCCTGCCTCCATCCTTGTGTGGCATCCTCCCTGTCTCTGCCAGTCTCTGTGTCCATTCTTCGTTCTTGGAGACAAGACCAGATGTGTTGGATCACAGCCTCCCCTGCACCAGTAGGACCTGTGAACTAATTGCATCTGCAAAGACCCTGTGTCTAAACCAGGTCCCAGTCCCAGAGCCTGGGGGCTGAGACCCTGTCTCTAAACCAGGTCCCAGTCCCAGAGCTGGGGGCTGAGACCCTGTCTCTAAACCAGGTCCCAGATTCTGGGGGCTGAGACTGGTTGCCCTGGAGTGGACGTTGGCTCCTGGCACCCACTCTGGGTCAGAGCAGACCTGTGCACCGTTGGATTTCCAGTGACTGAGTTTTCAGCATTAGATGGTCAAGCCTTTGTCCCCAAGGTATCTGAGTGGACACCACCATCCCACCTCTTGGTCGGCAGCAAGCACATGAATTGGTTGCACTACCCAGAGACTCCCATGGGACTCCCATGGGACTCCCATCTTTGTGGGGAATGCTGTTCAACCCTTAACAGTGGGCGAGCGATGGTTTGAACCCACATCTACCCAGGTGCTTTGCTCAACCCCCTGTCGAACCCCCGAAAGCATCCTGCATGCGCTCAAGTACTGAGCGTGGACTCCAGAGCGAGACAACCAGGGATTCTAATCCTGAGTCCACTCCACTACTTCACAACTGTGTAGACCTTGGTTCATCATTTGGCCTCTCTGAGCCTTAGTTAATCCGGCTGCCAGACAGAGTGATAGTGATGGTGACAGTCTTATGGGATGAAGGCGGACGTTGATGGGCCGTCCTCATTGGTGAGACACAGGAGAGCAGAAGGAGAGCAGAAACCATGAGCTCCGGGCACAGCAGCAAACAGCTGTGAAGCAGCAGCAGCAGCAGCAGCAGCAGCAAGGAGGCCTTAGGGAAACACCAGAGAAGGAAGCTTTATTTGAGTCCAGGCTCTGGAGAAGCCACAAGGCAGAGCGGACCCTCTCCAGCACAACCAAGGACCACAAAGGTGCTGCAGGGTCTGTGGACCTAGAACAGGCCTCGGGCCCCACACCAGCCACAATCTCAGCACCACGGACGTGGACAGTGGTCATGATTGCACTCAGCAGCAGGTGTAACACCCGGACGGTCACAGCTCTTGAAAGTGCTCCAACAGCCAAAGAAAAAGGGTAGAGCAGCAGCCTCCTCTGGGCCCACTCTCCACTCTCAGTCCTCTCTGGAAACATACACGGGCTCTGTCCATTTTTATAAAATGAATCAAAATGCAACTAACTTCCCACCACTGGGCAAGTCCACAGTCAGGGATGGTTCTGGGAGGAATTCCTAGAGTATGAGCGATGTCAGCCCTGGGACTTCCTCTCCTTAATGGTCCTTTGTCATCTCTGAGTGCCAAGCCTTGTAAGCACGGAGCCCAAGAGGCAGGGCCCAGCTCCAAGAGGGGACACAGTTCCTGGTGTCTTCGAAGTCTTTCACTCTTCACACGTACATGTGGTCTCCTGTGCCAACCTCCACGATCCGACTGCTGGGCACTGGCCAAGCAGCCAGAAGAGAGCAGACCAGGAAAGCAGGCGGCACCTCTTCCAGGGACTGCAAAGTCTGAGGGCAGCTCAGCGGGTCCAGAGCCGAGAGAGGAGCTGGGCCAGACAGGTCAGGAGCTAATGGGAAACCTGAGTAATGGTGTCAAATGCTAGCTCGCATTTAGAGCTCACCTTCCCGGCCAGTGGGGACATGACTCACGGCTGGGTCAGCCCTGCTCATCAAAGGCCCGGTGCTTAGAAGAAGGAGGCACAGCTCCTGCACGAAGTACAGGGATGCCACCCCTGCCCTGGCCACCCGCCCACAGTGCCCCTGCAACCCGCGTGCGTCATCCTCTCGGACTCCTACCTGGTGACATCCCAACCTTGGCAGAGGAAACTTTATTTTTCTTTCAAACTTTCCCTTAATGCGTTCAGACAGAAGAGTCGTGAATACCTCACTAAGAATGAAGAATCAGAAGAGGGAAGTCAGTTTGGTTTGGTTTGGGTTTTTTTTTCTTCGACTCTAGTTTTACAAACATTTGAGTAAGGAAAGTCAGGTGTCAACAACCAAAAAATCCCCATTGACATCTTTTAAAATATGAGCAATTGATGTTTCCGAGGAGGTTCACGCACCCCAGCTTCTCTCTGTCTGCAGCGGTACTACGGAGCCCTGCCGTGTCATTTGTTGCACCGCTTCAAGTAGGCAGTCTGTATTTCACTTGGGCTACGCATTTAATTCAGCCAGCATGTTCATTTTAAGATCAATACTGTCATAACTATGTTGAAAAATTAAATTATTGTAACTTTATTTACATTTTTTTAAAAGTACTGTGAAAATTATTCTTAACCAGGACCTAATCAATGTTGGAGTCTAAAAATATGCCACTCTGCATGAAGCTATAAAAAGATTAATGTACATTTTTTTACAAGAAATTAGTAGCTTAATGAAGTGGATAAAAACGCTGTCACCATTTTTATTGGATCTAAATTGCATAGTAGTGGAGGTACAGTAAGTGCCTTCTACATAATGACATAATGAGTCATGACTGGTGCTGGAAGGCTAATTCGCCCTTAACTGACACAAAACCAGGGAATTAACATCCCAGCCGTTCTACGCCAACAGCAGATGCATTATTTCATTGCACAGCAGGGTTTTAACTAAACTCTTAACTGTAGAAATATTGATCTATTCTTCTGTGAAATGATGAAATTGGAATTTTTTTTTTAAAGATGTCTTAAATTATGGCTGCTGCAGCGACATTCACTTTCACGGTGCCACGTCTGCCCACCGAGCAGACGCAACAAGAGGAGCTGGAGGAGGCTCCTCCCTCTGCGCTGGAGCCTCGGGAGTCAGAGGAGAGAAGAAGGGAGCGGGGGAGGCATGGAACCTCTGAGCAAAGACGACAGTCCACCGCAGGGGCCCACGTTCTTCAGCACGGTCCTAGCCCACGCATCGGTCCCCTCGGAAGATGCCTTCGTGTCTGTCAGGTGTTTGAGGTGAAGCATCATCCAAAAGGTGAGCCTCGCTTAAGGCCCTGTTAACAACTGAATTCTGTGCCTGTCCCCCACCCCACAACCCCCCAAAGAGCTATGTTGAAGTCCTAGCTTGTGGTGTCTGTGAACCTGACCAGGTTTAGAAAGAAAGAGGCTCTTTGAAGAAAACCTCATCAGTTGACATGAGGTCCTACTGGAGGAGGAGGGTCCTGCAAATCCAGCCGGAGTGATGTCTTGATTAAAGAGGAGGCAGGGCACAGGGAGTCAGAGGAGCCACGGCCATGAGGTTGCAGAGGTAGGCTGCAGCTGTACGCGCAGGAACGCCGGGGTCTACCAAAATCTGAGGGAGACACGGAAAGATCTTTCTGTTAGGGCCTCCTGAGGGGATCAGACTGATCTCGACTTCGGGCCTCTAGAACTGTGAGACAGCGACGTTCCGTTGTTTAATGCCACTTGCTTTGTGGTGCTTTGTTTTAGCAAAACTTACACATCCTCAATGAAAATGTCATGGTGAAAGGTAGAACGGGCATTGAGGAGGCTCAACTCGCTCATGGCCATGGAGCCAATTCCAACTCATAGTGACTGTATCGGGCAGGGTAGAACTGGCCCTGTGAGTTTTTGAGACTGCAACTCTTTACAGAACTAGAAAGCCTCTTCTTCCTCCCGTGGAGTGGCTGGTGGTTTCAAGCTGCTGACCTTGTGGTTAGCAACCCAACGTGTAACCTAACATGCCACCAGGGCTCCTGATGAGAGATCCTTATAAGAAGTGAACATAAAGTTAGAGACCGGGAAATACTCTAGCACCTATTTTGTCATCCACTCATTCGTTGATCCTCTATTACTGGCCATCAGCTCTCTGCCAGAGTTGAATGAGAGCAGTAAGACCCAGTGGTGTCTACCTTTTGCTCCTGTCAAAAAGCACAGTGCAACAGGTTTCTTAGCTGAACCAAGTGAATCAAAATGCATTTGACTTTGAAACCTTCACAATAAATCTGGTAGTACCTGCAGAGAGTTGGAGCGGTCACAATCCAGGAAGTGAGAAGGAAAACGACTGTGGATTGACTAACCGACACACATCTGACACTTCTCTCAGACATTCTGAGAAGGAGGAGAAAAGAGAGGGGAAGGACCAGCAGTGCAAGTCAGGGTTCTTCGTCCTTGATGAGCCGGAAGGCCAAATCCATCTCACGCAAGCCAGCAAGCCTGAGCCAGGCTTAGGCACAGAAACCGCTAGAGGCCAGCAGTTCTCCACACTTCGTGACACTTCATTGCATGGCCAGAGCCTTCATTTTTTTCTTTTAATTTTTATTATGATTGGGAAAAAATTTTACAGAGAGAATTCGTTTCCCATTCCACAATAATTCATACGTATTTTGTTTCATAGCATTAGTTGCTATCCCCTCAACGTAACAGTCCTTTGCTCGCGTTCTCCTTGGGCTGCTTTTACCCACCCTGCCTTTCCGCCTTCTGAACTTCATGTGGGGGAGATGCTACGCTTTGGGTTTCTTCTGGTTGATTGTTTTACGGAGCAAGTTCCTCACGGGCATTCATGGTGGTGTTCAATGTACAGACTTGTCTGGGGTTTCGTTGAAAGGTGATCTCAAGGAGTTCCAGGTTGAAGGGTATCTAAGGGTCACCCCAGAGAACGAGGAAGCCTTCTACTCCCATCCAGGTTACAGTCTCAGAAACCCACAGGGGCAGGCCCACCCTCTCCTATAGGGTCCTTATGTGTCAGAATTAACTCAGTGGCCCTGAGCTTCATTTGGTTTGGAAAGGTCATAGCTTGGGGATTCCACCAGTCTCCACCAGACCAGTACGTCTGGTCTTTTTGTATCATTTTAATTTTGCTCGTCATTTGTCTCCCACTCGGTCTCGGACCTTGTATGAAGATGGTGATCAAAGTAGTTGGCTGTGGTAGATGGACATCATCTGGTTCTTCTGGTCTCAAGACGAGTGGAAGTGGCAGGTCCTGGGGTCTCCGTCCTTGTTTCATTGAGTCTTTCATTGTCTTCCCGCTCCTTTGCTTCTTCAGATGGGAAAAGACCAATAATTGTATTTTAGATGGTGGTATTACTACATTTTAAAATCACCCCAATGATTCTAGAGTGTAACCAGGGTTGGGAACTATTGCTACAAGCACAAGATATATAGCAAGTGACAGTGTCACAACACATGTTCAAAAAACTGGAGGAACCCCCTGTGACCAGGCTCTGACTGGGAGCTACATTGTTAAGGATTTCATTGTACTTGGACCCACAGTCAAGGCCCAAGTAAGTAGCAGTCGGTAAATCAAACAATGCCTTGTATTGAGAAAACTGCTATACAAGACTGCGATACAGTGTTAGCAAGCAAAGACAGCACTTTGAAGATGAAGGTGTGTCTAGCCCAAACCTTGGCATTTTCACTTGCTTCAAATGCATGGGGACACTGGACCATGAAGAAGGAAGACCAGAGAAGAATTGATGCCGTTGACTTAAGTCAGTGGCAAAGAATACCGCCAGCAGATGAACAGACCTGCCTCAAGAGAAGTGCGGTCAGAAGGCTCCTTAGAAGCAAGGACGGTGAGACTTCATCTCGGGTACTTTGGACGTGCTGTCAGGACATCATGCTTGGTAAACTAGAGCATCAGTGAAAAAGAGGCAGACCCTCAACAAGGGGGCCAGTGGCTGCAACAACAGGCTCAAACAGAGGATGGATGGACACGCGGTTCAGGACCAGGCTCTGTTTGATGCTATATTTCATAGGGTTGCTATGAGCTGCAGCTGACTCGCCAGCACGTAACAATAGAGCAGTCATTTAGTAAACGCTGGTTCAACATCACCCCCATGCACAGCACGTCCAGAAAGCCTTGCTCCCCGGCAGCCTTTCCCCAATCAGAAGTTGCACCTTTCAACCTTGCTGCTTCTCTTTCTGCTGTATTCCCCAGCACTGTCAAGGGTGCACTGAGTGTGTGGTCAAGACCAGCCTGGATCCCACACCCCTGATGACAGCAAAGAGGGCTAAGGCTCAGGCTCTGTCCCTGAGACGAGTGATGGCCCTTGCAGGACTTCTTTATACATCGGGACACTGAAAGCAGGAAGGAGACAGGCCAAAAGACAGACCAGGAGTCCTGCCATAGCGTGGGATCGGGAAGGGACACGCAGGGCCAGGAAGACTTGCAAGAAACGGAGCGACCCCGTGCAGGGATTGGAAGGATGGGAACGCTTCCCATGTGGGAAGAAGACAACGCTGACAGGCCAGATGGGGTAAACGCATAATCTAAACTTACTTGTTCTAAGACTATTGGCTTAATGTTCCACTTAACCACAGACAGCTACATTTGAGATTCATAATTTCCCTCACCCAGACTATTTTACTTGCTCGCTGACACTTGTACCATATGCTAATGTATTGGCTTCAAGAAAAGCTCTACTTTCGTGATTTTTACATATATAATGGGCAGAATTGGACACCTGGGTTGGGAGGAGGGGGCAGAATGTGAAATCTAGAATATTCAGTCAAGTCAGTGTTTACATCCCCGCTCTACCTAAGCCTGCAAAGTGGCCAGTGCTCAGTGTGGGAAACTGGCTCTTCCTGCCTATTTGAGTGCAGAGCCCTCTGAGGATGCAGGGAAAGACCGCAGTTCCTTGTCCCGATGGTTCCCACAATTCAGAAGCTCTCGAACCGCTGCCCGTCCCCAGGACCATCCATTGACTCCTAGGGTCACCTATTAAGGGCCTCTGCATTCGAAGGTTGCCCTGCAGAGTATCCAGCAACACCCAGACTTCAGACTCTGTTATCGTTGTTGTCTCCTTGGCCTGAGGGGGAAAAACACTTTTTTTTTTGTTTTTGGACATTTGGCAACAGCCGTAAATACTGGATCTTTCTGGCTAGCTTCTTTCCAGAGATCTTTTCCCCTTGCTTATCTACTGCTTATTTCAGCTCCTAGCCAAGAAATCAAGACCCCAACGAGGGAAAATGCAGGACGGAATTTCCCGTTCTCATAGAATCCAGACTTTCTGGAGCCAAGAAGGCTGCAGGAGTCCCTAAAACTACTGCCATGAAATGATCTTTAAAGTGGAAACCAAAAGTTTCCTGTAAATTAAAGCATACCTTAGCGAACTGGTAAAGAAGGAGCGTTTTTTGAAGAACAATCTTTGTGGGATCAAAGTGTAACAGGGTTGTGAGAACTTCGGCCGGGCGCAGGGAGCAGTGAGTCTGTAGTTAAGGGAGGCGAACTGGGAAAAGGAGGGGGAGTATGGTTGCCCAACTCCCAGAATGCAATCCATTCTAGGGGAAGAAATGGTTACGTAGCAATGTGTGCTTCTCTGTATATACTCAACAGCAAAAATAAATTTAAAAATCATAAACAACAATAATAAAACAAATTGCGATGCACAGAGCATACAGGTACACCAGGGGGCTTCGAAACATTCATGAGAAAATGCCACTATCTCTTCATTCCATTTTTTGTCATGCACCCTTTGCAGCCTCCTCACATGAGTTAGGAAAACACAGGCTGTGTAATAACAAATAAAGCCCCCGTCTCAAAAATGTACACCGCACTCTTCTTGCGGGCGTGTGTGGTCGTCTGGACGGATGAGATGTGGCAGAGAGCACAGGTCACGTGCTTAACACCATGGCTGGCAAGTCGTGAGCACTCAGGCGCTAGCAGGAAGGCCGACTACCTATAAGTATACCTATAAGTATAACCAGACTCAGGGCCACCGAGTCCGTCGACTCAGGGAGCCTGTGGGTCAGAGTAGATCGGCCTGTGAGTTTACGGGGTGCCTTCTCGCGAGGAGCCACGGGTGGTTTCAAACTGCTGACCTCATGGATCACAGCCCACGATGCCAACAGGTCTCCTGCGACTACCCAGAGCAATCGATAAATAAAATGCAATTTCAACCTAGATGGCAGCATCATTCCTCAAGAAAGGCTAAAGCTCAGTACCAACTTTATATGGAAAGGACAGGAAAGAAACCCAGGATAAGCCAACAAACGAAACCTCACAGTCATTGAGTTGATTCTGAGTCATGGTTACCCGACAGGCCAAGGTAGCACTGCCCCTGTGAGTTTCCAAGACCGTAACTCTTTAAGGCATCATCAGAACAAAAAATCTTACCATAGTGAATGACGGGGGGAGTG
>NW_022111357.1:4593954-4600741 GCF_000313985.2 Echinops telfairi | reverse complement strand
CTAGCCGGATTTGTAAGGTAGAATTGGGGTCATGATAGTGGGGGGGTGGGAGGAAGCATTGAAGAACTAGAGGAAAGCTGTATGTTCCATTGTTGCTACTCTGCACTCTGAGTGGCTTGTCTCCTCCCTGCAACCCTTTTGTAAGGGGATGTCCAGTTGCCTACAGGGGTTTCGGTCCCCACTCTGCACTCCTCCTCATTCACAATGAGATGATTTTTTATTTTTTGATGCCTGATACCTGATCCCCTCAGCAGATATCTTCAGCAAAGTGCTATAAAAAAGAACAATATCAATAATGGTGTACATCACAAAAACATAATCAATGGCACTAAATTATACATGTAGAAGTTGTTGAATTGGAGAATGTTTTGTTGTGTATGTTTTTACTACAATTAAAAAATAATTACATGAATAACAATGAGCACAAGGAAGAGGGAAATGTTCTCGTATTGATTGGGGTGATGATTGTACAATTCTTCTTGATATGACTGAATCATTGAGTTGTATGACATGTGGATGAAGTTTAAAAACACTAAAAAGAAGAAGAAAGTAAGAGGCCTCTCACTTCTTGACTTCAAAGCCTACTCCATAGCCAGCCTTGTACCGATACAATAGACATGCAGCCCAATGGAATAGAACAGGGAGCCCAGAAATGAGACCGGGCCCTACAGACAACTGATGGTTGATAAAGGGCTGGAATACATCAAATGGGGAAGAGAGAGCCCCTTCAACAAACGGTGCTGCCAACATTGAATCTCCATCTGCAGAAGAACGAAACAGGACCCAGACCTTACACCAGGCACAAAACTCCACGAACGCAAGATGGGCTCAAGACTCTAGAACCATAAAAACTATCGGGGGGAAAATAGAGGCAAACCTGTGTTAGTCTGGGTGAATCCGCAAAAACTCATATGTACAGAAGAGAGTTTTATATAAAGGGTAAGTGTACATTAAGAAAGCATCCCAACCTTCAGTCCAGACCCTAAAGTGCTGTCCTAGCCCATAAGTCCAACATTAGCCCATATGTCCAACACCGATCTACAAAGTCCTCCTCCATCTCACAAAACACACGCAATGATGCCACTGCAGGAGGAAAGCTGAATCAATGAGTAAGCATCTCAGCGCTGGCAGAGGTCTCCACGCAGCTGCTCCAGCACCTAGGGGTACATCAGAGTAGGTCCATGTGGGTTCTCCTTGGGAATGTGTTGCAGGAAGTGAGCCTTGCCAGCTGAAGCAGGGAACTGGCTAAGGCAGCTCCCCGCTCGTTCGACCATCAGAGAGCAAGAGACCTGAGAACAAGAAAAGTGAGGCTCACCGAGCCATTTATCTCTCCGCCCTTCAATTAATCTCACATGTGTTTATTGGCCAGGTTGGCACAATCAACCTTAACTATTTCAAAACCTAAAGGCCCTAAGACAAGGTATAAACCATCAAACCTAGTGAAAAACGCCCACACAACAGAAGGCAACGGAGGACTCCTTGAAATACGGCATTTGTGTACATCAAAGGTTTCATCCGAAACGTAAAAAGAGACTGGGTAAAATTTTACAGTATTCCCTCAAACAAATGGGAAAAGAAATACCGTCCGCCCAGCATCTGACGTCTCGCTTCAGTCCAGACCCTAAAGAGATCAGGAGTAAACCACAGGCAGATAAAGCACACCCAGGCTTATCACCGCACTACTCACAATGGCAAGAGATGGAAACCACCCGGATGCCCGCTGGTGCAGGGGTGGAAAAATAAACCGGTCTATGCACACCCTGGACAGTACAATGCATCCCAAAAGCACAGGCTACAACTGCGAGGCGCCTCAGGACACGGCGAATTTGGAAGACCTAATGCCGAGCAAAGTTTGCCAATCTCACGGAGCCGGGTGCTGGCCGAGACCGTGATGACCACAGGAAAGCAATCCAGATCAATGGTTTGTACACCATATGGAGCAGACTTTGATGGTTATGGGGAAGCCATGGCAAGCAGGGAGGGAAAGAGAGGAGGATAAAAGTAAGCAAATTAAATTAATTTTTTAAGTATATAGATAATAACACACATAGATAGATACCTAGATAGCAACAAAGGTACATCAGGAAAAGAAATAATAACATAGACAAAGAAATAGTCCAAGTTCCCAGGTGACCCTCACCCACCCACCCTGAAAAATGCACTGAGATCGACGTGTGGGATGGGCACACAGCGGGGGTAAGATTCAAAATAATGTTAGTTCTAAATGAGCACTTTGACAAATACGCAGGAGCTCTGGTAGTGTCTACTGGGTCGTGAGTTGGGTTCCTCACTGCAAGGTCAGCAGTTCAAACCTACCAACAGCTCCTCAGGAAAAAAGATGAGGCTGTCTGTTACTGCAAAGATTTACCACCGCTGAGCCCCGCGTAGCAGCTCCACTCTATCCTAGAGGGTCGCTGTGAGTTTTAGAGCCATCATCTTGAATATGAAAGAAATCTCGAATTAGCCTTGAAAAGAGTTAATACATTGGAAGAGTGAATCAAGGGCTCACAGAAGTATAAAGAGATGCAGTCGGAGGACTTTCAAAACCACCTCTCCTTGGCCAAATGAAGGCCACCTGTCTGTTCTCGTCGTTCAGGCCCCTGCACGGCATCTCAGTGCGGAGCATCTTCTTCTGCACCTGGTTTTGCTCTCTTTGCAGGGACTACCTGCCTCTTCCCCAGCTAGCCTCCCTTCCGTTGATTCTTCAGGCCCAGTTCTGACCTCCTCAGAAGGTCAGCATCACCCGCAGCTCAGTTCTCTTCCTTTGCATCCTGCCTCATCGCACCAGGTGTCCACTGTGACCCCTGGACCCCTAAGGGAGTTCCCTTTGCCAAACAGCAGACTTTCTTGATCATCCCAGTTCCATCAGTTGCCTGTCGCAGGGCTCAGGCCATGAAGAAATAGACCCCCAAGAGCCTTCAATCTTAGACATCTAACAAAGGCAGCAGCTAACGTGCAGCAGAAGAGCAGCCTCCCATGTGGAAATGACAAACAGTGCCACTTCCCCAAAATCACAAGTAGTTGGGTGGTCGGACTTTGGGATCACCTGCTCAATTCATCTTCCAAAGCTATAAAGCCCATGCCTTTTCGGCAACCAAGCCCAGAGGGCTCCAGCACTGCTTCTCAGAATAAGATAGACGTGGAATGCTCAGACAAATGAGCATGCCCCTCTCGGCTTACTCATTATCCAGAACAGGGCTGGGGAACACCCAGCCAGCAGGCCACCTAAGGCCCCCCAAACTATCCATAGCTGCTAACATCACGTCTTCCCACAGAGCAGCAGTTTCAGCCACCACATTAGGGTGAGTTCATTAAATGTTTCACAAATATGGCCTGAGAATGATGGTCTAAATATCCAAATGGCCATTGGCAGAAAAAGGTTCCCCACCTCTGTTCTAGAACATGAAGTTTGCATAACAATTTGCATAAAGACTGGGGAGGCAGCTTGAAAAGGAAGGAAGGAGGAGGCAGTTGCAATTTATCAAGTGTTTGTACCAAAAAAACTCTTAAAAAAAAAAAAAAGAACACGGTAGATTTCATGTTCCATTTTTATTGCCCAAACTTCTGTCCGTTCTGCAGGTTCTCTTGTATTAAACCAAACCTCGCCCATGTGGCTTTTGATGTTTGATCACTTTGGCTCAAAAGATGGTTTCGAACTATGAGACTGATACTCAGTGGAAGTTGCAGCCCGTGGACAACAGCACGTTGGGAGTGAAGGTCCCGGGAACGAGGGTCCAGGAGGGCCTGTCACTGTCTGAGCCAAAGACTGATTCGAGAAACTCTGAGCTTATTCCACAAGAAGAGGCAGAAAGAAACAATGGGGTGTGCTACCTCCAAACTGGGTCCAAAACCCAATGAAAATGAAGCAACTTATATACTCCAAGCTATGTGACCAAAAGCAGGTTTTACAATGATCACAGGCAAGAATGCAGGCCACCTGCTTGACGGGGATCAACACTGCTTTAGAACTCTTCACAGACGTCAGCTTGTTTAAAGACCTTCCTGCTATCTCACACTTCACAACGGGGACCCAGTCTCGAACACACACACCCAGGAGGGTTTTGCCACCTTCCTGAGTTAGAAGACTGTCCCTACTGATTAAGCTTCAAAGGAATGTTTATTGCACGGGAGGGGGCTGTTACATTTTGGATTTTCTACCATTAAATCTTAATAATAGCAAGCTCGCTCTTTCTCCCCTCTCTATCAGTCAGGGGCACTTTGGTGGGGACCAACTTCCTTCCATTGGGCTGCTCGTTGTAACTGTCCTCGGCAATTTCCTCAATTATATTTTACACAGTCGGAAGATGCGCTAGTGTCTCCAGTTCCTTTCTCCATGAAAATCTGTCTTAGCAGATCAAAGTCGCTGCGGGGGAGTGTGGAGAAAAGAGAGGCCCTAGAGTGCCCGCAACAGGGTCATGTCCAAGTATTTTAGCCCTCAAGCCCAAGCTGGAAATCAACCCTAACAACCTTACTTGAGGTGGTGCAAAGTAAGGAAAGCCGGTATTGGAACACAATTATATGGCATTGCCTTCTGGGGACGTCTGTAAGACCACAAGGGAGGTCTCGAAGGCTCCTTCTGGGAGCCAGCAACATGCCTACTCCGTAGCCTAGTGAAGTCCCTGTTAACACCTGGTCCATCCCACCTTGCGCCCGCAGCACACACGCTCACAAAGTGAAAACAGCACATTGCTCATTTTCCAATAAAACATCTCAAATCAGCGTTGCTCCCGAAGATCACCCATGGAAAATACCTTGAGGAATCCTTTGCCTCTCCAAGCTACATGTACATTTGGGCGAGAGAGGCAATCTTAGCTTTCAGAAGACAGCAAACCTGTCGGCACGGCCGCGCTGCAGGGTGTTTAAGTAATGCAACGCCGCCACCTACAGGGCAAACGCTGAGCAACAGGGCTCCCGCGTCAAACCCAGGTGAGAGCATCCCTGCACGGTGAGCAAGGGCTATACTGCTACTCATGTGACCTCTAAAGAGAGGGAGGAGTTAGGTTAGCCAACCAAGAAACGGGCATAGAGAACAAACCCACCCAGCAGCGAGGGGGAAGGAGCGGTTTGTAGGGAGTGCAGCATTGAAACAGAGTGGTCGGATGAGCAGAATTTCTACAACACAAGGAAGCAGGTTCCAGACTGGAGGGGCAGCTTGAGTTCCTAACTCGATGGTAAAACAGAACTTTCACTCTGTGAGCTTTACTCTGCTTTGCAAGCCAGTTGCTGGAGGTTGTATTAAGACACTTGGGCAATGGTAGAAAAATTATTTCCAAAAACCAACAAAAATTATTTCTGATTCCACTGGAAACATTTCTGGAATGTCCATCAGTGTCATTGTGACACACTCCTTTTGTGATCAATTCTCCAAGGGTCACATCAACTGAAGACAGGCTACAAACAAAGGCAAACAGGCTTGTGTAGGTCTTCTCGGGGTCTTTTCTTATCTGAATGTGCATCATCCGTCTTCAGAAGGAGACTACAGAGTGTGTCGTTCTAAAACTGAACTACAGAATCCTCTGTCTGCCAAACTCCCAAAGAGCAAACCCACCCACCCTAACCAGGGAAGCAGAAAGAGTGGCCGTTGAAGGATGCAGGTCCCGGCGTCAGACTGTGGTTTCTGCCTTCAGCTCCACCACAAAGGAGTCTCTCCAGGGCCCACTTTCCCACCTAGACCTACATGATAACACGCTGTGGAGATTTCATGAAGTGGTACGTCCAAACCACCCGGGAGTGGCGCTACCCCTTCATGTTCCTCTCCGTTGTAGAAGCAGTGCAGAGAAGCTGCTATTAACAGAAATATGGCCTCTAGACTTCAGCTACGCCCACCTGATGTTCACATTCCCTTTGGGATGTCTCTCCTTCAAGTCTCCAGGAAGGTAAGTAAGGTGGGATTTCTTTAAGCTTGTTTCACCAGCTTTAAAAATAATTAACGCACTGGCAGACAATCGATTCTGCCCAGAGTAGAAAACTGCCTCTGTGGGTTTTTCTAAGGCTGTAATTCTTTTTTGTGTGTTTGTTTATCTGTTTGTTTGTTTGTTGGGGGTCTTGATTTTTTTATCGTTTTATTGGGGGCTCGTACAACTCGTATCACAATCCATACATACATACATTGTGTTAAGCACATTTGTACATTTGTTGCGCTGATCATTCTGATAGCCAGGCATGCCACCTTCTTATCTAGATAGACCTGCATTTGCTGTCTACTTGAGCCCTGGCTATCAGCTCCTCATTTGTTCCCCACACACACACACACACACATGAACCCTTGACAATTTATAAAGTATTATTTTTTCATATCTTACACTGCCCGACATCTCCCTTCACGCACCTACTTTTCTATTGTCCATCCCCCAGGGACGAGGTTATATGTAGATCCTTCTGATCGGTTCCCCCTTTCCACCCCACCTTCCCTCCACCCTCCCAGTATCACCACTCTCACCACTAGGCCTGAGGGGTTCATCTGTCCTGGATTCCCTGTGTTTCCAGTTCCTATCTGTACCAGTGTACATCCTCTGGTCTAGCTGGATTTGTAAAGTAGAATTGTGGTAATGATAGTGGAGGGAAGGAAGCATTAAAGAACTAGAGAAAAGTTGTATGTTTCACCGTTGCTACACTGCACCCTGACTGGTCTCCTCCCTGAAACCCTTCTGTAAGGGGATGTCCAGTTGCCTACAGATGGACTTTGGGTCCCTACTCTGCACTCCCCCTTATTCACAATAATATGATTTTTTGTTCTTTGATGCCTGATACCTGATCCCTTCCACACCTCGTAATCACACCGGCTGGT
>NW_022111357.1:4578246-4593091 GCF_000313985.2 Echinops telfairi | reverse complement strand
TGCCATGCCCTGGCCCCAAAGTCTATTTTTGGTACTCCCTCAGGACTTCCTTGCTCTGCTCCCCTTGCTGTTCTATTGAACACCCTTAGTGTTTTCCCTGGGTGTGGTGGGGTCAGATCGGGCACAATTCTGCACTGTGTCTCCAGTGTTGTCCCATGTAGGGCTATGGGTCTGTGAGGGATGTCATGTCTCATAGTGGTCTTATGGCGGGACAGTCCCGATTTTTAACAATTTTTCCCACGTCCCACAGCATTTTTAAAATGTCTTGATTTTTGGAAAAAATGCATGACAAGCTAGGGTATATGGTTTTCGGCTGCCATATGGCTATTTCGCCAGGATATAAGTTTTATCAGTGGTGTCCCGTTTTTGTCCCACTTTACCCATGTTAAAATCTGGTCACCTTATCCTACAGTCCTCTCTGTGCATTGGCTGCTCTGAGCAGGAATGTTGTCCTCAGGGCTTGATGGGCCAAGATGTGCTCCACTCTCTCTTCCTCCCCCTTCATTTGCTCCTGTGTGCTCTGATCAGACATGTCCCTCTCCCTGAGCTGTAGCTTCAGTGCTGTCCTCTGAAGTGCATTCTTCTGGGGGGCTGTAATTCTTTATGGGAGCAGAATGTCTCATCTTTCTCCCGCTGAGCAATTGGTGGGGTCACACTGCTGACTTTGTGGCCAGCAGCTCAATATGTAACCCACTGTGGGTCAGAACCAACTTGATGGCATGGGTCTGGTTTTGCTTTTTTCACCAGCTTGCAGGGAAAACACTAACCATATTCACCAACAATCTCTATACCTATCTTTGAAATAATTGGAAGCACTTTCAGTATTTACCAAACAGAAAGAACAAAATAAGAGAGCCAAGCCAAAGCCCACAAATCACATGTTGCTTTCCACAAAGACAAAGCTTGTAACTAACAAATCATGTATTTGCCTGTATAAAGGATCCCTGGTGTTGTAATGGTTAAAGCGCTCAACCCACCAGCTGCTCAGCAAGAAAAGCACATGGCAGTCTGCTTCCATAAAGATTACGACTTGGACATCTATGGGGCAGTCCCACCCGGTGCTATAGGGCTGTTATGAGTTGGAAACGACTCAGCTGTCACAGGTTGCCTAAGGACAGAACCCAATTGTAGAATGTAAATTAATGCAACCCACTGATAGCTTTAGCGTTCTATATGTATTTATGCACAAGGTGCATGTGTGTGTGTGTGTGTGTGTGTGTGAAAATAGGAAAAAGCAATGATAAGTAGAATAACTATACCATCGTGCCGTATAGTATTTTAAAGGGGTTGTTTTAATCCTCTATCCCAGCTCTCTCTGAGGTAGCATGGTACAGGTAAATGCCCATTTGGTAGCAAAACCACTCAGGAAATCCTTCTTACTGGTTTTATACAATTCTTCCACTTCCTTCTTCCCACGATGTCTCCTTCCCTCATTCAATTTATTTCTATCTTATCACTCTTCACTCTATAATCCATAACTTGAAATTATAATTTTCAGTAGTAGTAAAGATAGCACTTACTCATGACCTAGTTGGTACAAAATGATTTGGTAGCTCAAATCCTAGTCTAACACACACGCGTGCAAGCGCATGCAAGCGCCATGGAAGAAAGGCCTGGAGATCTGCTTTCATAAAGCCAGGAAAATCCTACGGAGCAGTTCTATTCTGGAATGCATGGAATGCACCAGCAAGATGTTGGGGTTTTACTGTTATTTCATGTGCACCTTGACAGGCACCCTAGTGGTGGTACAATGGTTAAGCACTCAGCTGATAAGCAAAAGGTGGACAGTTCGAACCCTCCCAGCTGCTGCATGGGAGGAAGACTCGGAGCTAAGAAAATCCTACAGGGCAGTTCCGCTCTGTCACATGGAGTCACAGAATGGACTCAGTGGCACCCAATACCACCACCTGCATGACCTGGAAGCATTTCCCCCACTTAACCAATGAGGAGGCTGGGGTTGACAGCTCTAAAGAACAGACCCCATTTGGCCACAAACTAGATCTACGACTAGGGTAGGCCTTCTGGTTTTATGCAGGACACTGCCAGTCTGCACCTGGCTCTGCCCTAATTATTGCTTAATTTGGAGAGTCAGTTATGTTGTTACCTCACCTATAAGCCTCCATAAGGTCCCCTATCTCTTTGTACTTAGTCCATGTTTGAAAAAAAGGATACAGGATTAGCTTGTTCGATTTTGTTTTCCTAAACTGTTTTTGTGATTTCCACTTCCCAGTGGTTAAGACTGAACTTCTCTGGCTGGCTTTTTGCTCAGGTTACTGAAAGGTAAAGTCCAAACTCCCAGATCCTCGATGACCAAAGCAGGTGTGCTCCTGCAGTCACACGCAATAGTTTCTGCCAGCAAGCTGGGCCCCAACAGGGCCTGGCTGTGACACAAACCAGCCAGGTGACATGGAGCCAGGGCTTGGAGTGACGTGTTCTTGATCAGCCCCACCCCCTTGGAGGGGACAGAACTGGAGATTGAGTTCGATCAAATAGGTGGGGATTCAATTGTTATCTATGTAATAAAACCCCAATAAAAGCTAGACTCCCCCACCGTGCCCCCCATCTCTCGTGAGCTTCCAGGGTTGGCAATACCCCCTGCACGTTAACGCCCAGGGCAGTGGTTCTCAACCTTCTGAACGCCATGGCCCTTTTATACAGTTCCTCATGTTGTGGTGACCCCCAACCATAACATTATTTTTGTTGCTACTTCATACTGTAATTTTACTACTGTTATGAACCGTCATGTAAATATCTGATATGCAGGATGTATTTTCATTGTTACAAATTGAACATAATTAACCATAATTAAAGCATAGTGATTAATCACAAAATATGTAATTATATATTGTGAAATACTTGTGTTTCCTGATGGTCTTAGGCGATCCCTGTGAAAGGGTCATTCGACCCCCAAAGGGGTCTCAACCCACACGTTGAGAACCGCTGTCCTAGAGGGTAGCATGTCCGGGAGGACACAGACGCTGTGTCTGAAACCCTTTCAGGCCCAGGTTCTCTCGTTAGTTGGTCCACAAGTCTCTTCCGTTAGTTGGTTCTAATGGGTTTCCTTTCGCTATAATAAATCTGTAATAGTAAGCACAGAGGCCTTCAACAACGTGGGTGCTAAGAACGCCAAATGCCTCCACAAAGATCCACCTATAACGTTCTACTTACCCCAAACTGCCCACAGCCTACTATCAACCAAAGAAGCCTTACAGATAACATCAAGTCCATGAACAGTTTGTGACGCAGTATGTGCCGCACCCACATAAATGCTGCGTTTTCAGTACAACATAAACAGATTATTTCACAAAAAGTGCAAGATGTCCACACCGCCGTGGTGGCTTCACTAATTTCCTTTAATTTTTCCACAATGGCCCTTACACGGCAGCCACAGCCTCAGACCTTGACAGTTTCTTGTAATGTTGTGACTGTTCTCTGCTTCTTGGTAGTACTTCCAAGTTCACTAGTTGAACTTCATATGGGTCCCTTGATGCTATGGAAGGTTGACAGTATTGTATTATACATGATGAAAACATGCAAGAACTGAACGAGGTCCCTTTGCACTCTGATGGGCAATTCACTGGACAGATGAACTGCTCACGCACAGATGATTAGGATCACGGTAGATTAAAACAAGCCTACACTTACATGGCCTCATGCAGTTCAAACCTGTGTTCTTCAGGGTCCAGCTGCCTAGCATTTCCCAGAGTCCTGTGAGGCCTTAGAATGTTAGCAAACCTGGGGCTGAGCCATCTGTGGGACCCCCAAATTTGTAACCAATTGGTCAGATGGTGGCCCAGGAAGCCCCAAACTTGAACCCCTCAAAAAAAAAACCACCACCACCACACAACAATTCACTGCTATTGAATGGATTCTGATGCATAGCAACCCTACAGGACAGAGTAGAACTGCCTCTGTGGTTTCCCCAGGGCATCTTCGGAAAGCCTCCTCTTTCTCCCGAAGAGCGGCTGGTGGCTTCAAACAGCTGACCTTGTGGATAGCAGCCCCATGCATAACCCACGAGGACTTCTTGCAAAGTTACAACTGGTGTGTGAGGGGAGAGCGGTCCCACGTCACAGGAAGACTGTGTCCCGGTCTGTCCAGTTCGGCAGACTCATTACAACAGTCTAGCTGAGCCTAAAAATCCTGACCTCTATCCACCTCTCCCTTTGCTAGACCAATATCTACTTCCTTCCAACCATTTCAGACCCCATCCAACTATGTAAGGCTTTTTAGAAATACTGAGTTAACTGACACCTGGGGTCAACAATGAGTATCAGGAACTGGAAGAAAAAAAACACGCCAGGCTTGGGATGTGTCTTTTATATGGTCTTCCATTTAACTTAATCTATCCCCCTAAGCCTTCTTAGCTGGGCTATACAGCTTCACTTCTGCGAGGGCTCAGACAGTCCCCACGGTAAGACAGTTTTGTTGGTATGAGATAACTAGACCTAGACCTCCTACCCTAAGCAGAAATGTGCCAAGAGGGGGTGCCTGGATACCAGGTCATGAAATGTCTGTACCTACAAACAACATTTAAGTCCGGAAAACAGAAAAAAATTATAACTATATGAGATTGTGAAAATAAAAAGGGGGAGGGCAGATGAGAAATTGCTAGGGTGGGGCTGTCCCCAAGCGCCATCGTCCCTCCCACACCTTAGGCAAGTACAAAAACTGGTTTTGAAGTAAATACATTTATTGATACCCATTTTATATAGCTCAATGAAATAATCTATAAATATAAAAGCATTTTTCTTTTGGATATCACCACGGTCCATGTAAATAGTCAACAGTTGGATCGTCTGCAGGAAGCACTCCAAGCCACACTGTTGGTTTGCAGACCTGACGTACAGATTTCATAACACAGTGGCACTTATGTACTCAAGTGGCTTTGGAATATGACTATTGGGCATGTGGAGTAAAAACCTTATGTCAATTCAAATCAACAGAAGAGGTATCAACCACCAAGAACAACAGAAAAGAACAAGTGAAGAATTAATATTCTGGGTGAAGAGATAGCATAGCTGACACTCAGTGTCAGAATACCGGAGACAACGGTGTGAAACAACACATGCTGCGGCCCATGTGCTAGCTCCAATGCACGGTGGACGCTCCACCAGGTCCTCGGTCATTAGCAGGAATCGAGGCAGCTTGGGGTCGAAGGTGTACAGTGGCTGATACCAAGATTAAAGAAGAGTGATCTACTTATTTCAGTGATATGAAGAGTTTCTATCCTAGGAGGAGGAAATTAAGGGGGGGGAGTAGTTCTTTTTTATTCCCTTTGTTACACTGATCATGGTGTTTATCTAATGCAAGAGGGAAAAAAATTACACATGAGGTACCCAAAAACACAGGTGCAAACACTGTCCTCAGCTCCAGAGTTCGTCAACATTCCAAAGGACGTAGGGAGCCAGTGTTGAGCCTTGCTCTCGGCTGAGGCAGCAGAAAACCTTTGCTCATTGCTTCAGTAGCAGACAGGAATGTCTCTTGTTGCAGTCGGTCGGTCGGGGCGTCTTCTGAGTTAGCAAGCCAAAGCCTTGAAAGGGTCTTCGGTGTTCGGTGTCCAGAATTGAGAGGCAGTGTTAGAACTTAGCGGGGTGGGAATTGTAGAGACTACTCAAATGAAAACCTTAAGTGAAGCATTAAAAAGTCCATTTCTTCTTTATCCGCAACTGGTAATTGATGGCAGCCTTCCCTGGCCAAGATGGGTCCCTGGTGTGATCTCCAGGTCCACAAGAGCCCACTTAGTCACGTGGTATCCCATGCAGGGGAAAGACACGCTTGAGTTCTGTGGTCTCTAGTTTGTGTTTGTTTGTTTTGCGCCATTTTTAAGAAGAGAGCGAGAGATAGACAGACTGACAGAGATAGTAGTTTCAGTTGTACATCACTGGTTGAGGGGGTTTCCAACCACATGAGAAACTCCAGCCCTTGTCTCGAGTGGGACAGGCACCGGGTTCCCACAAGCGGCAGGCAGATCCCTTGTCCTGTAGCATGTGACGTCTGACCCTGGAGTGAAGAGCAGGCTGGCACAGAGCCCCAAACCACCGGATCGGGCTAGATGGCGTTTCGAGGCGTGCCGTTGTGTGTCAACGCTTTCAGGCTTGGGGCACTGGTCTGGTGACCGCAGCTCCGGTGAGATGTCACGCCCACCTCAAATACCTCGTGAATAGCTTTCCGGAAACAGTGGAAGTTGTAGTCTATTAACCCTACGAGAGAGAAAGAGATCAGGTGCCCTGCGGGTGAGTGGCAAGACTTGGCAAGACAAAGAAAAGTAACACAGGGATACAACACTTGACTGAATTCTCTATGTTGGAAACAAAAAAAAAGCACACGGTCAAATCAGCAATGCTGGTTACCTTTGGGAACTGGCAGGGGTCACGGTGAAGAGCAGGGGAGGGAGGACAAGGGATTTTTAGAAAGCAGCACACAGCACCTAATTTGTTTCTGTATTTCCATACTGTTCATGTGATGGCTTTGTGTTTGTTTTTCAATTTTAAAAAGCACGTATTACTATAATAATAGAAAAGCAGGCAAAGACCAGCGGGTCAGAGTGGCTAGGACATGTGTGTTCATGTGTTAGAGAGAAAGGCCTGGAGAGACTCCGACGGAAAGAGTCCAGGTTTTTTCTGGTCAAACCCATACAGAGAAAGGGACCTGGCAGTGGAGTGTCCATGAGTTTGCATCATTACATTACAGAGCTCTCCGGGGCGTCCAGGGCCTCTGAGACCTGTCTCAGGGATCACTACCCAGACACAGTGGAGGAGAAGCACAGGTCCTGGAAAGCCAGGCTGGACCAAGTGTTACTGCAACTGATACTAAACTATTCAGACTGTGGTGGTTTTTAATTTAATCACGCTTCTGTATAAGGGTAGATCACAATGGAATCAACTACTGAAAAAAAACAAGTTCCAGTACATTTCTCAAATAAAAAAACACAAAAACATTGTTCCCCTCAAACAAACTCCCACCATCTGGACGCCTTACCTAAGGGAAAAGATTCAAAATAAGAAAAAGTAACACACCTAAAGGCCTCCTTGCCAACCACAGAAGCCCACCTGAACGACGCTCTATCAGCTTTAAGACCACACCAAATGCACTGCCTTCAGGCTGATGCCGGCTCACAGAGACCCTACAGGACAGGGAAGAACTGACTATGTGAGTCTCTGAGCCTGTAATTCTTTATGGAAGTAGAAAGCCTCATCTTTCTCCCTAGAAACAGCTAGAGGTTCCAAACAGCTGACCTTGCAGCTAGCAGCCCAACACAAACATTTTAAAACAATTTTAAAAATTGTAATCACCAAGGTTTATTTGGAGACATCAAAGGGGCAAGCCACGGTCTACCCCCATGAAGTCGTTCCCCAGAAGCCTCTCAGAGGAGTCAGAAAGCGATTTGCTTCATTCCACCCTGAGGAAGCGTGCTAGGGCGACCCGGTTCTGGCAAGAACAAGCTTGTCCCACCTCCCTCCCTCCCTCCCTCCATCCTGGGAGGAATGGGGTGAGTGTGCTTCACAGGTGATGGATGGGTCAGCTGTCAAGTGCTCACAGAGAGCTTGGCAAATGAGCCGATTTGGTCAGGAGATGGTGGGTTAAAATAACTATGGGAATTAACTGAAAAGTCAAGTCAATTTAGTTGTACGTATAGATACATAATGAAACAATTATATCTCCTTTGGGGGGAAGAGCAAAGACGTGTTCCTCTTTCCCACACACCACTACCTACACACAGGTACACAAACGATCTTTGTTCAATGCCCACATTTAACAATCAGCAGAAGCAATCACTAGATTCAAGTCCTACACACCCAAAATAGAAATACAATGGTTCCCACTTGCTCACAGCCATGGGGCTACACTGAGCACCACTGAAGCCCAGAGCTCTTCTAGGCAGACATCGATGAAGCGGCCGCTAACTTCTTTCGACTCTGAGTAGGGGCCACAGTCCTCGAGCAGCACCTAAACACCACCGCCATACGGACATTCCACAGAGACGCTCCACCGGGTCAGTGGCCTTAAACTACCCCCAATGCAGATCACCTGCCTTCTGGGTGATCGCCAGTATTTTTCTTCCTGACACTTCTCACCTACTGACCGATTCAAACCCTCAATCTCTTCTGAAATAGATGAAAACAGGCCCCAGAGGGAGAACAAAACAAAGAGGTGGGCTACCCTCTCTTCCTTCCTCACGCGTCTTTATAATTCAACACTGTTTGGCGGTGTTTCGCTTCATGCAGAAGGGTTTCATTGCACCCCGGCTCCATTAGGAGGTGCATAGTAGCTCTAACAATTAATCTAGGTAAGGCAATTAGGAAGGTACATTTGCTATGAAAACGTACAATAAAATCTATAATCATAGTAAAATATTGTTTGGCTTGTCAAGCTTTTTCTTTTGCAGTTCTCCAGGGCAGCCAATGAAGAGCTGGAGAAAGCAGGCAGAGAGATCATTAAACACACTGCTCATGAGAGCCCGGGTCTGGCAGGTCCCGGAGAGGCCCATGAGGCAGAGTTTCAGGGAGTCTGCACACAATTTCAGGTAGTACTTCAGGCAAGGCAGCTCCCTCTTCAGCTGCCTCATAGCTGATGTTGCTTAAACCAAAGGCATGATGTGGTAAGAGAAATGGCTAATATCCATTGTCCTCCTCTTTAGAAACAGAACCCCAATTTGTGAATGCGCACGTTTGTGCTCCACTAAAATACTGCATTTCCCAGCCTTCTTTACAGTTAAGTCTTGCCACATGACCAGTTATTCTCGCCCCTGAGGTAAGTGGGAAGCACTGTAAGACTTCTATGACATTTCTTTAAGAAAGAAGAGGAAGCGCTCTTTAGTCTACCCATGCCCCTTCTTACTGAGCAGGGTATGGACAAGATGGCTGGAGCCCCAGGAGTCATTGTGAGTCATGAAGTGACCTTGAGAATAGAAGTCAGTGTTAGGAATAACAGAGAAGAAAGGTGCCCTATGTCCTCAAGGATACTGGGAAGCTGCCTTACTGTCCACAATCCTTTGTTCTGGGAGAAAATGAACTTGTGCTCTTGTCTGTTTGCAGCCCAATTGAACCTGACTGATAAACAATGCCTGGAATTTTAAAACTTCTAAACCAGAGAGCAATCTCCTCCATCACAAGACACCTTCCTTCTCTCTACCACCATCCCCTCCTACCGGGCAACAAACGTGTAATCGGATCACACCCTCTCCCACAGGAACGCCTCTGGCAGTCAAGTTTTCAAGTCACTCAATGAACGTTCAGGCCCAAATATTAAAAACACTGAGTGGCGGGGGAGCAGGGAGGGAGGGGGAAAATAAGGAGCTGATACCAAGGGCTCAAGCAGAAAGCAAATTTTGAGAATGATGATGGCAACATATGTACAAATGTACTCAACACAATGGATGGATGCATTGTGATAAGAGTTGTACGAGCCCCCAATAAAATGATTTAAAAAAAACACTGAGTGGCCTCCTCAGACATGGTGTGATTTTGAACAATCTATATTTGACCAGCTGAGAGAAAGTTCTTCCTGAACAACATGACAGAGGTTATAATGGGTCCAGACAAGCAGCACACAGGGCCTATTCCTTATGGGACATAAAACCAACAGCCAGTGACCAGCAGACACTACCCGATGTCTTGAGTACAAATGGGAAAGCAGCCCCAAGAAGGGAGAGCCAAGGGCACAAGTGTCTCCAGGGCAAGATGCCTGGATGAGGCAGGCATCTGGGGAATGTGGACAGGGTCTGGCCAGGCCAGGTAAGACAGCAGAATTACAGGGAACTGGGCAGAGTGCTGGTAATTTGAACCCAGCACATGTGAAAGACAGGAAAAAGACCAGCCTGACTAGAGGGAAGGGCATCAAACCTCCTGGGGAGGAAGTCCTGAGAATCGAAACCATTATGTTCGAGCCAGATAAAAGTGGTCTTTAATATGCAGAAGAAGAAAAATGCAAAGAACTGTAGAGGAAAATTCTTGACAAATTCAACTACATTAGAATTAACTTCTGCGAAAACAAAAAAATAAAACTGATAATCATGGGCCCATGAAAACGGACTGGATATGAGATTCTGGGGGCCTGAAATAGCAGCTTGTTGTTTTTTTAAGTTAAAGAATAGTAATATTACTTTTTTCAAAAGAGCACTCTCCTAGAGATAACTACTGAAAGCTGCATCAATAAGTAATATGCTTCAAATACAGTAGGTAGCAAGATGAAACAACATCGGCTACAATTTTGCTAACTTCCATCTGAGTGATAGGCAAATAATTTATGCTACTGCTTATAGATATGACAGTTTCCACAATAAAAGCTTGAAAATAAGCTCGAGAGGGGTGGTACAGGAGGAGCGGGAGTGAGCCTGACAGCTGAAGCTGGGAGTGGGGCACACGGACACTCACTGAGTGGCTCTATCTCAATGCCTCCATCACCCCAAGTCCAATTTTTTTAACTTAGAATGGAGAGGGGAACAAATTCCTAAAAATCAATACCGGAAAGTTACCAAAGAAACCTGAACACTCATGAAAAGGTGCTTACCCAAGGAAAGATGCTTGCCCCAACTAGTCAAGAAGCAAACCTTAAAACTAAATGAGGTACAGTTCCCCACCTACCAGACAATAACTGAGCGGTCTGACCACAACAAGCATCACCAAGGACAGGGGTGACGGGACTGCTAGGAATTAAAATGATGCGCCACTTTGGAAAGCAATTTGATAAGGTTGAAAATGTAGTTCATAAATTCCACTCTTCAATACATAACCCCCTAGCATTCTCCGGATGAATGAAGGCTGACTTGTTGCAGAATCACTGTGATGCTAAAGCAGCAAGTAAATTAGTTTGGTACTTTGCACCAATAGAATACAACGTGGGAGAGGCAGAGAGGCCCAGAGCTGCTGCCCAGCGGGCCTAGCCTAGCTCTCATTAGTCTGACAGTAGAAATGGAAAGGAAACCCAAGCACACACTCCCAGAACAGAAGCTAAGATTTGGTGAGAACTCAATGTAAGCAACACAGAAGACTGAGACGAGAGAATGCTGACTCACGTCTGGGAAACTATTTCCTCAGGCCCCTTCAGCAATAACAGGATTACCCAACTACAAAGAAGCTTAGACACACCAAAAATGGCACCACTAGAGACTGAAGTAAGTAGCCACCAAGAGGGCCATGAAACAAAACACAAAATAATGATCCATTTTTGACTTTGGCAAGATGACAAAACATTGAGTGAAGGTGTCAGACTAAGAGCTTCATACATGAAACTGGGACATGGGTGCAAGCCCGACCTGGAACGTGGCATTTCCTGTCCGACCTACAGAGACTAACTAGAGCCAGACTGGATGAACTGAGCAGAAGTGAGCAGAAAGATCTGACTGAAGAACATTCATGACTGAGAAAAAGAGAAACTGACGAGATGGCCAAGGAAACAAACCAAAAATCCTGATGAGTAGGGGGAGGGGGAGGGAGGGGAAAAAATGAGGAGCTGATACCAAGGGTTCAAATAGAAAGCAAATGTTTTGAGAATGATGAAGGCAACAAATGTACTTGACACAATGGATGTATGTATGGATTGTGGTAAGAGTTGTACAAGCCCCAAAAAATGATTTAAAAAAAGAAAGAAATCTGAAGACAAATGGAAGAAAAAAACAAACAAGCAGACCCCTGGCCAGTTCAGCGTTAGAGCAGCAAGAGGAAAAGAAGCAAGTGCAGGCCCCTGCCTCGGAAGACTGGCCAAGGCCACTGAAAGCGGCAAGAAGGTAACCTGCAACCTCGCAGGGAAGGCTGTTCCAATGGGACCAGAATTACAGGAGTTACAGGCAATGGAAAGATGGGAAGAGGATGAGCTTCTAAATGGCTGTAGTGGGTGGGTGGGTGGGGTTGAATTCTAAAAAGAAAGAAACGGTCAGAAGAAAAGACAGCTGCCACCCAGATGTGCAGAGGAAAACTGCTCCAGTTTCCCAGGCTGTGACCTTTGGGAAGCTGACCCCCAAGCCTGTTTGCCATGGGGCCTCTGGATAGATTAGAACCACCAACCTTACAGTTAACGGTGGAGCACTTAACTCTGTGTGTCACCCAGAAATGCCAAAAAAATTTTTTTTAAAAACACACACACACAACTTAGGATTTACAAAAAGTCAAAAGAAGGAAAGAGGCGGTCTGGATGTCCCCAAAGGAAAAGGAAGGGACGGTGTGGAAGCACAAACTAGTCCGAGATGGGCTGCTGTGCTGTTTTTAAAGTAACCATTGTGGTGCTGTATTCTGTTCTGTTCAAAGACCTAAAGAATTACGATAAGGACCTGTACGTAAGAATAACTTTTTAAAATGCCATTACCTTTTCGTTCAAAGCTTTCTTCCCTAAGAATGCAGACCAGTGCCAAAAATTTAGTCACTTCTTTTAAATAAAGGACAGTTGTATTATTCAGCTTGATAATTGCCATAGATTCTTTGTCATAGGCACTTCCACTCCCATCTTCCTTCAGCCTAGTTTAAAAGAAAGTGTTTTTCATTATAAGCTTCCCAATAAAGCATTTGGTTACATTTAACTTGCATTATAACAAGTTCCTACAAGAAGAGTATCAGCTTAAATACACTGAAACAGAAGCTGTCCTTTGAGGGCAGGGCTCCCAGACACAGTCCCAGGGACCATTAAAGACAGGGGCACACATCTCCCTACATGTCCGTTGCTGTTACAGATAATCAGGCATTTGGAGGAAAGAAAGGGAAAACACACGGCACTCAAACCAGGGAAACAACTGCGTTGTCAGCCTTTCGCCAGATGGGACAACGAATCGTGTTAGATGGTGTTTTGTAGATGCCTGCTTCCTTTCCTACCTCACGTCACAGCCCCTTATGAGTCCCTGAGAGGAATAGTCCACGAGGGGCTTCAAAAAGCTCGTGGGAAATTTCCATTATTTTTTAATTCCATTTTTCCGAGAACTTTTTGAAGCCCCCTCATACATATCAGACCAATCACATATTTTCTCAGAAAAGTAGAGAAATTCTAAGAGTACTTAAGAACTGTCTCAGCTAGAACCAATAGGAACTATGCTGAAATCAACAACTTTTTTTAAAATCAACTTTTAAGAGAAATACACTCTAAGAGTAATTTCTGTGTACTCATAATGAGTCTAAAGGTTATCTAGCTTTTGTTAGGAATTAAGAGCTGTAAAAAGTGGTTTTTAAATTCCTCTAAAATCGGTTGCCATTGAGTCAATGCTGACTCAAAACCAAGTAGAACGGCCCAGAAGGTTTCCATGGATGTCATCTTAATGGAAACAGGCTGCCATATCTGTCTTCCAAGAGCTAATAGGTTTTAACGTCAAACTTTGGGTTAGCAGCTGAGTACTTGATCACTGTGTCACCAGAGATCCTTCTAAATCCCCCTCTTCCTATGGAAATACAGGTGGGGGGTGGGGCACAACACATTAGCAAGAGTGGTCTTTAGTCGTGGGATGGTGGCTTTTCCTTCTAATTTTCACCGTTCATATTTCCCATGTCTTTTTTTTAATGAAGGGGAAGAACAAAAAACAAAACATCAAATTCATTGCCATCAAGTCAATTCCAACTCATAGCGACCCTTACCCTTTAAAATTGGGTAGAGCTGCCTCTGTAAGTTTGAGACTAAGTCTTTACAAGAGTAGAAAGCCTCATCTTTCTCTCTCTGATCAGCTGGTTGTTCCCAACTGCTGACCTTGTGGTAAGTAGTCTAATGCATAACCTGCTATGCCACCAGGGGTCCTTGAAGTGGGTGGGGCTTATATTTCAAAAAATTCTGAACCTCACAGCCTTTTCATATATTAATTTGATCCTCACAACACCAAACATAGAAATAATACCATATTCCCATTTAATCACTTTGAATCCTTTCTGGGACAGGCCAAAGTATAAACTAAACAGATAAAAATAAGAGGGCTGTGCCTATTCCAAATATGTAGAAACAGAAGTTAAAGCAAAGTAGAATGATTTCCTCAAGATTTCACACCCTGACAAAAGCAGAACTCAAATATAGGTTTTCAACCCAATGCCATGCCACGGCCACTCTTTCCTAGCTAGTCTAATTAAGGCACAAGGTTGATCTGTGAAGGTGGAGTGGTAGGGAAGGAAAGGCCGTTTGCTTTCAGGTATGAAAAACACTAACTACTTCCTGCGGAAGGGAGACTGTTGAGTGTTCCTCAAAACCAAAGTCACTGCCATCAAACTGACCCCCACTCAGAACAAGCCTAGAGGTCACAGGAGAATGGCCCCTGTGGGTTTCGTGGTGTTCGCCTTTCCAGGATCTGAGAGCCTCTTTCTCCTGTGAACAGCTGGTGGGTTCCAACTGCTGACCTTGTAGTTAGCAGCCCAACATGTAACTCATTCCACCACCAGGGGTTCCTGTGTTCTCAACAGGTAGTGAAAGGCCCTGAATAGGTGTGTGCTTCTCTCATCCAGTCCCCAAGTCAGCAGCTGTACAGCTACGAGTGGACCCCATATACGACCTTGAATTACATGGCAATGTAATATAAAAAGTGCATTCTAACCAAGGTTTGGAGATTAAAACACATATTTTGGCTGTGACTAATAAAATTAAGAATAAAAAGCATGCTAATGACCTTGAGCAGCCTGCTAACCAAGAGTCTTTAAAGTGTAGTGTTAGCTTTCTATGTTTAACTGCTTTAGAAATTTTTAAGATTATTAGGAACACATACCATCTAAGTCATAGGCAAAATTTGAATAGAGTCATGACCCTGAGGATGCTCAGCAGCAGCACACCCAAGCAGCTGCCAGCGGGGCAAGGGCAGATGCCGTAGAACACAGTGCACCGGGGACAGAATCACTGGGGGGCCTGACACCATAGCGTGAAGCCTCTGGACCAAAAGGTTAGGGAAAAGCAT
>NW_022111357.1:4569431-4577687 GCF_000313985.2 Echinops telfairi | reverse complement strand
TGTGTGTGTGTGTGTGTGTGTGTGTGTGTGTGTGTGTTGAGGGCGAGGGAGGGCCTTATCCCATGCCCTCACACCTTTACCTTGATCACCTAGGACAGGGTAGCCGCAGCAGGATTCAAATCGCCCCTCATACTAATGTGCACTGACTTGAAAACAATCTCTAAACTCACTGCCAATGAGTCAATGCCGACTCCAAACAACCATGTAGGACAGACTAGAATTGCCCATTGGGGTTTCCAAGACTGTAACTCTTTATGGGAGTAGAAAGCCCATCTTTCTCCCAAGAGGTGGCTAGTGATTTCAAACTCCTGACCTTATAGTTACTAGACAAATGCATAACCACTAGACCACCATGGGATCTGCAAACAAAGAGAGGCTTAACAAGTAAAAAATACCACTAGTTAAAAAGAAGTATAAGAACTAAAAGAAAACCCCACTGCTTAACTTCCAGCCAAACAGCAGCCAGGTCTCTAGGAGGAGTGTAAGTGATGTCATACTATGGGGATTGCAAACAATGATGTAATAATGCAAAATGTGTGTTAACTATTAAATGGAAAAAGATTTTCACTGTAAACCCTCACCCAATTCACGACAAAAAGTTATAAAGGGGACAAGGGGTGGTACCTATTAATGATTCTTTAGAATCCTACCACTTGACAAGTGAAACTTATGGGGTTTAAAAAACACTTTATTAATTTAGAATTGTCAGAATTTATGTGTAGCTTTACTACACATTATTATAAGGGTCAAATAAAAAGCAAATTAAATGCACCAAAGTGCTGAAACAGATGAAGTTAATAAATGAAATAATGGATACTCTTTCGTCTTTTTTATAATGCACACTGTATTTTACAATATAAGGAAATGAAAAGCAATTTTAGAATTAAATTTGATTTTTAAATAAGTTTATGAGATTTTAGTCTGTTTTACAGAAATCACAAATGTTCTACTCGTCCATTTTTTAACATTAGGAAATGGGAAACATGAGACTTTGTGTGCCTCATATCCATCACAAAAAATTTATATCCAAACGGAGCATGTAATCACACAAGGGAAACTGAATAGAAAGACAAAGGAGACAGGACAGATCAACAAAGGATGAACAAGTACTTGGAGGCGGCGAGGAAAGACAGTGGCAAATCTGGCAGAGACCAGAGCGAGAAGACGAACAGGGACAGACAAGATCAGGTGGTGCTGACAGGAGAAGAACAGCAGAGGACCCAGGTATCAGAAAGCAGAGTCAGAAAGCATCTTGGGGACCCAAGGGTGGTATATTAGGAGAAGTAGAGCTATCGTACACAGGTTTACTGCCCTTTGAAATTCTACTCATTCTCCACAAAGTTCTGGTTCGACCCCCGAGCTCAGCGGAAAGACCGTTGGCTTATTGTGAGGCTGGCGCAGGGCTGAGCAGTGTTTCCTTCTGCTATTCAGAGGGTCGCTATGAGTCACAACCAACTGGAGGGCCCCTAACAACAACCCATTTCTGTGTGTACAAGTGTTCAAGAACTTAGATCAAGGAAGAGCTTACATTTGAGAGATTTGTTTTTGAACCTTAGATGGGTCAAACTTGCAACTTGCTTCTTTGCTCTCCGAAAGAGTAAGGGTCCTCCTGCCGCAAAGTCTGAAGATTAAATTAGGAACCAGCACTTAAACTTTGTTGTACAGACCATTCTGACAAACTAGCTTTTTGTTTCTGTTCTTAATCTAAATACATTTAAAAGGCACAGTGCACATCCCCCAAATTATAAGGGGAGGAACTTTGTATGATAAAGAAACCAGCACTAGTCCCACTTGTCAACTGCTCTTACCTATGCTCCTGGAAGGAATCACACCCAGCAGCCCGCCTCGTGAGAACCTACGCTCCGTGGAGGAGCATTTACCCATCAGTTTAGGGTTCCACTTGTCTGATAGCTAGCCGAAGTCTGTATACAACTTACCCATATATACACGACACATCAATTACAACATCAATCATGTCACAGCAAAGCTCATAAGATTGCATATCCACAGGGGAACTGTCGGTGGCAATGTAGATTTTGCTGACAACGTCGAAGAGAAATGCTTTTTCAATACCTGAATTCTTGGAAAAACAAAATTGGGGAAGTGTTCAGTTCTTTAAAGAATCATAATGTGTAACTTCGCAGAGATCTCGAATCACTGAATAGCATCCAAGGTCATTCTCATTACACAATATTCAATGCCAAGATGCAAACATCTCTATTATCCAAAGGATGGAAATGGAGTTATTTCTTTGCTCTGATCTACTGATATAGTCCCACCAGTCAAATTTCTTTTTTCCTTTCTATTTATTTTAAAGTTTTATTTTCTTGTTGAGAATATACACAGCAAAACATACACCAATTCGATGGTTTCTATACAGACAACTCGGTGGCAGTGATTATATTCTTCCGGTTATGCAGCCATTCTCGTAGCCTTTTCCGAGTCATTCTTCCGCAATTTGATACCGTGCAGATAATTCTTTAAAGATTTTTTTTTTTTACTAGTTAAGTTAAACTATGGTTTTAAGAAAATTTCAGGGGCTGTTTTTGATTTAAGATTTAAAGGCTGTCTCAAGGCAACAGTTTCAAGAATTGCCCCAAGCCTCCTAGTTGCATAGAATCTGGAGTCCATGAGAATCTGAATTCTGTTCTACGTTTCCCCCCTTTTGATCAGGATTCTTCTATGGACTCTCTTACAAAACTGTAATCATCTCTTACAAAACTGTTTATAAGTGCACAACTTACTGAGAGCAATTACAGTCACGGCTGTACAACCAGTGCAATATTTCCATCCCTGTTCACTACCATCTCCACACCTGGTAACCACTAATAAAATGTGTTCTCCGTGCATTTTTCTTTTCTTGTCTTGTTGTATAAGTGAAGTCATTCCTTTATTCTATTCTAGTGAACTATTTTCTTAGACACCACCAAAGGTTATTTTAAATTTTTTTACCAAAAACAAGCCATGCTACATTTTTAATAGTTCTTCCATGTTAAAACAATTAATCTCAAATCTGGATGACCTTGCTACTGACATGGCTTTATGTGGCAATCAGCAAAACATAAAGAGTCACAGCTTGACATCAACATCTAACATTAATCCCAAAATCACAAAGAGTCTACTAGGGGCTAACCAAGACATTACAGTCTTTTTCAAAGCAATTTTTGGAAGACAGAACGGCTAAACTTGGGACGTTATTGAGGGAATATCCTTTTTTATCCAGCTGAATCCTTAAGACTATAAAATATGACATAGTATGACATTTAACATCAAAAGGGAAAGGAAAAAAAAATCAATCTTTCAATGTGACCTCCATTTAGGCAGAGATTAGACCAAGTCAAATTCCCACAGCTCACTTACTACTTTAGGAAACACGTCATAAAGATGTTTTCTAATCTAAGGAAGCATGAGCAAATTTTTCATTCCTGAATTTGAAAGAGGGGAGAGCATTTTTTGAGAACCTAACAACACAGACAAGATTCAATGGAAATGGAATCAGAAACAATAATGAATTGAATGAAATAAGCTTACTTACTGATATAAAGATATTTAATAGGTTTTCCAAGGTCGGCAGCTGTGGAATGAGTTTCTGTACCACCTTACTAAAGGCTTCGAATATTGAATGATCATAGATACTAGTCAAATAAAAGCTGAAAAACATAACAGTTGGATTTATTTGAGAAATAAATCTTAAGTTAAGCAAAAACTGTCATAATACATAAAATGGTAAGCGTCACAACCCTGATTTCAGTAAGTTCAAATAAAGCCTCTTTAACTTGTCCACAATCCCCATCGTTCAAGGTGACAAATGCCAGTTGCCACCGGGCCTGTGGCTTTTCCTCACTTTACTGCATTTTAACTGAGGGCAACTGAGGTGATGCCCAGGAAAGCATTTTCCTATGCAGAGACCTGAATCTTTACCTAAGTCCTTGCAAACTGATCAGAAAAGCTCAGCCTCTCAAGTACGTAACTGAACGGAGGCCAAAAAATAAAAACAAAAAATGAGAGGCCAAAAATAAAAACCAAGAGAAAGCTCAGAGGATATGTGGTGGCACTTACTATACAAGCATTCAGGCTTCTACTAAAATGTCACCTCCTCAGAGAGTTCTTGCCCGACCATCCCATCTGAAACAGGCTTTCTTTAAAAAAAAAAAACCAACAAAAAACAGGTTCTCTTCCCCCTAATGAATGTTCCTTTAAAGTACTTGTAATTACTTAATATCATTTATAATTATACTGCATACTCGTATATGGTGTAAACACAAATACCTACATATGTCTTCATTTTTAACTTAAAAGCAACTGCTCGTTTACCAGTGCCTTTCAGAGGTCTCCCTAATCAGAACATAAGCTCCATGAGGGCAGAGACTCTCCAGGCCTCACTCATCGCTGTAAGTCCACTGCCTTGAGCACGACTAAATAAATACACAAGTGAATGAAGCCGATGGAGGAAAGTAAATAGCATGTGAAGACAGACAGTATGCGATTATATTATACTGGTGACGCTATGCAATGGACCGGGAATCTGAAGGCCTCAAAGTATGTAGAGCAGAGATGCAACACAGACTTGAGAGCTCTCTCCAGCCTGAATAGTATGAATAATTCTGTTTTTTCACGCAGTGAGTACACTCTTCATGATGTATTTTACACAGTTGTCTCCATTACACTTTTATGTACACAGATGACAAAGTCAGAGGCACAGAGCTGTGTGCCTCTATAAACCAGAGGTTACAGGCAATTTAAAGGTATTTCTCCAAGGAGTCAACTTAGGAAACTAACCCACCGTATCGGACAGGACTTCCTAGGTGTTACAGCACAAAAACAGGGAGACCCAGATGAGCCCCAAGGGAACGGAGGAAGAAAGGAATAGCACAGTGTCTCCTTAAGACAAAACAAAAGGAGACGAGGGAAGATAAGGCTTTCTGCTCCTATAATGATTTATAGCCTCAGACACCCCATATGGGTCACTAAGGGTCTGAATCAACTGGCCACAACAGGTGGGCTAGCAGCGTGAGAAGGGCCTGCAGGACTTGTGAGGCATGGGAGAGAATGGAGGCAAGGTTTTAGGATAGACAGTCAAGTTTCTGGGGACTGGAAATTGCCTCATGCCTGCTCTGACCTAATATAAGCTTGCTGCTACTCAGTTCAACTTTAGGGAACTAAGGAGAAGAATCACATGTGCCACTAAGGTGGGATGCCCTGGAGAGACACACCAATTCGGAGGATCCCTAGGAAGAGTGGGGAACAATGTTAGTCAGGACAGAGAGGGAGTTGTATTTACACATTTTCTGGGGCTCTTCTATCAGACACACAGGCTATTACCTAAGATGGAGTTTTTCTAGCCCAGCATCTGCAAGGTCATCATTGGCCCTCTGATGAATGTCCCTCTGTGTTTCTATTTTGTGATCATCAGACAGACCATCAACTTTGTGAATAAACACTTCAAAATTCATGTCTGGGTTAACTTTGTAGGCTTTAGAAACAGTAATGTGAAGTCTCGTTAAAGCCTCCATGTAGTCGTCCTGTAAGTTAGAACAAAAGTTTTTATCAAGAAATCTTACAGAAGTCAAGCAACGAGCTAAGTAAGCCACAAACCACCTCTTTCCCCAACCACAGAAAATACACTAACCTAATTATACGCAAGTATTCACACATTACAAGACATTAACTTATGTCACTTAATAGCACTTCATTTTTAAAAATAAAAATAAATTACCAAGTTAATGCCTGTAATGTTTAATTCTGATCATATAAAAAGGACATACTTATCTCTTCACAACAGAATGTTTTCCAAGGCATCTCAGCTCTGCTATTTATTAGGTATGTGACTTCGCACAAGCTCCTGTGATCTCAGTGTACTCATCTGTGAAACTGGAATTACAGTACCAGCCTCCCAGTATTGTGAAGATCAAATTGCATTAGATCACGTACGTGAAAGCACCTATTATGGAGTCTGACACTCAGAAAGCATTCCTAACTAATGTTTTAGTTTGTAAAAGCTAAGCGTCTCAAGGACAGGGACCACATCTCATTCCAGGGGCCACATCTCATTCCTCCAGGTGCTGACCGCATGCAAAGCCTTCAATAAATGCTTGTTGGGCTGAACACAATTTGGGGCAGTTCCAGAAAGAAATATTTACCCACCGAGTGCTCATACTCCTTCTGACTATATAAGCACTGATGGGATCTTTTCAGTGAGTGATGTCGCTATTGTACCAGTTAATAATATTCATTCAACAGCGTCTACTCTTTACCAGTAAAAAGTGGAAAGCTAATGTTAGTTGCTCATTAATTAGGGTTCAGGATGTAAACCACATCTCCTAGCTCTCTGACATTTTGTATTTCCACAATGGGAGGACTGCTCCCAAAACACCTCTGTAATTACACCAAGAAGTACATGATACAGAAGGTAAAGCAATTCCTTTGTTTCTACATCTTGTGCTACCAAGTTGGAGAAGCAAGCATTGTTTTTCCCAACTACCTGAGCATCAATGACATAAATCAATGCTCCTGTTCCCCTGAAGATCATCTCATAGTCAAAGGTTGGGTCAAAAAAGTCCATCTGCCCAGGAAAATCCCATATCTGAAAATTCACAAAGGAGCTATTGGAGATGTCATCTTTATAAATCTTGTTGGTACTTTCCAAAAAGAGAGTCTCGTTGGGTGACATTTTATGAAACACCACCTGTTAAGAGAGAGGGGGGAGAAGAGTGAGTATTATGATTTTCTTAAACTTCAGAATTATGAAAGTTTGAAAACAAAAAGTTTGAAATGTTTCCCTTGATAATTAAAAGCTGACCCAACAGCAGCTAGTTTAAAGGAGATAAAAAACATAATATTGCAGCCATACTTTCACCATCCTTTTACATAGTTGTTTTGACAGGAAAGAACATACCAAATTACTTTCCAATTACATTTGGAAAAAAAGTACAACATTTGGAGTTGAAATGTTCCTGTAAAGATTTACAGCCTTGAAACCCACAAAGGCAGTTCTACTCTGTCCAACAGGGTTGCTATGAACCAGAATCAACTCTACAGAAGCAAGTTTGGGTATGATTTTGTTTCATTTTGGTTTTTTCCAGTATCTTTCACCTCCCCTGTTTGTTTTTTTCACTACATTATATTAATGCTGTCAGAATCTGCTTCAAGATTACAAAAGATTACAAAAGCTCATAGCTAGAGTGTAAGAACTTTCTAAATGAAACTAAAATGGAATCTGCCCTGCATGTAACACCAGGTGGAAAGAATTGTTAACTACCAACAGGCAGGGAGAGGAGGGACGCCATGGGAGTAGATGGGAGAAAGAGCAGCGCCCAGAAGAAACACTTCAAAGGCAATTGTTAAGGATCACAACCACAACAATCCTAGTACAAAACTGCCTCCTCCTGCTGACTGCTACTTTCTGGGAAAGAAAAAGGGGCAGTTACTCCTAAGGCTCAGTGAGTGAGAAGGCTCAAACCTGGTTTTCATACTCATACACCTATATTTTTATTGTAAATGTAAGACACAAGGTTAACACACACACACACACACACACGGAGAGAGGAACCATCCAACAAATGGAGAAGGCTAGTCTACTCTTTAAAGGCACCTCATCTACCAAGGAACACAGACTTCTTTGGAGAAAATTTTGCAACTGAGTGACAAACGACTGCGCCTCCAGAGACATTCACTTTTAGTCCCAGGTCACTCGGCTGTGTGACTGGGGGGTGGGGGTGGGGGGGCTGAAGCTTCGTGGCAGGCCCAACAAGAAACAAAGGGACGGACCAAGGGTCTGCAAAGTATGTTCAAAGTCCCCAAAGCTTTCATTTCCATACACACAGCGGGGGCCACCAGTGGGGGCACTGGGCAGTACCAATAAGAAAGTGACAGGTCGCCTTCCTCAAGTCTAGTAGCAGAGCCCGCACTAAGATGGCCAGTGACTTGGTGGCAGCTCTTCCTGGCCGCTCCCTGGGCTCACCTGATGGGAGAGGAACTCGTGGGAGCGGGCGGGGGTGGGGGGGCGGCAGGCTGAGAAGTTCTCCAAGGAGAACTAGAGAGGACAGGGCGTCCTGGTTTCCTTAAGGACTCCAGAACTGGGGTCCCAGGGGGCGGAGGTCCTGGGCGGGGCCACGGGCCACCTGCCTCCCTCGGGCACTTTGGCCTCAGCTGACTTGGGCGGGTACTCGCCCTGGGCTGGGGTCCCGTCCCGAGCTCGGCCCTCCCGGCGAAGAGAAAGTGTGGTGGGACCGGACCTCCAGGCCACCCCCGGCCGCC
>NW_022111357.1:4564379-4568946 GCF_000313985.2 Echinops telfairi | reverse complement strand
GGCCCAGCCCCTGATTGGCCGCCCGAGCTGCCACTCGGGAGCAGCAGGGTAGGTGGCGCCCCGTCACGTGCTCGCAATCACCTGACTGGAAGCGGTGGAAGGGGAGGGGGAGGAGTCACGAGGAGGGTGGCCCGGACCCGCCGCGCCTCTAGACTCTGGCTAGGGGCCTTGGCCCCAGCCTGCACCTCCTGACCCATCTTCTGACCTATCTGACCCCGCTCTGCGCCCCTCGCCGGCCCCTGCCTTCTACCAGGCTCCGGAGATTATCGCGGGGGTGCTGGGGGAGGTTGCCTTCTGGGGACTTTGGAGTCTACTGATAGTTCTTGTGCCAACGTACTTGCCCTACCAATGATGCTAACGATGTTCTGGGTACCACGGGACTCAAAACTGGAATGGACCCTTCCCGCCTTCAAAGGTTAATAGAGATCGGACCTCTGCGTTAAGTAGCCTGGGTAACGAGATAAAAGCGGGACTGCTGCGCCATGCTCGGGAGTCGGCACTGTGTACGGAGAAGGTAGCGCCTGTGCCCGTCCTTCCCGATGGAAGGTTACGGTTGGGATATTCGAAGGTGTGGAGTGAGCCAGACAGAGCTAAGCATCCACCAAGGTAGGTAACGTTATGTATGAAGTTCAACTGGATACTGTGTGGACCCCGATGCTCCTTTCAGAGCAAATCGCTGGTTGTGCATATTGCTTCCACTTCAAACTCAGTAGGACTCACCTTCCCACCTAGTTCAAGTCCATTTCTCTAGTCTTTCCATCTCTGGTGACCCCTTTTGGATCAGAGACCCAAGGAATTAATGAAAACAAACCATAGCTTGTCACCAAATAGGAAGCTAGAGGAATTTCCACTCTGAACTCTAGAAATTTAAACTTGAGACCCTCCTTTTTAAGTGCTATCCCCTACTACATACACTTAAAAAATAAAAATAAAAGTTAGGGGGGAGGATCCTGGCCTTCCAAGAAGATTGGCTTCTTGGCTATGACAGAAAAACATTTTTCATAGATTTGGAACTAAATTATGCCCGAGAGTGGAGGATAAAGGTAGTGTACACCTTTACCCAAAAAACCTCACTGCCATCCTGACTCATAATGACCCTACAGGACAGACCAGAACTGCCTCTGTGGGTTTCTGAGGCTGTAAATCTTTATGTGAGCAGAAAGCTTCATCTTTCTCCCGAGGAGCAGCAGACAAAATTGAACCTCCTACCTTGTGGTTAGCAGCCGAGTATGTAACCCACTGTGCCACCAGGACTCTTTGGCACACCTGTAAAGGGTACCCAGTCCAACCTCTCATCGAAATTAAGAATTCACTCTACAATAGTATCTGGATAATAAGACGGGCAGGATGTCCTTAAATGATTCCAAAGGAGGAAAGCGCAGTCATACTTTCCAATGGTGATAATGGTTTGTTGAAGCTTTTTCAACCCAAAAGGCATACTCCCTGGAGCTGACTGATAATCAGGAGCAGTCCATCTTATTCTTGGCAGCCCTTCAAGTAGTACATTGCAGGCTTCTTCATCCACCAAGTTGTCTCTCCCAAGGTACAAGTCCTCAGGCTCCTTCAACCATCCCTTCCATCAGTGCTGTGCAGCATCACTTTCTGCGATCAAGTGTTCTCTGTCGGTGCCACTCAGTCTGGTAGCCAATAACCAGTGTGAAGGGACTACTTGAAATGTTGCTCATGTGAGTGAGAAACTGAGTATTTCTTTTTATTTCATTGTAATGTGGGTGTGCTGTTCATCCTACCACATTTGTATTTTCAAAGCCCCTTTTTCCTATTGGCCTCTCTTTTATATGCATTTGTCAGCACCTCTCAAGTGTCTGGCACATACAGTACAATACTGCCCACTGCAAAATGACTCTTTCGTACCTAGGCAATTACTTAATGATTTCAAAAGACTTACTGTAGTGTTGGTTGGTTGGCTTGAAGTAGCTAAAAATGGTTCATATTGGTAATCACTGGAACTTCTCAGCAATTCTAGTGACAAAACTTGTATAACTGCTTTTTTGAACCAAAATATAAGGGTTTTATATTTCAATCTTTGGTTTAGGTTCAAAAGTATTTCATCTCCAAGTTGTTGATCATTTTAAAGCTTGCTTCAATATCTTCTACCAATGAGCCTGTCCAACTTTGTGGCACTTACAGATTTGACATTACGATCTATTGAATCGATCCTTAGTCTTTTACAGTTGGTAAAACACACTGCCATTGTACCAATTCTGACTCACAATGACCTTATATAGGGTTTCTGAGACTAATCTTAATGGGAGCAGCCAGCCTCATCTTTCTCCGAGTGACTGGTGGGTTTGAACCACTTGACCTCACAGCAGCCAAACACTTAACCCACAGCACCAATCAGGGCTCTTTTCTTTTGATGTTCATAACTTTGTAAGGTAGGCAAGATATGAAATCTACAATTTATATATAAGCTTAGCAGGAACTGAATTAGCAAATCCTTTTACTCCTCCTTTAAGCATCCTCCAGTCTACTGTCTTCATCCAAACCCTTGACAGCAATGTTTAAAAGGACCTCCCAGAGGTAAGAACTGACCCTGGATTCTTAAAAAGCACTCCCTGGGACATCAGTTTAAGCAGGTCCAAAGCAAAAACCCACTTCCATCAAGTTGATTCCAGTTCATAACCCAAATCCATTACACCTTTTGAGTCAATACAGACTCATAGGGATCCTATAGGACAGAGCAGAACTACCCCATAGGGTTTCCAAGGTTATAAATCTTGATGGAAGCTGACTGCTACATCTTTCTCCCATGGCTCAGCTGGTGGATTCAAACTGACCTTTAGGTTGGCAGCCAAGCACTTTATACAGTGTGGCACCACAGCTCCTTTAAGCAGGTCTATTCCGCCTAATGTTGCCATTCAGTTAAAAAGAGGAGTTAAAAAAATAAAATCACCTCTATTTACTACCATCATGCTATCCCTATGGGAGGCAATCAAATGAGACTTGCCTGGCAGAAATCATCTCTACTTGTCTGTATCCAAAAGGAGAGTGCCCTCCCAACTGCTTAAAGCCAGGTCTCCCAAAACTCCCAGAGGGCCTTACACATTGGTCTTATGCTTCTGAGGCCATCCTATTCCACACTTGGAAAATTCCCTCATATTTTAATTCCATTTTCCATTCAGTGAACTTTTTGAAACTTACACATGCTTTATAACTTCAAGTCATTCATCTAACACTCACTACTTAGCCCACTGCTGTCAATGTAGGAAGCATTCAAGTTGGTAAGAAACAAATTGATTCAAGTTAATGTTCCTCCAACAGTATCTACCAGACCCTCCCACCCTTCCAAAAACAAACTTGTGACATGAATAAGGTGACCAGACGTCCCGCTTTTGGCAGGACAGTCCCGATTTTTAACAATTGTTCTCGCGTCCAGTGGCGTTTTAAAAAAAGTCCCAGTTTTTGGAAAGAATGCATAACAAGCTAGGGTATACGGTTTTCAGCTGCCATGTGGCTATTTCGCCAGGATATAAGTTTTATCAATGGTGTCCCGCTTTACCAATGTTAAAATCTAGTCACCTTAGACATGAAGCAGCAAAGATCAATGGCCACATTCCTGGCAACACGACTTAATGAAATGCCCTTAAAATTGGTTTGGTCCTAGTTTTCATCAGATGCAGAGGCTTTTGCTAGTTAAACCAGCTTCCTTTGGATTTATTGTTTCCTATTAATGTGGTTTGACCAAAAATTAAGACGGTTTCTCTAACAATAGGGACAAAATAAATGAAATGGGGCTACCACTAAACTACGTCACTCAGTGAAGAAAAGGACAAGTGATCAATAAAACTACCTCTGGCTGTAGGTCTTCCCAAAGAAAGAGAACTAACCATTAAAGTACATAGTGCTTTACCATTTACAGCTCTTTCACATACATTCTCATTTGATCCTCACAACAGCCCTTTGAGGTAGGCAACACAAATGTTCTTCTCCTATATCAGATAAGGAAGGTGACTCTCCAGAGACTTTTAACCGAAATGAGTCAATCAGTCAATGGTTTGTCTTAATATCTGTCCTTTGGCCTAAAAGTCCAGCATCCAGCATCTGCCTCCCTCACACTTGCCTCAGCTACTTCACAGGGACAGTGAAGATAAAAGAATTCAAGGCTAGAAAAATACTTTGAGAGAAAAAAAGCACTAAATAATTATACCCACAAACTGTAATCTCCCACGATACATGGCTCGTTCCTCTTCTCATTCCAATGTAGGCATGAACCCAGAATTTTCCATTGCCTCTGTTCTGTGCTTACTATTTTCCCAAGATTAAAGGAACAGTGTGAACCTGTTTATAGTTAGCTAAATTGCCATCAGGGTAACTGCTGTTAGAGCAAATTGAAAAATAATTAACACCGGCCAGTGTGCAAGTGGGACCACTGAAACACGAGTAAAGCTAGGCAACATTATCCGACAGGGCACGATTGCATAGAAAGAGAACGTGGTGTCAGAGTTGAGACTGGCTCACACAGTTTTCTAAGGCAAAGTAGTAGCAAGGAAGAGTTAATCGTTCTGCCTCACATAAACAAGAGCAAAGGGTTCATGGGAACCTGTGC
>NW_022111357.1:4552373-4564279 GCF_000313985.2 Echinops telfairi | reverse complement strand
CTCTCTCTCCAGCTGCCTACAGGGAATATAATATAATGGCACAACAGGGCCATCTTCATTTTGAAGAACAACTTTACCGGTGCTCATGTCCTGGACTAAACCAAGAACTAGCTCCATGCTAAGCTTGCTTGGCTAAAATGTAACCAGGACCACCATTCCTAATCAAACCGACAGAGTGTTATTTAAGGTAATGAAAACTATTTAAATGGCTGTCTTCAGAGTGTTTTTCAGAATTCTCCCAAGGAAAGATTGAGTGTTTATTGATGACTCTGAGTATGTGTTTGTAACAAAGTGTGATAAGTGAATTTAACATATTAAAAGTTTTATAGCATCTGTTCAGAAAAGATATATACTATACAAACTATTCAAGTCATACAAAACCATTTTTCAGTGTCTTTTCAAATGAGAAGGATCCTATTCAGCACGCTTCTCCTCCTGAGGTGGTTCATACTGAGTAAGCTACGGGGCAAAGATAGAGGAGTTTAGGTAAATTTTATTCTAAATTGGGTAAAAAGCAATAGTGACAAATGCAAAACAAAATGAGTTAATTATTCAGTTTAATTACAGAACCATTAAGTTTGTTAATGTCAACTTTTATATCCCCAATTGAAAGCTCTTTTCAAATAAAACTGTTAACATTCCTGGTAAACTAAGATTGCTTCCATTTGTTGACTGTACTGTTCAAATACATGCTATGCAATAATCCATCTTTCCAAAGATGAAAACCATGCAGCTTATACCTAGTAACTTCCTTCCTCTCCACCAAAAGTTTACTAAAATTTCCCGTTACAAGTAGAGAAAATGAATTATGTGGCATATTTTAACCTAGCCGGTCAAGAAGAGTAACTAATGATGCCCTTGACTTTAAAAGGTGCCAAAGAGTTAACTGACAATTATTCGCAACATGAATCCTGAAGAGTTTGAAATACTGGGTTTTCTCACAAGCTAACTTGGAGTGTCCTGAGAGAACAGTAGACTAAGGAAAGATGTGGGTTCTGCCAATTAGCTGTGGGGTCTGAGCAGCTTGTTTGGCTTCTTCCTGTATTTACTTTCCTCACCTGTGTGCCTATTTCATTTATCTCACGAAGTTGTTGAGATAAAATGTCTTGTGAAAAATGCCTAGACAGGTAAAACTGCATTATGTGATGAAGAAGATGGCCAAACTTCCAAAATTTGAAGCTAAGTATTCTGAAGATTACAAAAATCCTCATGGGAATTTGAAGAAAAAAACACATGGGCACTAGAAAACACTTAAGTGCAAACAAAGAGTTGATAGAGAGTGATGTCACTCCAGGGCCACTACATATGAAGGGGCCTGGAAAAGTACATGGAAAAACAGGGTCACAAAATAATGGCATTTTCCCACAAATTTTCTGAAGCCTCCTTGTATAACCAGAGTCTATACTGCACAGCTCTTTAAGAAGAGCAATTCACAAACCACTGTCCCTGTATCTACCTACTTAAATCAAGTGCTCAGGATTCTGCGGACAATCATTTTCTTATAGCAACATTAATAGTCACGTCACTTTATTGATAAAGGTCCCCAAGAATCTCTTTCTTGACCACACTTTGCTCCTCTTACCACAGTGGGTCTTGGGGCTTTCTACAGGGAGCCCAAGTTCAATCTTGCAAGTAATTCAGGCTGATATTTACCCTCCTACCTCCCCTAGTGTCCATTTTGGTGAGGTTTTGATCATACAAGGGGGCTTCAAAATGCTTGTGGAAAAGTGATAGTAAAAGGTAATGGACGTCTTCCGTGAACTTTCTGAAGCCCCTGCATATAATCATTAAAGGTAAGATGATTTTTAACATGAATGCTTTAAAGTTTACCTTTGCTTTCAATTTTTTATTTTCTTCTACAATAGCTTCATATTTCTCTTTCATTTCTGCCAATTCTAGGCGAAGTAGCTCTATTTCTGGATTTTCTGGGGTTGCAGCTCCTAAGTGATGCTTTAAAAAACTAATACCAATGTTAAGGATTTATTTCTTAAAGTGCATTAAGACTAATTAAATAGCCCACAGCAGCAATATATCCCAAGATGATCATTCAAAAATGTAAAGAAACTTTCAGTAAGCATTTCTTATTGAAGTCTATTTCACATATTAGCTATGTGAGAAAAGTAGAATATCAAAAGGCTTTTTATATCTGATTTCAAAGATGGAAAGGATACTCCAAAGCACTATTAGGTTTCTCTGGTTCTTCATATAAGGCTACCAACACTGTGAATCAAAAAGCAAAAAAAGCAACAATTAAAGTCTTAAGTACATTAGACTCTGTAATCAAGTGTCTACTATGTGCCAAACAGGTTGCTAGGTCCTATTCATACAGTAATGAACAAGACCAATAAAGTTCCTGCACTTAACAGACTTTCAGACTAAAAACAAGCAGCTCTGGTGTCATAGTGGTTACGCGTGGGCCTGCTAACCTCAAGGTAAGCAGTTCAAAACCACTAGCTGTTCCCCAAGAGAAATACAAGGCTTTCTACTCCCAGAAAGAGTTACAGTCTTAGAAACCAACAGGGGCAGTTAGTTCTACCCTGCCCTACAGGGTCACTATGGACTTGATTCGAGGCAAAAAAGGTTCTAAGCCACCGTATCAGATAATGGAGTTATGGGAGCACATTGAAATAACAGTTCTCAGCCTAGGGGTGGTAGGGGAGGATTCCTAGGAAAAGGGAAGACTTCAGGCATAGATGATAAAACTGAGATAAAATGGGGGAGGGGGGCCCCTCGGGGCAAGAGAACTCCACAGAGTTCCTCCACAGAGGAACTGAAAATTCAAGTGAGGCTGGATAGTTGTGGCATTGAAAATTCAAGTGAGGCTGGATAGTTGTGGCATTGTGGGGCAGGAAGGGAAGCTGCAGAGGTGGTCACAGACCAGACCCTGGATGGTTGTGCTAATTTGGTTGGGCTTTGATCCTCAGAACAGCAGGGCCATAGCAGGATCACTCTTGACTGCACTGAGGGTGATGGACTGACTGGTGGATGACAGGCAATCTATGCAGGAAGTGTAGTTAAGAGGCTGATGTGGTAACCCAAGTAAAAAAATGTGTGGTGACCTGCCTGGAGAGTGATAGGAACGAAGTGGGTGGATTTGAGAGAAAATTATGTGAGGATCAATAGGTCTGTGGCAATTGGAAATCTGTGAATTCAGAAATCTTCACAAGCCAAGTTTCATATTAACATGCTAAATAACCACTATACACAACTTTTACCAGTATTCAATATGCTCAATCAACATTATAATATATACTTCAGTGATTTTATAACTACTATGCATGTCAGCACTACCTTGCTCATCTTCTTTGCAATTCCTACTAGAATTTAGGCCTCAAGTAAAAATTCCTATAATACAGTGGTTCTCAACCTTTGGGGGTCTGAAACCCCTTTGGGGGTCTAAAGATCCTTTCACAAGGGTCACCTAAGACCATCAGAAAACACAAATATTTCACAATACATAATTACATATTGTTTTGTGATTAATCACTATGCTTTAATTATGCTTATGTTCAATTTGTAACAATGAAAATACATCCTGCATATTATATATTTATATTATGATTCATAACAGTAGCAAAATTACAGTTATGAAGTAGCAATGACAATAATTTTATGGTTGGGGTCACCACAACATGGGGAACTATATTAAAGAGGCATGGCATTAGGAAGGTGGAGAACCACTGCTCTAATACAAGGATTGGCCTTTTGTGAGTCAATGGTATCCTTCGAAAAATCCCCCCAAAAGCAAAACTATAGCCACAGGCACAAAATGTGTGTACATCTAGACCCCAAGCTAACATGTATTGTGATCCTACTTCCAACTTTTCCCCCTTTGCTTGTTTTCTTAACTTACCAAAGTTTAGATAGTGAGAAGGGGGATCAAATGGGCAACTACATTTAATAATTCCACAACTGAGTTTGGGAGAGTTACTCTTCATCTGAATATACTTACAATATTATTTTGTTAACAGTTGACATTTTTATACCACTCATACCTTCTCTTCCCCTCTCTCCTTTCAGCATCTGACAGTTGTAACCAGTAAATCAATTGATTCCAACTCATGTGATGCTGGGTAGAACCTTGTTCCATAGGGTTTTGAAGACCGTGCCTTTTGGAAGCATTATTACCAGGCCTTTCATCCCTGGCACACACACTGGGTGGATTTACACCACCAACAGCTCAGTGACGGTCCTGTGATTAACTATCTACTCCACCTGTGGACTCCCGATAGTCGGCCTCCTGTCCAAGCCACTGCTTTAGAGCTCATGCTGACTCATCAATCCTATAGGTCTGCTCCATAGGGTTTCCAAGGCTGCCAATCTTTACAAAGCAGGTTCCCACATCTTTCTCCTGAGTCTAATGGGTTTGAACCAATGAGCTTGCAGTTAGTATAAGGTGACCAGACGTCCCACTTTTGGCGGGACACTCCCAATTTTTAACAATTTTTCCCACGTCCCGCGGCGTTTTTAAAAAGTCCCGATTTTTGGAAAGAATGCACGACAAGCTAGGGTATACGGTTTTCAGCTGCCATGTGGCTATTTCACCAAGATATGAGTTTTATCAATGGTTTCCCGCTTTACCAATGTTACAATCTGGTCACCTTAAGTTAGTAGCAAGCACTGAACCACTGCACCACCAGGGCTTACCCACAGCCATTAAGTCGAGTCTAACTCATAGCAATTCTGTTGGGCAAAATAGACTGGCTCCTTAGGGTTTCCAAGACTAAATCTTTATGGGAGCAGATAGCCTGTTCCTCCAGCTGGTGGGTTTGAACTAGAATTCTAGCCTAGCTGTTAGCAACCCAATGCTTAACCCACTCTGTCTCTGGTGTTCTCTTAGTTCCTGTTACTTTTCCTATAAATTCTATCAGCAAGTCTGTCTTCTCTTTAATTCCTACTCTCTCTTGATTTCTCACTTTGTAAGACATAGATATTAATACTTTGGCCCTTTTTTCCACATCTTCCTCCACTCCATTTCTTTCAAGTCTGAATTTCTGCCAGTGGTCTTACAAGGTTGATAATCACATAAGATACGTTAAATGTTAACAAGTCCTGGTGAGGAAACAGTTAAACATTCAGCTATAATCAAAAGGTTGGCAGTTTAAACCCACCCAGCGGCTTTGCAGGAGAAACACCCTCCAATATCTGCTTCCATAAAGATTACAGCAAGAGAGAAAAAACCCTGTGGGCAGTTCTGCTATCAAATGGGGGTCCCTGTGGTCAGAAACGACTCGATGGCTCCCATGTAAAGCTGTGCTCTTCTGTATATGAGCTGTGCTTGATTTTAGTCAGACAAGAACTCTATACGTGATCATGTTGTCCCTTTTGCCTGAGCAGCCAGGATATCTGCAGGCTGATGTAATGCTCAAAATGCCTCCTCTTCCATGATTTAGTACCATCTATCTTCAACCATCTATCTTACATTGTACTATTGTTATAAGTAGTTTCAAATTCTCTTGGAAACAAGCAGGATAAAACTTCTAAGTTATGCTGTATAAAATCCCAGTATTTGAAGTTGAGAACCTGATTTGAAGTAGTCCCATCAACACAGTGTTGTGTAATGGAGCCCTGGGGGCACTCACTGTTCATCAGTGTTGGACGCTATCAGCCCCATGAGAGAAGAGTTAAGGCTCTCTGGCTGCTCCTGGAAAGATTTACACAGCCTTGGGAACCCTACAGTCCCTATGAGTTGGGACTCAACTTGGCACTGGATTTAAGCTGTCTGATATTATTTAGGAGACTGGAAATCTAGGGAAGTTGGGGGGGTTACATTCCTGTGGATATATGTACGAAGGACAGAAACCTCTGGTAGTTTCTTGAAAGACTGGACTAAAATTCTTATGTGGCTACTAGGCTGCAAATCTGTGCTGTAACCTTCCCATTGCCTTGACCATCCTGAAACCTCACTCACAGCCACGATGACCTCTTTCCACTTCCTGGAGCTCAATAAAATGGTACACACATTCCACCCAGTATGCTTTACACCTTTACCTTACTATCATTTTATTCATAACCACTAGCTGACACTATGTATCTGTTTATCATGTCTCTCCCAACTAAGCAGGGATTCCCCTACACCCACCCACACACCTCTGTTCCCAGGTCAATGAGTCAAATCTGTCTGAGGACATCTAACACCACCCGGGGACCTAAAATAGACACTTCAATAAAACAGCTAAATAAGTGAAAGAAATTAGTTTGTGGGGATTTTGAAGAGGAAAGTGTTGACAACATTCCAAGCATGTGACATTTCCAGAGACAACAGAAAGTAGTTCTTTCAGAGTTGCCCTTTAATGTTTACTGAAATGTACTGGCAAAAAGACCGGGAAACTTAGTAGCAACGTGAACCCAAACTAGGTAGCAGTTCAGAATTTCTAGCCCGTGCATGGTAATTAAAACCGTATTTTCTGCTAAGACTGAGAATTAAAATGTTTTGGAAATGTTGATGGCAACATATGTACAATCGTGCTTAATACAACTAATGATGGATTGTTGTAAGACTTGTAAGAGTCCCTCAATAAAATGATTAATAAAGAATTCTATTTTAAAAAAACCTAAGAATCAGCCTTCTCCCAGAATGTTCCCCCAACCTTTGCTTTTGACCTTCCCGTTCCGTATCCCCCCCACCCCCCCGCCAAAAAAAACCAAAAAAACAACGGCAGACACCAAATCATTTATCAGACACTTCCTATTCTCACCTGGACCCAGGTGCTCCCCGCTGCCGACTCCACTCTGTGCCCTTGAAAATCCCAGCCAGTGGAATGACATTTAGCTGTTATTCACATCACTGCTAAGCTAATAGGTATGGGCTTGAAAATGTAGAGGTTCCGGTGCACTTAGGGTACACAGTTCTACCTCCCCCCGTCCCCCCCCACCCCCCCGCGTGTCTCCGGTAAAGCTCCTGTCTCAAGCACCTCCCTCACCCACTTAAGTCCTGTACCCCTGGGGGAGGAGATAACAATGTAGCAGCAAGCTTCCGTTTTAAATGCAGAAAACAGTAGAAGCGTTCTGACGTGCCCTCCCAACTCTGAACTGTAGACATTTCGACCACTGCACAGCAGAATGGGCAGAGAAAGAACCGGGCACTGAAAACGCAGCACCCAGACTGGCCCTAGGAATCGCCCATGGCGATTTTAGGCTCAGCTACTTAAGAGTCCACGTCAAGCCGGCCAGTTTTCCACTGGCCTCTGAGTTCGCGGGGGAAGGAGGGGGAAGATTCCCCTCGAGCTGCGGATGCCCGGCACAACAAGGAGTGAGGCAGGAGGTGGGCGCATCTCCAGGTCGTTCACAGTCACGCCCGCGGCGGTGCTGGAGTCGACGCTGCGGAAGTTGGAGGCTCTGCAACAGCTGTACGAGTTTCACTCCCTCCCCTGCGAGGTGGGCCCGGGAGCCAGCTCCCCGCGCTGGGGCAGCAGCCGGCGGGCGCGGAACGCTGGGGCCCCCCTGCTGTTCCTCCTCCGCGCCTCGACCCGCCGGGGGCTCGGCGGCGACAAGCACGCCGAGGGCACGCCGAGCCCTCTCCTAGCACATGCTCACCCTTGGTCAGCGTGTCCAGCACCCCCGACTTCTCCAAGTACCTCCGGAACTGCTCGCGCTTCGAGTCGGCGGCCTGAGGAGACACGGCGGCGGGTCAGGGGTCGAAGCCCGGAGGGGCCGGGGCAGGAAGAAGGCGCTGGAAGTCCGGCAACCCCGCCTCCGCCTCGCTACCTCAGGGACCCCAAAACCGGCGCGCGCGTCCCCACTCCCACCCGCGGCCGACTAGCGGCTGGCTACCGCCCTCACGCCCCCAGCCACGCCGCGTCCCCCTCACTTTGTAATGGGCCATAGTGACAGCGGCGGCGGCGTAGCTGGCGCCCCAGACCAGCGGCTGGCGGGCTCTGGTCGGTACTGCGCCTGCGTGGAGCGCCGCGTGCGCCTGCGCGCTTGCAAAACACAGTGGGGGATCGCCGGGGTGTGGCCTGTTTTCATGGCGACCAGGACGCTCTGAAGTCCCGGGGAGGGCTCCGTGCAGGGAGGCTGCGTGTGCCCGCCCCGCTGCCTATCAGGGCAGCACCTCTTCCCCTTCCGGTCCGCGCAGCTGGTCCGTTGCTCAGCAAGGGACAAGGTTCTGTTGACTCCGGACCTGTGTCCAGGTGGGGCCAGAGGTGGGCGTGGCGTCCGCGGGCGGTGCCTGCGGAGGTCTGGAACTTTACTGCGGGCGCCCGTCGGTTCTTGCTGGGACACGGAGTCGGCCGCGGGACGGGGGAGTCGGGGGCCTTTCCCTGCTGGCCCCTTAGTAACCTGTGGGCCGGACAGTCGCCGAGCGACCCTTGGATTGTTGGTTGGCTTGAGGACAGCGTTTAGGATCGCATTCTCTGACGCCACTTCTCGTTTACATTCTCCCCGTGCGGTTGCTAACTAGATGTGCGACTCCGGAGGCGGGGGCCGAGCTAGTATGCTAATAACAACGAGCACTTTTGAGTGCTTATCGTGTGGAGGGTTCGCGAAAAAGAAGTGTATTCCCGTAAGGAGATGGAATGTCACTGTGACTGCAGGAGATGGAATGTCACTGTGGCTGCAACAGTGTGAGGCTGGCACAGGACCCGGCTTGGTTTCCGTTGTACACAGGGTCTTCGCACCACTGTCAACAAGGTGTCAAGCACTGTGCTGGCTACGAGTGTGTATTTCAGTCTTCAAAATAACCCAGGAAGATAAACAGTATTCATGAAGTGGCAAAATTAGGTGATTTGTAAAGGTGCCAATCCGGACAACCTGACCCCAAAGCCCCCATTTAAATACAATGCTGTAGGTCTGCGGGTAAAAATGTTAAAACCACCACTCTTTTTGTTTAGGAGTTTTATTTACTAGATAACATAATTATGGTTATTTGCGAGACACCTCAGGCACCAATTGATAAGGACACTCAGTCACAGAGGCAAACAGAATTTGCCCAGTGCCCAGAAATAAAAGATTGGTAACTCAAAGGAGCAATTATTTTGATCAAGAGCAATTTCCTAAAGCTGCGGTCTCTACAAAGAGAAAACTGTTAGAAATACCTTGGTCCTTGGCTTCGCACATGAAAAAATTCACGCAGGAGCCAGTGAGTTTTTATAAAGGCTAGAAGGTTCGTTTTACACAGGCCCCCTCAGGGCACTTCACACCCACAAGTGGAAACCAGATGCCAGAGAAACTGCAGGACAGCCGAAGGAGCAGCTGGAAAAGAGGTGGTGGCCTTGAAGTTTCTGGCTTTGCAGGGACCTCTGCCGGGAGGCGTGGTCCACGGTACTGGTTGATCCACTTGGCTTGGCCCAGATTGGGTCCTCCCAAGAGTATGTACTGGCTTTCTGTCTCAAAGGCCAGAATTTGTGCGTGCCCTCTAGCCTTTATTCTCTGCAGCAACCTCCTGTAGGGGTGCCTTGGTGTAGAGAAACAACTCCTTATCCGGGTACCCTACAAAAAAATGGATTCCAAACCATTTAGCCTCCATTTTGAACGTGTGATTTTCCTAAAAATCTGTTTTCACACATTCTGCAGGCAGCTGTGGAAAAGTAATCCTGATTTGGTAACTCTGTCTATTTATTCCTCACAGCTCAGGATTAGAGCTGTTTTTCCCTTTCTTAAGGTCTCTGGGAGTTTGTGTTCAATTGCTAACCTAACATTTGGCCCTCTGCACCCACCCAGAAGCACCACAGAAGAAAAGACTTACTGGTCTGCTTTCAGAAAGATTATGGCCCAGAAAACTCTATTGAAGTGTTCCGCTCTGTGATAAATGAAGTCACCATGAGTGACTTCCACTCCATTGCAATGGGTTTGGGGATCCCCCTGCCCCTACCTTTTGAAATGGGTTTCCAGGTTGCCTGTCTTTAATAGCTGGTCCTCAGCTACCAATGTCCCTATTTAGTCCCTGTTCCTTGCCCACTCGGCCACTTTTATGAGGATGTAATATTCAGAATGTCCGACAACCAAATACTGTTCAGATCTGAAGGTCTATCAAATGAGCTGGTTTGTCCCAGACACTCAGTGCTTTGCAGGCCTGCAGCAGGTTCGCACACAGACTCTGACTCAAAGGTCAGCTCCCCCACAGAATGGGGCAAACCTGGGATGTGAGTGCAAAGAGGAAGGGCCCCAACTGTGCCCTTTTCAGGCTGGCTCTTGAGATTCTCCGGAAGGTGTAAGCTCTGATCTGAGCCTCTGCGAAGGAGCCCCACATAGCACTGCATTGGTATCCAGTTGGCTGGCAGAGGAAAAGTGTTTGGGGCAACTGCCCCAGGCTCTGCTCAGTCTGCAGAAACACCTCTAGCGTCTGGTTCCTGTCACTGTTTCGTCATCTCTTCTTTCCCTCCCTGGTGATCGCTAACTTCTTTCCCAAATATTCCGAGGTTTTTCCTTCATTGTTATTTGAGCTGCTGTGCTGAAGATGACCGCGAGCAGTACCCCTTACAGGCGTCTCATTAGAAGTACAGTGTCCTGCTCATCCAACACATATTGCTCATCATGTCCTCTAATTATCAGGATCTACCTGCAATGCAAAAGATTAATTGGGGGCGGGGGGCTGGGGCCGCATAGCGGGAGGGGGCGGGGCAACAAAAAGCACACAGAAGATTAATTTAAACTCACATCCGCTGTTGTGTGGATTGCCTTTGTGCCTCGCAGATCCTAATCAGGTGCAGAAAGGAGTCACTTCAGTGAATTCGCTGACGTGCGCTTGCACTTGGCAGGATACTGTTCTGGCTTGTTTCCAAAGAAATCATGATGTTCATCCTTCCATTTACATCGGCCCCAAGGCCCTCTTTTTAGTCTTTTTAAAACCTACTTTAGGAATTTCTAGAACATTTAAGAAAAGTGAAATGGGGGCTAAGTAATAGAAATACGTTCTTTACTGCTGGCCTTGTAATAAAACAATTCTGTTTGGCCATGGGTGGCCATGGCATGAACAGAGGCTCTAAGTAAAATCCATGTAAAGGCTACTTCCCCATCATGAACCCAGCTTCAACCACAGAGGCAGAACTCGTGACAAAGTAAGCTTCCTCTTTGTTTCGTTTTCTTGTCTCTGGGTGACAAAGCTGCTGCTTCCCCTTCCTGCTCCAATTCTCAGATCTTTCAAATTCAAGTCTCTCCAGGTTGTTCCTCAACTGGGTTTTCATCTTCTACTTCTTTCCCTAGAACTCGGTTGGTACCAAGCATGACCCACGTAGACCAGGGATGGAGATGATGAGGACACACATCACCTGTAGACCCCAGTTTTGAATGAGGGAGAGAGATATTAGCTATAGCATGTATCTCTGTAATCCCATTGTTCTGTGTCCCACATGAAGCCAGACTGCTCATCATTCCAGAGATCTTCAACTGCTACACGCACGACAAGGATTCAAAGTAGGACCAGGATGGGAAGCCAAATTGTTCCAGTCATGGTGGTGGGTATGAACTTCCTCCAGAATCCCTCCAAGGAAATTCCACGCTCCATATTTATGTAGTCAGCCATCTTCGTTAGGTCTGGTCCCATCAACTAGGAGACAGGTAGATTCTTCCATTCTAAAGAGAGTGCTGTTTCTTACAGCACACCTATGGCCAAAATAAGAAAAAAGCATCACTCTTTGGGTGTTCTTACCTTTTCCCGAGCTAGCAGTGGTCACCTGGTGGTGACGGGGTGTGTTAGACAGGGTTCTCTAGAGAGATAAAACCAAATTCCTGATAATATATTATTTATAAAGATAATTAGATATATAAAGAGAAATGAACTGTTAAATCATATACAGATAAATATACAATACAGGAAATAAACAGTTAAATTAGAAAGCACTATAAATGGCTTAGTGCAACTCACGTCCAGTGAGAGAAAGTTGAGAGACTAGCAGTCCTTCAAGTCTCTGTCTGATGCCAGATCTTCCTCTATTTGTAGAGAGAGCTAGGTTATGTCAGCACAGCAG
>NW_022111357.1:4542594-4545911 GCF_000313985.2 Echinops telfairi | reverse complement strand
GTCGGATGATCACAGAGCGAGAGACAAGAAAGGCAAGGCTCACCAAGCCATTTATCTCTCTGCCCTTCAGTCAATCCCACCTGCGTTTATCAGCCAGGCTGGCACAATAAACTATCTCACGGGGGTAGAGCCATGGAATCAACTGATTCACACAACCTTAACTTTGGGAAAAGCTGCCGAGTCCTGCCCCAGTACTTGGTTACCAAGGAGATACTTAAGAAAGTCAAGAATTTAAAATCACTCGTTTAAAAAAATAAATAAGTAAAAATAAATTTTAAAAATCACTCATGGTTAGACCTAATAATGCTTTTTTAAAAAAAGCAATATCAAAAAAAATAAAAATAATAAAAAAGCAATATCTGAGGGAGGGCTTCAGAAAATGGAAGCATTCTATAAAATCTTAATTTTTCCACAAATTTTTTAAGATCATTTTATTGAGGGCTCTTACAGCTCTCATAACAATCCATACATCACTTGTATCAAGCATATCAAACATATACATATGTTGCCATCGTTTCCACAAATTTTCTGAAGCCGCCTCATGTTCTCTACTACTGTGGGAAACTAAGAACCGGGAAGAGAGTATATGTGGACAAGTTCTCTACACTCGTGTTTAAGAAGCCTAGGAGGCCAGGATTCTCGTGGAGGGAGGCCTTCATGTTTGTGCAGTAGAGATGCATCCCAGTCACATTCCCTAAGTAAAAGTTATTCCCCATGATATCCCCCATAATAATGCCAGTCTTAAGGTGCTAAGCGCTAGCACATGGTTGCTTACTATAGCCTTGAAGGTTAACTGCTTGAAGGCTATCTGACTGAGGGTTATCTGCCGTTGACAGCAATCAGACTCTCTTTTCTGTTCCTCCCTTAGTAGGACCCACTCCCTTCTGATAAGGATCAGAGATTGTTCCCCTGGAGAAAAGCTCAGGGGCACTTAAGATCAAGGCAGCTCAGAGGTGACCAAGGTTGGTCAGCCCTCTTAGTAATAGTACCCACCCAACTTGTTATGTATGTACCTTCCTGTCACATGTATGCCTCTAGTACCTCCCCTTCCTATTGCGTGTACACCCCTAGCTCATCCCCCTCCTGTTACATGTATGCCTCTAATACAACCCCTTCCTGCTATGTATGTGTGCTACGTGGCTTCCGTGCCTGAGATTATATAAACTTGTGAGAGAGTACATTACTGCCCCCCTCTCTGGTTCCAGTCTCCATGGAAGAGGTGAGCCCTTGCATGTCTTGTCTAGTGTCTCGTTAATTGACCCTGCAATTACACAACTGCCCCTTGTACCCATTAGGTTATGGAGAGGGTGCCCCCCCCCACTCTACTAAGACTAGAAAATAAAACTACAGCAAATAAAACTTACTTCTTAAGTTTTTCTGTTTTTCAAAAAAAGTTTTCTTACTTGCCTGATAGAAAATTTGTTCTTTTGGTTTTTTTTAAATGAGAGTTTTCTTAAACCACTGGCTTGATCCTATAAATCTATTCATGAAGGTTATGTAATTTGAAGTGCAGCCAGAATTCTGATCGTTAAAGAGCGGGTGGTGAGGCGCCTCACATACTTGGGATATGTTCTCAGGAAGAAAGACTTCATGCTTGGCAAAGTAGAGGGCCGGAGAAAAAGAGCGATGGACCCTTCATGAGATGGATCCACAGGGTGGCTGTAACACTGCTGTCAACAGAACGATGTGGGCACAGGGCAGGGCAGGGTTTCGTTCTGTTGCACACAGACTGGTCGAGGCAGAGCCCTCAGCAGCACCTACCAGCATGGGGTAATGGTTAGTTGCTCTCCTGGTGCCCAGGTGTGCTGAGTAGAACTTCTCCATCAGGCTTCCAAGGCTGTGACCTTTCAGAAGCTGTTTGCCTGGCCCCTCTTCCCAGGCACCTCTGGGTGGGCTTGACCCTTTCAGATAGTAATGAGTGCTTCGCCATTTGTGCCACTCCAACACTACGTTATATAAAAGTTAGAGCCGAAGTCAGTGATCTATAAATTTCATACACACAGGAAAATGAATTTGATCATTTAGCTAGATAAAACAGTTAATAAAACTAGGGGAATTCGAACCAGCTCTTGTTGGAATTTTGATTACGTAGTTCGAAAGTCTACTTTTAAATGTCTAAGTTCTGAAATCTTTCTGACAGATGTTGAACCTTTCCAGAACCCCATCTTAGGAACATTTATGAATATTTATTAAAATCTTATTATGCTTTTCCTATATTTTATCACATTTATTCTATTTCATCATGTTAAAAAGAAATAAAAAATTCTCTATTATTTAGTTATAAAAGAATGTTATCAGCCATTACCCAAAATAAAAGGTGTAGTGGTGGAATTATAGAAATTGTCATTTCAAAAATATTTGATCTATTTAAAATGTAGCTTGCCATTTTGGAAAGGGCGGTGGAGCAAACTATAACAATTTTATTGACACATAATCCATATATCATGTAATTCAATAGTTCAATCATATCAAGAAGAGCTTTCATTTTTAATAACTAATTCTTTAAATGGATTAAATGACCAATTTTCATTTCTTAAAGCTTTATACTGTTGATAAAACTCTCAAAAGCATAAGTTGTGGTTGTGTTTTTGATAGAGAGAAAATGTCTCTTTCACTTTGTTTTGTTAATAATAGTGTATGCTTTGATCTAACAATGCAAAAGACACTTTAAAATGTAAGCAAAAAGGTTCATAATAGTCATAAATTAAAACCAAAACCCATAGCCATCCAACCCATAGCAACCCTCTAGGACAGAGTAGAATTGCACCAAAAGGCTTCCCAAGCTGTAAATCTGTACAGAAGCTGACTGCTCATCTTTCCCCTGCAGAGAGGCTGGTGGACATGAACTGTCAATCTTTCAGTTAGTGATCAAGGACTTAACCACTTACAGGGCCCCTTCATACATGAAAACAAAAAATTGTTAATACTAACTAACTAATGGTGCATCTACAGTGCGGTACTATGTAATCAATGAAAATTATAAATAAATACTAATGTGGAAAAACATTTGTTCAGTGAAATTGAAATAGCAGAAGAGTATGCCTTTCAGTATTATATACAAAAAAACCTAGAAGGAAATTCTGTACCGTAATAGCATTATCTCTGGATGGTGATTAAGTACATGTATTTATAACTGTATAATCACAAAAGGAAATAAAGGGTTATTTGGTTGTGTTTCCCCCTGAAATGACAAAAGCATAAAACAAGAAAATTCCTGAGCTCACTGTCATCAAGTTGCTTCTGGCTCATGGAGTGTACAAGACAGGGTAGAACTGCCACCAGGGGGTTCCGGTACTGTAACTCTTCATGGGAGTAGA
>NW_022111357.1:4540193-4541376 GCF_000313985.2 Echinops telfairi | reverse complement strand
TGGATATGGAGAACAGATGCAGGCCAGTTCTGTGCGGGGAGTAAGTCAGCCTCCGGTAAGCTGCTGGCCTTTGTTTATTTTAGCTTCTAGAGCAGTGCTGTCCAATCAAGCATCCATGTTTCCTGTCTGATATTAACAATTACATTGTCATTGAAGGTCTCTTCAGAGCTAGTGTCTTGGATTGGCATGGCAAGTAACAACTTTTCAGATTAAATGCAAACATTTTCGCCAGAGAGTTAATACATTGTTGTTGTTGTTGTTGTTGTTAGGCACCATCAAGTTGGTTCTGTCTCATACTGATCCCTGTGCACAACCGAACAAAACAGTACCTGGTCCTTCGCCATCCTCACAATTATTCCCATGCATGAGCCCATTGTTGTAGCCACTGTCAATCCAGCTAATTGTATATGTGTGTGTATATATATATATTATATGAATATGTTTATGTACGATGCATATGTTAGCAACTCTGGCACCTCAATGGTTAAACACTCACCTGCTAACCGGAAGGTGGTAGGTTCAAATTCATCAACAGTTCTGCAGGAGAAAGCTGGTGATCGCAGTCAGTCAAGCCTCTAGTCAAGACAGCCCATGGGGTTGTTCAGAGTCAAAATGGACCCAGCAGCACCCACCACCACTACCGTATATTATGGAGTGTGGAGTATTTATATTTACACAGGAATGATTAATACACTCTTAAAGCATTCAGCCGCTATAGTCAGAGAAATACACATTAAAACTGAAGCACTGGTTTTTAATTATCAAAAAGGAAACTCTTCCGAGATTTATAATACTTTCTTTTGTCAAAATTGTGAGGAAATTGTTGTTCTCATATATTGTAGATGAGAATAGAGCTTGATACAGCTGTTTAAATCTTTCAAAATTAATATCGCATTTCTGCTTCTGAATGCCTCAAGTATTCATTCCTTCTGCAAAAACACTCGAATGCACACTGCGTGTACTAGGGTTAGGGTGTTCACGGAGTGCTACTGCCAGTAATTCAGAATCAGCAATAATTTCAGGCTCTAAAAGAGAAATGGCTAAACTAGAACTACCAAGTCAATTCTGACCCTGACCCCGTGTGTGTCAGACTACACCTGTGCTCCAGAGAGCTCTCAATGGCTCGTTTTTCTGAAGTAGATCACCAGGCCTTTCTTCCAAGACACCTCTAGGTGGACTGAAA
>NW_022111357.1:4536366-4537680 GCF_000313985.2 Echinops telfairi | reverse complement strand
AGACATATCGGCTAATATCGGACTTAAGGACTTGATCTGGACTGGGCTAGGATGTTTTCTAAATATACAATTGCTCTTTGATATAAAGTTGCCTATTACACACATATGAATGTCGATGAATTTGTTTCTCTAGTCTACCCAGACTAATACAAAAATGAAACAGAAAGTAGTAGTGATAAAAATGAAAGAAAAGACCGCCAACAATATTTGAAAAACCAGAGAATTTTCTGACATGGAACACGCGAGAAATAAGTAAGCCTAGAACAAATTTAGGTTGGGTCAAGAGAGAGGTCGATTGGCCACTTTCATACCATAGTTTGATCCACCATAATCAAGTTCACAGTAGTATCTGTCTGATAGTATAACTGTTAGAGTCCCTTGCCTGTAGCTAGAGGGGATCTGCCAGGGGCTCCATCTGACTAGATAGCATCCAGATGAATTTTGGGCTCCTCCTGCCCTACAGAGTCTTCTACAAATTAGGTGTTCACAATTTAAGCTCTGATACTTTTCCCATCGTATTTGGATTGTGTTATTGTCATCGTTGGATCACACAGGCTGGTGTGCTTCGGCCATGTGGACTTAATCGACACTTCACTTAGATGGCTGCTTGTTTAAATACAAGCCTTTAAGACCCCAGGCACTATTCCAATTAATAGCCAGGATCATCTGCTTTCTTCACCACACTTTGCTGCTGTAGCACCCATCTCTTCAGTGATCTCTTCCTGAAGGTGAGTATCGAGCAGGGCCGTGTTATAAGAACTACTGGATTAGTTTTAGGATTAAGTGGGAGCCCAGAATCCATATGCTTGTCCACAGATTATGAACAACTCTGGGATACTTTGGTGGTCATATTATAACAAAACCAACAAGCACAACAACCAAAGAAATCTAAGACAAATGAAAAGGAGGAATTTTTTTAATTAAAAAAATTGTTTTAACACAAACAAATAACATTGTTAATCATCCCCCTGTAGCACGAGGTGATTATGTTAATAACATCAATATGCCCAATGTCCTTAGGGTTTAAGGGACTGTTGCTATGAGGAGTTGATGTGAGCACCGTGCCGCTGCAAGCTGTCATCCACGAGATGTTGCTTTGTGCTCTGTTTGCATTGAGCATGGGGGTTGGTGCTATGGAGAGATCTGCCTACCATTTCTTACAAGGGCAGATCCTTGCCTCAGATTAATATCTGTCACATTACTGCAAAGGGAGTTTTCAGGCACCAAATATATTGTGGTCTGGGTCCCCTTTCATTGCACACCCACTGAGCCAGGTCCAATGACCACCATTCCCACAGTCATTTCCACACCAAG
>NW_022111357.1:4534469-4536098 GCF_000313985.2 Echinops telfairi | reverse complement strand
ACAGAAATATCAGTGTCTCCTTGGAGATGGAGATGTCCTCTCTCTTGATAGTTCAGTAAGGTTCTCCTCTCATCTCTGTGCAAGGCTGTTGCCTTGTCACTGCCTGGTCTCACTTGGCCAACAACAAGCCATCTCTGTTTCCCCCTTCATAAAGGAGGGACCAAGCGATATGAGGTCTGTTCTAACCCACCCCAGCCTTTTCTTGTTTGAATCCGGTACATACTCATACTGTATACATGTTTTATTTCTAAAATGCTCAGCAAATCCTAGATCGTGTCTCTCAAAATGCTGACACCATTGTTCTTGTTATAGCAAATGAAGTGTGTGAAGCCCTTTCAGAATAGAGTAACAGGTGTAAATGGGTGTTTAAGAAACACAAGGATGATGAAAGAAGGAAAAACTGTATTTCCCGTCTTCACAAGACGTAAAACTGCCACTGTGGGAGACAACATGGGCTCTGTGTGGGAAAAAAGCAAAGGTCGCTCGGCTTTCAGAGGGTTCTCTTTCGTAAATAAGCCCAACCCACTCCTAGGAGAGCCACTCGCCACCCCAGGGATAAGAATCTTACTGACAGGAATGCCAAGAGGCCAGGTTCCCTGTGCCCCAGAAAGCCCGTTACAAGTTCCTTGGGGTTCTAGACGAGATTAGAATCTGAGACTCGCTGTCTGAAAAGGCCTGCACTATGTTTGTCCTCCTGCTGTGCTAGCCTGACTGTCCGCCCTGGGGGAGGACACCACTGCGAGGCCAACGGAGGCCCAGGTATAGGTTTTCAGAGTCTCATCATACATTTAAATTCTGCCTCATCTTAGACACGTTTCTTCATTTTGTCAGCGTTTCCCTGCCCTGATTTCCAGAGATCGTTGCTACCGTTTTTCGTTAAGTCAGACTCACTACCTTTTGTCATCCATTCTGACTCACAAGGAGCCCAGCGGACAGGATGGAAGCGCCCTGTGGGTTGCGGAGATGGCCACCTTTTACGAGAGTCCATCATCCTTCTCCTGAGGAGCGGCTGATGGTTTCAAACAACTGACCTGGTGGTGAGCAGCCCAGCTCGTAACCCACCTCACCACCAGGGTTCAAGTCACTTCTGGCTCATAGCGACCCTACATACAAAAGAACCAACACGGCCCTGGTCCTGTGCCATCCTCACAATTGTTGCGGCCTGTGGGGGCAACTCTGTGTCTGACTCCATTCTGACCCACAGAACAACAGTCTGTGGATATGGATATGGAGCAGTAGCTACCTTTCTGAGTTCTGTCCCCATCTCTAAGATAGAGAATATTGCCTACCACCTGGGTTGTGGAAAAGATTAGCAACAATGTGTATAAAACACCTCTGACGGTGATCCGCTAAAAGCAAGTCTCACCAGGGACAGGTATGCAGAACGCTTTTAGCATAGTATAGTGTCGCGTTCACGGATTCTATCAAGCAATCTTTAGATCTTCCAAGGAGAATACATCTTTTACGTATACATGTGGACACACACAAACCACAAGCCTGGAGGAGACTCAGTCTTTGGTTTTTATTCCCTCCCCTTTCTCTCTTCCTTCTGCTGTCAGAAGCCACTTCTTCTGACAGTGTCTTGTCCTCTTTGTAAATCTGTTAGCACTTGCTACAAGGTCTCTGATT
>NW_022111357.1:4513993-4533610 GCF_000313985.2 Echinops telfairi | reverse complement strand
GTGTCGGGAAGGTGAGCATCATGGAATGCCAGGTTAATAATACAAAGTGTTCTTGCATTGAGGGAGTACTTGAGTAGATGTCCAATGTCCATCTGCTACCTTAATACTAAACCTATAAATATTTGTACATAGATCTATTTCCCCATCATCATATATAAATATATTTACATATGTACATGCCTGTATTTAGAAGGTCTCTGATCCTTGATATGAGTTGTCAGTCCATCCACCACCCCACCCCCTACACTCCCTTCTGGTGACTTGTTACTGGTATATATTTGGGACAGTCAGTTTGCCGGTGATAGGAAAATATTGAAAAACACAGCAAATACGAAACAAGCTAAATAAGCAGCAATTGCTATCCAAAACCTTGGGTCTTTCAGCAGGGCCTTATCAAAGCAGCTGAAGACCGTGTAGCCTATGGACATTCCAGCGAATCCGCCTGCAATGTGAGCTGCAAAAGACACCTGCGGAGAAAGAAAAAAAGAGAAGTGAAGAAAACGCATACTGCCTATTTCGGTTGCATCTCACTCAAACCCCAAAGCCACCAGACTCAAACACAGAGTCTTACAGGTCTGGCGAACTCTGGGGCTTGGCAAACAAGACAGGAAAGTCATCACACGCACAGAAGGAGATGTTCTACAGCATACAGACCCAGCAAATGTCAGTTTCACTCCCTCTCCGGCAGGGGGTTGGGGGGGTTGGGGCGAGACAAGACCGAGCCACTGGGTTTAAGGGGGTTCTAGGTGGAGTCTAGAATAAGAGTGGAGTTGCCCTGAGGGGTCTCCAGCCGAGTGTAATCTGATCCCACATAACAGATCGCCGGAATTAAAGCACAAGTCACACCTACGAAGAGATACTCAACAGAAGCTACGCAAATGTAAACACACATTCCAGCCCAAACTAGGCAGCTGTGTCCCTTTTTCTCGTGCTGTCAATTCGTCTGAACCCAGCTCATCATCCTTATGTTCCCATCCATTAGAATAGTTAGCAGTAAGGCGGGGCCGAGGCACAGAGCCCAGTGCGAGGACTATGAGAAAGGTCCGTGGAAAGGATAAGCCCAGTCTGCTTTTCATAGCAATTTTCTCAGCATCCTAATGGAAATCTGCCGGGTGTAAAATTTTTTTAGAGTTAAAAAATCCGTTGCTGTTGAGAAGATTTCAACTCATGACGACAACCCCATGCGTGTCAGCATAGAACTGTGCTGCACAGCGATCTCAGTGGCTAGTTGTTTTGATGTGGGTTGGAAGAAAGCTTCCAAGGCACCTCTGGATGGACCCGAACCACTAACCTGTCAGTTAACAGCCAAGCACATCAACTAGTTGCCCACACAGGGACTCCACATCACAGAGGAGCTGTCCCTCCTAGATGTCACTTTTAATCTATTTTATCTAAACAGGCTTTTCTTTTTAAGCAACTCACCGGTGACTCATTTGCAGGAACGAAGAATCTTCTGTAGAGAGCAAATCCCACATCAGAGGCAACTAGAATGAAAAAGAACCTGATGAAGCCCCAGGACTTGCACAACAGGGTACCAAATGTTTTTGTTTCCTTCCTCATCAGCCAGAACCAAACCTACTGCTTTTGAGTTGGTTCATGACCTTCTAGGATAGAGTAGAACAACTCCCTAGCGGTTCTGAAGATGTGAATCTCTATGGGAACAGATAGCCTGGTGGTTCTCGCTCAGGGTTGCTGGTGTTGAGCTCTTGGTTAGCAGCCATGCATAGCCCCCTAAGCCACCAGGGCTCTTGGACAACAACAGCAGCTCACTCTTATTGAGATGCTTTTCCAAGAGATTTGACATGTGCCAACTCCTTCATCCTTATACAAATCCATGAAACAGGCACTATCATTAGCACATTTTGCAGATTTATCCATCCAGCAAATGTGTATTGATTGGCTTCGATGTGCCAGATACTATTCCAGGAGGTGGCGCTAAGGCAATAGCCTTGCCTCCAAAAGGTAGCGGGTACTTACCCAGGGACACAGCTCGGAAGGGTTAAGGAAGAAGGAGGAATAGAAACAGGAAACCTAAGAAGGAAGTGGGATGAGTGATGTTACATCGTGGGGGTTAAAATCAATGAGCTGAAACAAAATGTGTATGAATTGCTGGGTGGAAAACAAGCAAATGGTCTGATAAGGAGGGCAAACAAACAAGTCAAACCAACAGGATGCTAAATGTTAATAAGTGCTCCAGAGATGACAGAATCCTAGGCAAAGGAACGGAGAATGTCAGGAGTAGGATGTCATTTTTAACAGGATGGTCAAGCAGGATCTCACTAGGAATCTGACATTTGCTGGCGATAGGGAGCCAAACCAAACCAAACCCACTACCCGTGAGTAGATTCTAACGCATGACAACCGTGTGTGTGTGTGTGTGTGTGTGTGTGTGTGAGAAAACCTCAGGCAGGCTTTTCAATAGCTGACTCTGGGGAAGCAGATTTCTTCCAAAGTGCCAATAGGTAGACGCCACCTCCACACTTTATCTGGCAGCCATGAGTATAGCATTGTACACCACCGAGGTCTTCTGTCAGGAAGCAAGAATGGCTGTTTGAGGAACGTCTTCCCAGTAGAGAGGAGAGCAAGTGCAAGGTCCCTTAGGCAGGAATAACACCAAACTCACTGTCGTCGCAGACTCATAGCACCCCTATAGGACAGGGTAGACCTGCCCCTGTGGGTTTCCGAGACTGCAACTCTTCAGAGGAGTAGAAAGCCTCATCTTTCTCCTGAGCAGCAGCTGGTGGTTTTGAACTGCTCACTGTGTGGTTAGCAGCTAAGGCAGGAATAGGCTGGAAGTATTTGAAGAATGCCAAAGTAGTTTATCAGGCTGGATTTCAGAATGTGATCACCCTAAGACCAGCAGCATCAGCATGGCCAGGGAACTAGTTAGAAATTAAAATTCTCCAGCCCCACCCCCAGACCTACCAAACCAGAAACTCTGTAGTGGGAGTCATCAGCTTGTTTCAATAATCCTTCCGGTAATCCTGCACTGCCGTGTGGAGTAAAATGGTAGGAAAGGAGATCGGACCGACCCCACGGGGCCTGGTGGTCATGGAAAGCCCTTTGACTTTTCTTCTACATCACTGAAGCCTCGGAAGGATTTTGAGCCCAGCAGTCACACAATCTGACATTGGTTGTTTACAAGATCATTCTGGCTGCTGTGTCAGAAACAGACTCGGAGGGAGTAGGATAGGATCTGGGAGATGCGCTAGGACATCCTTACTGTTCCGATAATCCAGTGGGGAGGGGTGCATCGATGGTATCTTAAACATCAACCTAGATCAGAGACTAAGTACTTGTCCCAGACTACACAGCAGCGAGGCCCAAACAGGATTTGAACTTTATATAGTCTGGTTAGACAGGCTTCATCCTCATCTACCACAGAACTGCCTCTAATGACTGCCGGGAACCCCAGAGATAGGCCAGGAAAGGAACCAAGTCGCATCCTCCGGTGGGGTGGTGAGAGGCAGGGCTTAGGTAGTCAAGTAAACCGTGCTGCCAAAGGAGGGTCCTGCTGTCTTGGCCTAGACCTGGCTTACTGCAGGCCCGTTGGACACTCCTGCAGCCATGCTCTGCACGCCCACCGCCCAGCTCCCTCTGCTCCACTGAGCCACCCGGGCCTCCTAGGAGATGTAAGACCTAGTCCTCCCCTGGGGACCACAGCGTCAGCACCACATGCTCTTCGCGGCTTGACTTGCCAATGCTGCAGTGATGTCCACGTCACTGGCCAGAACTTGAAGCGGAGGAAGTACCCAACAGTAATTTAATTGTAAATGTGGCCAGTGCACAAAATGCTCGATAGATGTAGCTGTTCTATATGTACACGACCTTTTGCATTTCCTGCTCCAAGCACAAAAGGAGGGCAGAGAGAGAAGGAAAGCTGGAGCAAGGACTTAGGTCTAGCCTGGCTGCCCTGGGGGAGAGGTGCCCTCTCAAAGACACCTTTGTCACCATTGGCTTGTCAGTCTCCCCGTCTCATATCCCTCACTTCTCCCTCCTTCCTCTCTCTCTCTGCGTATTTGTTACAGCTGCCACTGAGTTGATTCTGACTTATCTCAAAAAACAAAACAAAAATTTCTGCTAGCAACCCCATTCTGATTCACAGTGACCCTATAGGAGGGTACAGTTGGCCCCTGGTGGCTTCCAGGGCTGTAAAGCTTTATGGAAATAGCCCACCGCATCTTTCTCTAAAGCAGTGGTTCTCAACCTTCCTAATACCGCGACCCTTTCATACAGTTCCTCATGTTATGGTGACCCTCAACCATAAAATTATTTTCATTGCTACTTTATAACTGAGGGAGTAGTTACCCCAGAGTATGCGTAGATAATTGAACTCTTGATACCAATTAGCAGACTCATTTTTTTCTTGCCATGTGGCCAGGCAAAATCTTTGGATTCATCAAATGTCACCTCTGTCTTAGCTTTCAAGGTCATCCACAGTCTGACCCCAGGGTCTGGCCTGATGCCCACAGCCCACAGTAATTATGCTACTGTTATGAATCAGGCAACCCCTGTGAAAGGGTTGTTCGACCCCCCAAAGGGGTTACGACCCACAGGTTGAGAACTGCTGCTCTAAAGAAATGGCTGGTTTGGGGCAGGGAGGAGAAAAAAATGAGGAGCTGATACCAAGGGCTCAAGTAGAAAGAAAATGTTTTGAAAATGATGATGGCAACAAATGTGCAAACATGCTTGACACAATGGATGGATGGATGGATTGTGATAAGAGCTGTAAAGCCCCCAATAAAATGATTAATAATTTTTTTAAATGGCTGGTTAATTGAAACTACCCGCTTTCCTGTTAACAGCCAAGCCTTGCAACCACTGGGCCAATGGGACTCCTTTCCTATCTCAAAAGAAGCCCTTATTATTCCATGGAACCAAATCATTTTCCTCTCTCAAAATGTGAGTCCCCATTATTTGGTGTGCTTAAAGGTCACAACACACTGCCACCAAATCAACTCTGACTCTTAGGATCCTAAAGGGCAGTGGCTGCCAATGTAACCATTTATGAGAGTATAAAGCCTCACCTTTCTCCCATGGAGTGGCTGGTGGTTTTGAACTGCTAACCTCTGGGTTAGCAGCACAACATACAACCACTAAACCAAAGCACACCAAAATAATATAGTTGAACTTACAAGAGTAATACATATTCATTATATAACTTACAGGAGTAATACATATTCATTATATAGGGAATATAAAAGTATATAAAAATGGATTTTTAAATTGTCCATAACCCCCATCCCGGAGAAAACATGCTGGCATAGTTCATCAGTCTTTTTCTATGTGTTTTTAAACATAACTCAGATATTACTATGTATAAAAGTTTTAACACAGCACACTATTTGGAAGGCATTTTTCACAGTGCAGTAAAAATTCTCTTTGCAACTATTTTTTAAATGAGGTTCTTCATTTATGACAGCTACCTTTGTACAGTTTTGTTTTGTTTTTTAAGAACAAAAATGTAAGGCTCCCTACATTTTTCCAAAAGAAAGCTCAGTTACTTTAGAAAATAGCACCACCAATAATGATGTTTGGGTGAAGAAGGACCTTAAAAATTAAGAATAGTACTTATCTCTTAGGAAATCGGGGCAGGGTTGGGAATGGCATATATTTTTCCAAGGGAAAATGTTTAAAATTAACAAGTGTATTTGTATTTCATCATTTGTTTCTTATTGATCTGACATTGATTGAAAGGGTTCTCATTTCCAACAGCAGGTAATCAGGCCCAGCACTTTGAGATGGCATGTGTCCAGAAAGCGAGAAATGGGGAAGGTTCGCGTGACTGACGTGCCACCTACTGCTTAAGATGTTTGAAGAACGCAATCCAAGCACATCGTGGATCGATTTGATTACTGGCCTCAAGAATGAGGTAAGATTACGTAAGCAATGTCGAGATACTCTGTAATGAGGGAAAGGGGGGTGGTGTTCGGTTTTTCCCGCTGACATTGAGAAGAAAGAGGGGTAGTGTGTTCACGGAGGAGCCCTGGCGGCAGCGTGGGTTACAAGTTAGGCCGCTAACTGTCATGTCGGCAGGTTGAATTTGTGGGCCACCCCACGGAAGAGAGGTGAGGGTGTCTGCTCCCATCAAGACTGACAGTCTCTGAAACCCAGAGGCAATTTTCTACTCGGTCCTAGAGGGTCGATATGAATCCACATTGACTCGATCGTAGCAGTGAATTTGTCTGTTTGGTTTTTTTAGACTGGTAAAGTAACTGTCCCTTAAAAAAGAAGCAAAAAAAACCCAACCTCCACCCCCACCCCGCCCCATTCCAGGAGACCATGAGCAAGCAATGAACTCAGTGGCAGTGAGAATAAACCTTTCCCCTTTAAAGATCTGAAGCTTATCTTCCTCATTACCTAAAGGAAGCATCTGGGCTGAAAACGTGGGCCAAGTGTAACAGCATTATTTTATCTTCCTATTTGTTTGTGTGAACTTGACCGTTGGTTCTTGATCACCCACCACTCTCCTGGTTCCCAGAAGCTGTCTCTGCCCTCCACGGCTGACAACTTCCTCCACTGGTCTGCCTTCAAACTTGTCAACTGTATGATATAGGTTATAAGCAAGTGAATTATTTTTTTTCTTGGGATGAAATATTGGTGGGTTTTTTTTTCCCTTTTAAGTGTTAAATTGTTCATACACTAAATGTAGTTCCTTTTCTCTGAGGGAGTAGTTAACCAAGAGTATATGTAGATCATTGAACTCTTGATACCAATTAGCAGACTCATTTTTTTCTTGCCATGTGGCCAGGCAAAATCTTTGGATTCATCAAATGTCACCTCTGTCTTAGCTTTCAAGGTCATCCACCGTCTGACCCCAGGGTCTGGCCTGATGCCCACAGCCCTCCATGTGGACAGACGTCAGCGGGACAACTCGGTGAATACACTTTCCCACCCCTGCAGACTCTTGTTTGCTTCTGCTTTGGACTCAGATAAAATTCCATCTCCTGTCCAGATGGGACACTCGTCCTCAACTCAATTAGCATGTGCATGTATGCCACGGCTCTTCAAGATTTCAAAAGCCACATCGGTCATGCTCCCAAGGTTCCTGCCCTCTACACTTCTTGTTCTCTTCTTTCCTCAGCCACCGCCCCAGGCTTTCTTCATACAGCTCTTGTCACGACCAGTCATTGCGGCTCCTTCCAGAATCTCAAATACCAACGTCCCGAGTGTGTCCACTGGTGTCTCCCGCTAGCATACCACCGGATCTCAATCCCACCACAATGGGTGGCCGACTGCTCTCTCCATCTTGGCACCACCCTTCACCTCTGTGTGTCCTCCCATTTCTCTATAACCGTAGGCCCGTGGTTCTCTGTATAAACTCCCTTCATGTCCTCACAGTCCCGTACTCTTCATTACATAATAACAATGAAACCATCAGCGAATCTGATCCATGGTGACCCCATGTGGGTCAGAATAGAACTGTGATCCATAGGGTAGTAAATGGCTGCTTTTTGGGAAGTAGATCACCAGCCCTTTCTTCCAAGGTGACTCTGGCCATAATTCTCACCTATAAAACCTCTCCCTAACCACCACCAGCGCTCCCCTCACTACACCCAACAAACAAACAAACAAACAAACATGGCCATCCAGTCCATTCCAAGCCATAGTAATGTGTAGGACAGAGAAGAACCTTCCCACAGGGTTCCCAGGGCGGTAAACCTGACAGAAGCAGACGGCCACACCTTGCTGCCACCCCTAGGAAATCACACTCTCCACTTTCTCTGCTCAGATACTCACGCAGTTGGATACTGCTGGGGAAACACACAGCCGTGCTTGCCGTCCTCGCTAGAAATCTGTCGGTCTGACTATATTTCCATCATCAATTCTCTTTATCCACTCTCCTAAACGACTACTTCATACATTTTCCTCTCTCCTTAAGTCCCATGAAAGAGTTACAGGATCAGGGCACTTCCACGAAGTCCTACAGGTCACCATGAGTAGAAACGGACTCGATGGCAGTGAGTTGAGCCAAACTGCCACCATCTTACTTGCTACCAAATTCACTAATCGAACCAATAAGGAGGGATCCCTGAGCTCTTGGCACCATGCGTGCTACCTCTTGCATCCATACCAGACAATCTGCCTTCCCCCCGGGGTATTGTGAATGAGTTGGCTGCTCTGCCTTGCTCCTCTCTTCTCTTGCGTGCTGGATCCATCTCTCTCTCCCGCTTAACGACAGAGCTCCAGCACTTGTCTTCTGTCTGATCAGTTCCCCCCATGGGATGCAAACAAGCTAAATATCTTCAATCTGGGGGAAAGTGAGCTCAACAACCCTCTTTTGACCCCCATACCATCTACCAGTTTCTCTGTCTCCCCTTGCAGCAGCATCCCTTTACGGTTTTCCCAAAGCCCTTCCGACACGCCTCTCTCCTGAACTCACTGCATCAAGCTTGTGCTTATGGTCACGCGATCACTTTGGGAGCCTCATCTTCCTGGCTGGACTGATAACTTATCAGTCCCTCCCTAAAAAAAAACTTTTGTAGATACTTCCTCATCTCCCCCAACATGTAAACCTCGGAAAGGCCCAGGACTCACTGCTCAAACCTTCATCTTCTCCATTCTCCTGCAGTTTCACGACATCAGACACTATCTGCAAGCTGACTACTCCCAACTGTATGTCTCTAAACTCAGTGAGACCCCACCCCCTCCCTTTATGTCCATAATCTCGAAGCATCTCAGACTCAACCTATTTAAGGTTTTTTTGTTTCATTCCATCTAGAAAAATTTAAATGGCAACTGTTTCTGGTTGCAGGAGCCAAAAAGCCTCTGTCTTCCTACCTCCGCTCTTCCTTTTCCACACGACGCCTCATCGCCACTGTTCGCATGCTGTGCCAGGCAGCTGTATCATGCCTACATTTTTGCACTAGCCTTCTGAATTGTCTCCTCGCTTACACCCTTGTTCACCTCACCTTCAGCCCCTCCCAGACCATGGCAACCTCTGGCCCCAAGGGCATGCCTTTTTCCCAGGCCAGAAGAGAATGTACGGCCCTTCAGGGCGACGTAGTGTTCTTGGAGAAGGTCTTCAGAAACCTGCATGAATTTCAAGGCGCCAAGGCAGAAGCCCTTCTGCTCAAAATGCTTGATGATGTCTCCCATGAGGCCCCGCTGGACCCCATCAGGCTTGATGGCAACAAAAGTGCGCTCACTGCTGGCCATGGTCCCCTCCAGCTGCCAGCTACCAGCCCGGAAAGGCTCCCATCTTCTCCTTTCTTATTCAAGGAAGTTGAATAATTCTGCAGTTAGATTTGCAGGGAGAGAAAGTCCCGAAGCAAAGGCCCTAGAGATGGAGGCTTCCATCCTTCTTATCAAATGGATTGCCCAGACATACCCATCTCCCGCCCTTGTGCTGTCTCCCTTCTCTGATCTGACTGATGTTGTAAGTCAGTGTTCCCCAAAGTGTGCATGCATGCTGCCCTGAGGGGCTCTGGGACGATCCCCAAACCAAATACCAAACTCAGTCGCACCCAGTCCTTTCTGACTGGATAGGACTGCCTCGGGGGCGGGTTTCCGAGACTAACTCTGTGGGAGTAGACAGCCTCATCTTTCTCCTGCAGAGCAGCTGGCGGTTTTGAACTGCTGACCTTGCAGTAGCCCAACATGTAACCCATTACAACACTATCAGGGCACCCAGCAGGGGCTACAAAAGCAGATACCTACACTTTATCCTAGAAAGTGCTATAGTACAAAAGTTTTTCATTGCCAAGAGAGCACTGAGTAATCGCCCACACATACCCCAAAAAGGGTCAAATAGCTTTGAGAACCTTATTAAATTAGACTGAATTTTACAGAACAAGGAATTTCTTGTGAAAGAGGATAGAAAGGCTCACAGAAGGCTCTTCTTGAGCCAATGGCATGTCTGTTAATTCCCCTGCAACGTAGAACACCTCAGAGCCCCAGGCTCCACCTGTAAATGAGCCTAAAGATGGAACCGCTTCTCATGTTTACAGGTGTCAGAAAGGTCACTGCCATTGCAACTCTATCTTTTGACATTCCAGATTAGTGCTGGGCCCTCATCAACAAGTGGGTCTTCCATAGACTCTCTCTGATTGCAGGTTCAAGGGGACCCATGGTTGATACCTATGACTAGTCATTAAATTTCAATTTCGCTTCTAAGTCACCCTCCAACCTCCTTCTAAAGAAACAAAGTGGAGAGTTTTAGTTTTCATTTGAATATAAATGAGCAAGATATGCCACTGGTGGCATAGTGGGTTATGAGCTGGACTGTTAACCCCAAGATTAGCAGTTCAAAACCCCAGCCACTCCTTGGGAGAAAGACAGGCTTTCTACTCCTGTGAAGAGTCACAGCCCTAGAAACGCACAGGGGTAGTTCTACCCAGCCCTATAACATGAATCTTAATCAACTGGATGGTAGTAAATATGGAAAAGCTAACAAAATACAAATAAAAGATGTGAAAAGCTTTATATTTAGACTGTTTTTCATATAAAAGTTTCTCTTAATCAAAAATATTTAAAATATAAACATGAAGAAAGCAGGTTTTTGTGTTTGTTTTTACTAAAACTAAGTGTAATAGCAGTGAATTGGGACTCAGAATACCTGCTTTCTGGGTCCAGCTCAACAGAAATAAGCTCAGGCACTTTCTAGCTCAGTTTTTTTGTTTGTTCTTGTTGCTTCCTCTGGAGAAAAAAAAAAAAGGTCCCAAATTTTTATCTGATAATTAAGTTATCAAGGAAGAGATTAAGCCAGTGGTTTTTAAGCATTATCAAACAATAGCGCTACTGCAAATTACTGCATGTAAGATGTAAGTGACACTGTCATGGTGAAACTAGAGGGTGGCGTCAGCTCTACCCTCTTAGCTGTCCCCACTCCATCCAGAAAGAACAAAGAGAAAGCATGTGACCCCGAAGCACCTCCAAGAACCCCCTTGATGGCATCTAAGCTTGTTGGCCTGAGGTTGCTTGGGGCTAGGGCACAGCCACCAGACGCTTGTGCAAAGGCTCACTTCAGGGGTGGAAAGTAGAACATGGAAAGTGGAACGTGTCCCCAGAACACACATACTTATCAGGATGATGATCAGTAGTCTGATAACTCCAAGGGCAGGAATCATTTCTCGAAAATTCTTGCAAAGAGATAAATAATAATATAAGCCATCTTGACAAATGAAACATCAATTCCACTTCCTCCTCCTCCTCCGCTTCTTCATTCAAAGTTTGAAGTATTAACTATTTGCAAAACAAAACCGTGCCAGCGCCAGGCCAGCTTTCACTTTGGGAAGTTCAAGGGCGATGCGCTTTGAAGGACATATGGAACATGCTGCCTGTACCAGTAAATCAACTGGAGACAATTCTTTGAGCCTGACGGCCAAACAGAGGTACTGTAAATTCATGTGTCCATTTTTCAAATGCTGTCAAACTCAACCTGATAAATGTTTCCAATTTTCTTTTTTTTCAGGGGGGTGCTAGTATTCATTTTATCTTCCTTCTCAATAGCAATTAACTATCAAGTGTGTAACTGACATTTGAGTGTTACCTTTAAAAAAAACAAACTTTTTTTTCTGGAAAAAATTCACAATGTTGGTCAGAAGACATTGTTTGATTTTAGCTGTGAAATCTCAGTCCCACCACAGAACTCTCGAGTCAAAAGGGTATTTCTACTTCTTCCTTCCCTTTCTAGTACTTCCCTCTCCCTCTGAGGAATGAAGATGCCAATAGAGCCATGTTCATTCTAAGTTATTTTCACACCTTCCTGATCGTGACTCACAGTAGGAAGTAACTTACACAACAACCCACTGCCACACACACAAATCAAGCAGTACTTACCCCGGGACAACCACCGAGCTTTCTTTTTCTGTTCAATTTTTTATCACAAGCCCCTCCCTGAGTTCACCACCAGGAATGGTGCATGTAGGGTCACCGTGGGTCAGGGTTAACCAGGAAGACAGCAAACAACAACTCTGGGTCCTCGCCCATTGCTGCGACACAGAGTTGTTGTTTTTCTAAGACACTAAGTTACTGATTTTGGAATCGTGTCTGTGATTCTATCCCCAACTGCAGGCTACCAGGTTAGAATGAGCCAAAACTTTAGCCTCTGTTAAAAAGTTGTTGCCACTATCACATGCTATCAGCAGAAGGGTAAAATTTTGGAGACCAATTTGGTGAATAGCTACTAAAATTTAAAGCCTTTATCTGGTAAATCCAATTTTAGACATCTTCCCAAAAGCAAGCAAACCAACAAACAAGCAAATCACACAAATGCTGCAAAAGATAAATGTGAAAGAACCCCCTGCGAAGAGCCGAAGGGTGGTTAAGTCGAGCTGCTGCTGTATAGAGGGCACAGGTGGTGTGTGTGTGTGTGTGTGTGTGTGTGTGTGTGTTGATAACGTGTAGAGGGTCAGGACACTCGGACTTTCTATTAGTTTGCTCGTATTGATTACTTTGGAGACCAGAACATGATCCAGATGAGCTCTGAAAGGAGAACTACACGTTCGTTGGCCTTATAATTCTCAGAAGAGCTGGTCCTCCTTGAGTAGCTGACTCATCAAGGAAGATTCCCCTGAGCAAATACTGTGGGTCCTCGTTATTTATGTACTCTGTGTTTGTAAGGTTACCTACTTGCTAAATGTTTTTTGTAATCCCCAAATCAATACTTGAGGCGCTTCCGTGATCATTCACGGACATGTCCAAAAGGGTGCCTGTCCAGCATGCACCTTCCTGGCTAAGGTCAAACAAGGTGACCCTGCCTCGTTTCAGCTCTCATTCTGTAAACAAGTTCCTTTTTCAGTCTATTTAGTGGCACGGTTTTCACAATTTTGTGCCTTTTCTTGGTGATTAAACTGTTTAAAATGCCAAGAGCCGGAGCAAGAAAGCGCCAACACTGGAGCCAGCAAGGAGCAGTGGCAGTCAGGAGACCGGATGCCTGGTGGCCTCCTGGGCCACACAGGGAGAAAGCTAAAGCTGTTTGCCTTCCAGCAAGAAGCTTCCAGGCCAAATACGTGCCTTTGGACACTTGGCTAAGTGAGACTCATTAACCCTCAGTGCAAGAGAACAGAGCACCTTCAGGCCCAGGCCTACTAGTGGAATGGGCACTTAGTGAAGCTAAAGAGCTTTGTAGCATTTGCCTCAGCAGGACCAAGGCTAGGTACCCAGGCCTCAGGGGATGAAACCCAAGAGGCCACGAGCCAGGGAGAGGCCTACCATAGGACATGGCTGAGAAGCTGTCCTGATGGAACTGTATCCCAAGTTGCCCCTGGTTCTGAATTGTAAACGTTTTACCTCCCTAATAAAACCCATAATAGTAGTTCATGAATTCTCGGAGGCCACTGCCATGAATTATGGAACCCGGCAGAGAAGCCGAGATTGCCGTGGGAGTGACCGCTGGTGTCAGAATCGGTAACAAGGTCCCAAAGCGGACCTACGGGCCACAGCCTCACTGTGCAGGAATCCGCCTTGGACTGTCAATGCTGACAATGCTTCTCTCTGCCTCGAGTGAAGTTGAAGACGACCAGGTGACTCCCCCACGCCACCATTTTCACACCAGGCCTTTCTTCCCTGCTACCAGTGAGGGGCTTCTCACTGCTAACCTTGAGGCTAATAGGAGAGCGCAAACCATTTGTGCCCTCTCTGGGGCATTTTATGAAGCATAACTTACTGTAACGAGAATCAACTATAAAAGTTCCTGCTTAAAAAGTAGAATTTTTAAAGCCCAGAGGCTCCATTTGCAAAAGGACTTTCTTACCACCAAGACATTCATGAAGTAGCCTCCCATCAGGGCATAGACACCTCCTGATGCTCCCACAAGAAACTTGAGTGGATCGAAGATGGAGCTGGCAAGGGAGCCTAAGGAAATAAACAGAAAAGATCAGGCATGACTATAAGAACCGTGAACGGTCCATATTTCTAATCTAGAGTAAGAGTTTAGCAAGGTGGGCCACTTCAGTCTTCGCAAATTGACCGTGCCCCTTCCATGTTGTACACGTGCGGCTGTTGGAGGTAGCTACGGCCAGACTGCACTAGCTGCACATGTTAAGCAAGCTCTTTAACTTCTCTGTGCCTCCGTTTCCATACCCTACAGAATGGAGATATTAATAGAACTTTTCCTCATGGGTTGTTAGCGGAAGACTATAAATGGATACATACATACGTGTTTAGTGCTTAGAAGGATGCCTGACATACTGAAGACTTATTAGCTATTGTTATTTGAAAATATCCCACATGCTTAGCTAAAACTATCAAAACACCTGAGACATTCCAACGTCTTATTATCTAAACTCATCATATTCCTAAAGCAACTCATACATCATTTCTTCAGGCCATGATTCTTCCTTGATGTGCAGATATTTTTTTATCATATATTTTAACAGTTTGATTGGAATGTCATCCAAATATCATACAACTAGTTCAATAGTTCAATCATATAAAAAATGGTTGTACAATCACTACCACAATCAATTTTAGAATATTTTCTTCTTCCTTATACTCATTGTTATATGTATAATTATTATTATTATTCATTGTGGCAAAAATATACACAACAAAACATTCTCCAATTCAACAACTTCCACACATATAATTCAGAGCCATTGATTTTACTTTCTGTGTTGTACAACCATTATTAATATCCTTCTCCAAATTATTCCACCATCATTAACATAAATTCAATGCCCCCTAAGCAAAAACTCTTCCTGCCTCACCCATTAGTCAAGTTTGGTTTCTTTCTTTCTTTCTTTTTTCTTGATACAATATTCACATATCATACACTTTCATAGTTAAAGCTCTCTCTTTTTTTAAAGTTGTATATAAATCACAATTAGCTATAATCAGCTCCCTCCTCCCTCCTCCTTCCCCATTCATTGTTTGCTCTTCCATTCCCCGCCCTCCACTCGCCAGTAAACAATTGCATCAGTTATTGTCTCGATGCATCCACTCCTGTGCTCCATGAACTGGGAAATCTAACAGAAACAATGAAAAATGAAACAAGAAAATAATAAGATAAAGATAAAAAAGACTGGGGGAGGGAGGGGGAAATGAGCAGCCCATATTAAGGGCTCAAGTAGACGGCAGATGTTTTGAGAATGATGATGGCAACAATGTATATATGTGCTTGACACATGGATGTATGTATGGATTGTGATAAGAATTGTATGAGCCCCCAATAAAATGATTTTTTTTTTAAAGACTAAGGGGAAAAAGACTACCAAAAATATTTTAAAAGCCTGAGAAGAAATTTATGTTGTAAAACAAGCAAGTAATATTTGAACCTAGAGCAAGTTCAGATTAGGTCAAAAGAGAGGTCAGCTGACCAAGAATCATATTATACCGTGGTTCACTCCACCACAGTCAAGTTTACAATCATCTCTGAGAGTAAAGCTGCTCCAAGCCTCGCCTGTGGCTGGAGGGGATCTGCCAGGGGCTTAATCTGACTAGATACTCTGCAGACGGACTTTAGGTTCCCACTGCCCTCCATCTCTTCAACAAATTTGGTGTTCGCAATTTAAGCTCCAATGCTTTTCCCATCATCATATTTGGATTGTGTTACCATCTTTGGATCACTCAGGCTGGTGTGATCCCTCCATGTGGACTTAGTTGATGCCTGGCTTAGATGGCTGCTTGCTTGAATACAAGCCTTTAAGATCCCAGACACTATTCAATTGATAGCTGGGCACCATCTGCTTTCTTCACTACACTTTGCTGCAGCTCCTTCATCTTCAGTGATCTCTCCATGAAGGCGAGTATTAAGCAGGGCCCTTTTATAAGAGCTGATTCTTCTTGGGTTGGGGCTAGAATTAAGTGTGAGCCCAGAATCCATCTGCTTGTCCACAGGTTGTGAACAGCTCTGGTTTACTTTGGCAGTCATATTATTGCAAAAAACAAAACAAAATGAAGAACAGTAATCAAAAAACAAAAAGAAAAACGTTGTCGATCATCCCCCTAGGGTACAAAGTGATTGCACCGATAACATCACTAATTTATCCAGTGGCATAGAAGTTATGATACTACTGATAGGAAGAGTTTATGTAAGTATAGTCCAACTATGAGCTTCAATCCATGAGTTGTTTTGTACAGATTGATTTCTTATTGGTTGAGCTCTGTTTACATTGACATTGGGGTTGGTGCTAGGGAAATATATATTTTAAACCAAAAGAGAACTCTTACCAGGGTTGAAAAATGCATAGCATGTGTACAGCCACTTCCCGCCACCCTGGCAGATAGAGATCAGCCATCATGGGTGTCTTCCTCATGCAGTCAGTACGTGACTCTGCAATCCTTCTCAACACACCATTCCATCAGATTCATCAAGCAAGGTGAAGCACAGCAGCGAACCCAATCTCACAGGCTGGACCAAACCAGCTGCCTTTTGCCAACCCTAAGACAGTTTCTCAACTCGGCTTAGTCTGACTACTTAATCTCTTGTAGCCAAGGCCCCTCCTTCATTCCTTAACAAATATACATTGAATACAATCTTTACTTTGTGCAAGAAAGACTAGTTGTCTGACCTTGAGATCTTACAAATATATGCCTAAACCAAAAACCACGCTCATTGCCAATACGTCAATTCTGACTCACAGTAACTCTATAGGTGGGAGTAGAACTGCTTCAGTGGCTTTCCGAGGCACAGAATTCTTTACGGGAGCAGGAAACCTCATCTTTCTCCCACAGAGCAGGGGTGGGTTTGAACTGCTGACCTTGCAGTTAGCAGCCTGATGCATAACCCACTACACCACCAGGGTTCCTTATAGGTGAGTAAACAATGATCACAAAATGCAGAACATAACTTGTGATAACAATAAAATGTTTTTCACTATATTCTTATCAGGAAGCTCTTAGGAAGAAATTACTTTCTTTTCCGAACCATAGAGCCCTTGCTCTTCTGAGAAGAAGAAGGCATTTTGGTTAAATTTCAAACTTTTAAGATTTGGGTAGAGGAAGAAAGTATTCAGCACAGGGCACTGGGAAAGCAGAAGCAGAGCAACAAAGGCATACATACGGATGACTGCTGATCGGTGAGAAGCCGTCCAACCGCAGGAACAATACTCCTCAAAGGCTAATGCACAGGCGAACGCATCTCAATCATATGAGAAACTTACTGTTTTTTAAAATAGGTGTATGGGCATATATTTTAAGTGCCATGCAATTTAATCATTCAATCATATTAAGATTTGTGCAATCATCACCACAATCAATTTCAAAACATTTTCTTCTCATACTCATGGTTGTTAGCTCCCCATGGCCCCACCAACTTCCTTTGCCATACACCCTAGGCAGTCATCAATAGTGACTGCCTCTATTGTTCTACCTATCCTGGATTTCAGACAGAAAATTATACCAAAACCGAAAAGGAAACAAACAGACAAAAAAGCAAAGCAAAACAAAAATGATAACTAGACAAACCTCAATCAACGAGAAAGCAGAAAATATCAAACCTGAAACAACTTTAGCTTGGGTCCAAAGGGAGATGGATGACACGGCATTACATTTTAACCTACCGACATCTGCCATCACAATTTTACAGTGCTCCCTCTCTGACAGTAAGGCTATTTGCATCCCTTAGCTATGATCAGAGGAGACTCACCAGGGCTTAATCCACATGGGGACCCTGCAAATGGATTTTGGGGTTCTACTGTCATAGCCCTCTGCTTGCTGGTATTCGCGATTTAAGCTCTGATACCATTCCCTCCTTGTATTTGGATTTCATTATTTACAGTCCTTGGATCACACAGGCTGGTGTGCTTCTTCCTTGTGGACTTAGTTGATGCCTCACGTAGGTGGCTGCTTCTTTTAAGACAAGCCTTTAAGACCCTGACTCCATTCTTTCTGATAGCTGGGCACCATCTAGTTTCTTTAGCACACTTTGCCATAGCACTCCTATTTTCAGTGATCTCTTCATAAGAGTGAGCATGAAGCAAGGCAATATCATAAAAACTGATTGTTCAGAGCAGCACGGCGTGGGGAATCGGCAGACTAAGAAGGAGAGCATCTTGGACCTGTCCAAGGACATTGACAAGATGTCCAGGTGAAGTTTCAGGGTGGCCACAAAGCCAGCAGAATCCTGAACGGGTTCGACCCCCTCCTCAACCTCGTGTTGGATGGCACCATTGAGTACATGAGAAACCCTGAGGGCCAGTACAAGCTGACGGAGGACAAGCAGCAGCTGGGCCAGGTGGTGTGCTGCAGCACGTTGGTGGTACTGATGTGCCCACAGGACGGCACGGAGGCCATTCCCAACCCCTTCATCCAGCAGCTGGATGCCTAGCGCCGCCTGCGCGCTGTGTGTGCTTAATAAAACCAGAAAACTGAAAAAAAACAAAAACCCCAAAACAAAACCTACTTGTTCTTACATTGAGGCTAGGATTAAGTGTGAGTCATACAAATTATATATGTATGATTTATATAAGTTTCTGGTTCACATTAGAGACATCATTATTTTAAGATAGAAAACATTATAAATCATCCCCCTGGGCCATAAGGTAATTTTATTGATAGTGTCATTAAGTTAGCCAATCGTATAGAACTTGAAACACTGTTGAGAAGAGGAAATTATACAAGTATAGACCACATGAATTGTTGACCTGTACAGATTAAGCTCTTAAGAGTTTGGTCAACTGATGTACAAATGCGCTTTACACAGTTGATGTGTGTATGGATTGGGATAACAGTTGTATGAACCCCTAATAAAATGTTAAAAATTTAAAAAAAGAGTTTGGTCACTATTTATGTGAACAATGGAGGTTGGTGATAGGGTAAAACTTTCAATAACATTCATTCACAAAGGCAGAACCATGCCAACTAGATTAATAATTGTCATAAGAAAGTGAGGAAGGCATTAAAAATAGTAAATTTTTGGTAGTCCCAGCCCACCATTCATTGATCATCCTCAAAGCAAGAGATCCACATCAAATCCAACAACCACCAATTTCAGAACCTTGGGACAGTAGTGTCCTTCTTCTCACACTTGGACAGAGAAACTTACTCTTTTTTTCTTTTTTTTAAAGCATACAGACATCTACTTTTTTGCATCCCAAAGTGCTGGAAAAAATATACAGGAATGTTTTTCAAGGTACTGGTTACCTTGGAAGGTACAAAACAGGACAGTAATCTCTGAGAGTGGCAGGAAAAGGATGAGATATATAATTTCCAAGGTTAGCACCTGTGATAATTTGGTTTTTTGTGTCAACATGGCACCTGCAAGAAGATATGGGTGGAGTTCAGTCCATCAGGTCGCAGCTTGATGACCTCCTGTGGACATGTGACCAAGATAAATGACTCTCTGGAAGTCTCTCTTTTCTCTCTCTCTCTTTCTCTCTGTCTCTGCCTTCACCTTCCCGTTGGCAGCCACTCTGAGCCCTGCAGAACCCTGGAGTTGTAACCACCACCATTAGATCCACAAGACTTCGGACCCACAGGCCTATGATCTCCTGCATGCTGCATCATTGCATGTGGCTGCATGAATCTGAAGAGGGATTTAAGTACTAGTATGAGACTTATGGATTTGAGATGAACTGGCTGTGATGTTTTACTGATTCATTACTACTTCTTGATATAAACCTCTTTCTTATACATATATGTCACTAGATTTGTTTCTCTAGTCAACCTGGCCTACCACACCACCTTGAGAGAAGTTATAGGTCACAGATGCATGAAAGGGCAACCCAGGCAGAG
>NW_022111357.1:4499970-4501113 GCF_000313985.2 Echinops telfairi | reverse complement strand
CCATGTGTAATTTTTTATAGCAGCTTTATTCATAACAGCAAAAAATGGGAGACAACTCAGACATTCTTCAATGTGTAAATGATTAAACATACTGTGGAACATCCAGATGATAGAATGTTATTCAGCAATTAAAGAGAATGAGCTACTGAGACATGCAACAAACTAACCTCAATCTCCAGAGAATTATGCTGACTGAAGCAAGCCAATCCCAGAAGGCTACACCCTTTCCTATTCCATTTATGTAACCTTCTTTAGACGACGAAAGTGTAGACATGGAGAACAGATTGTTGTTGCTGTGTGCCGGTGAGTCAGTCCCAACTCATAGTCACGCTATGGATGACAGAGAAAACACCGCCCGGTCTGCTCATCCTCGCCATTGTTCTTGCTTGAGCCCACTGTTGCAGCCACTGTCTGAGTCCACCTTGTTGAGGGTCTCCTCTTTTTGTGCTGCCCCTCTACCACACAGGATGTCCTTCTCCAGGGGCTGGTTGGTCTCTCCTGTCATATCCAAAATACCTGAGACAGAGGCTCACCAGCCTTGCCTCTAAGGAGCATTCTGGCACTCCACACATTAGCATTATCCTCTCTAACCCAGAGGTTTCGCTTCGGCGTTCCTCTCAGAGCACTGACCTGCAATCACTCCGGCCAGGTACACCAGCCCCACTCGATGGCCTTTGTGGACCATTTCCAAGGGAATGCCCAAAATGAGCTGCATAACCAGATTCCCCACGATGTGCTGGACTCTGCGGAGGCAAACACAGTTGTCAAACACGTTGATTAAACCAAGCACAGCCTCAGGAGAATCTTCGTTTGACATACAATCTCGCATGGGGCCTCCATGTACACAGCCAAGAGAGCATTTTAGAAGTATAAATTTATTTTAGAAGTTCTTTTTATGACAGTTGCTTATAATGTCAAACAGATCAATGAGGCGGGTTAAGGAACAATAGGAGCCCTGATGGTACAGTGGGTTAAACCTTGGGCTGCTAATCCCAAGGTGGGAGGTTCAAATCCCTCGCTGCTCAGCTGAGGAAAGATGGAGCAGTGGGCTCTTGAAAAGACTTATGGCAAGTGATCCAAATTGGTGGGGAGGTGGGTGTGGGAGACCTGGTAGGGCATGATCAAGGGGAATGTAACAAAGAG
>NW_022111357.1:4495624-4498527 GCF_000313985.2 Echinops telfairi | reverse complement strand
CTGTCCTGCAGGGTCACTAGGAAGCAATTTGCCAGCATGCACTTGGTTTTAAGGAACCTAGATGTGACGTGAGAGTTAGGTGCCATCTGATGTCAGCGGCAGCACCTGATCTCATTTTGGTAGCATGCTGTAGAGAAAATCTTAATCCACCCATATTGAGTTCCAATTTAATAAGTTTTAAAACAGCTTATGTAACAATTTCAAGTGTTTCTTTCATAAACAGAGATGGCAAGAGAAACCTTCCTCCCACTTCTCCACAAAAACCGTTGACATAGTAACACGAGCTACAGGCGGCACCGGCAGCACACTGGAATTTAGCATGGACGGTATTCGAGTGCAGGTGGGTTTCATGACAGTTGTTCAATGGGCAAAATCGCATCTGAAAATCAAATTCACGTTACTGTTTGTCAAATGCCAGAAACATATCTGTAGAATCTCAGAGCAAAATTGAGACTATTCCCATATTAGAGTAACCCATAATTGAGTAGCCATGGAACAACATTTTGTTTTTTAAAGAGAGTTCCAATTAAACCAAAAAAACTCAACATCCCACTAAACATCACATCTCCCCCAAGTCCACTTGGTGGATTTTTATATCAGGTTTTGGGCTTGTGAGTTTGCATTGTAATTTACTCAACAAATATTCAGTACATCAGTGAAGGTTATGGGGGTGGGAGGTAACCCTTCCAAAGTGATTACTTCCTTTTACCGTCAAGAGGGCACCTACTAAGGTGACCAGATTTTAACATTGGTCAAGCGGGACACCATTGATAAAACTCATATCCTGGCGAAATAGCCACATGGCAGCCGAAAACCGTATACCCTAGCTTGTCATGCATTCATTCCAAAAATTGGGACTTTTTTAAAACGCCACAGGACGCAGGGGAAAATGGTTAAAAATCGGGGCTGTCCCGCCAAAAGTGGGACGTCTGGTCACCTTAACCTAGCCACAAGGTATGCAAGCCATCTTCAAAAACATCTGCAGGGTTGAGCACAGAATAGTTGAGCAAGGACAGTTATACTAGGTCTTTTGAGACCTTGAACCTAAAGACCATTTGAAATACCTGCACCTGAATTTGAACAAGGTCAAAGACAACCATACTATTCTCTGAGTATTGTTGGAAGACAAGGTGACTACCATAGCTACTACCATAGACAATCCCCAATCGGTGGCTTAAACAAAAGCATTTTGTCATGGGGTCCAAAGCAGGGTGTTGGCTCAGAGGGCTTTCTCTGTCAACTCCGGAGGAAGGTCCTATCTCTTCTGGGCTTCTGCTCCTGGGCAGTTTTCCTGTGAGCTGACAGCTCTTCCTGTCTCAGCTTTTCTCTCTTACTTGTTTCACCTCTTTTATGTCTCCAAAGAGGGTGACTTTAAAATAGACCTTAGAGGAATCCTGCCTCATTAACATAACAAAACACCTCACTCCCAAGTAGGGTAACAGCCACAGGGACCGCAGTTTGAATTTCCCGCACATGCTTTTAGGGGAGCACTATTCAGTGGGAGCTCTGGTGGCATAGTGGTTGGTTACACTTTGGGCTGTAAAGGTAAACTGCAAGGTCCACAGTTTGAAACCACCAGCTGCTCCTTGAGAGAGAGACAGGACTACAGTCTTCAAAATGATTCTTTTGAAGGAGGTGGCACAACGGGAACCCTCTCATGTCCCTCGAGTAGAAATACTCATTTCTATTCTTCCCAATCTTATATAGCCATCAAGGCCCAGCTGAAATCCATATTCCGCCTGCAGCCACTGGACGTTGTCCTCCTCTTTACATGGTGGTGGCTGTAGCATGTGCCATTCACTTGATTCTGATTCATAGGGATCCCGGAGGACAAACTAGACTGGCCTCTGTGGGTTTCGTCAGCTAACATTTTCACAGGCCAGGAGCCCTGGTGGGGTGGTGGGGTAAGGGCTTGGCAGCTAATCAGAAAGTTGGCGGCTCAAGCCCACCAGCCACTCCATGGAAAAAAGATGTGGCTGACTGCTTCCATAAATCCTACATGCTCGGCAACCTCACGAAGCAGTTCTACTCTGTCCTAGGGTCACTATGAGTCGGAACCGACTAGACACCCATGGGTTTTAGAATCGTTATGGACACAGAGTGCCAGGTCTTTTCACAGGATCGGTTCACACCCACCTTCCTGCAGCCAAGTGCGTAACCAAGGGCTCAGGCAACTCTCTCTCTCTCTCTATGTAACCACTAGCTCCGCCCACATCCATTTCCTTTATTCCTCCTCCACCTCCTCTAGCCAGACTGGAAGAACTAAGGGCAAACTTACTCAACCTCTCTTCTAGCTCAGGTTAGTCATGCCACATGGTGATGGTCAATGAGCTCCAACTGAAAACACGACTGAGGGACGTTTAAGAACATGTTTGTGCTGTCAAAGGGAAGGATACATGAGTGCCTGATGCCACTCCCTCCTGCTTCTTCCTGTGGATGCAGAATGGCAGCCACGAACTTGGAACCATGAGGAAAAGGCCAAGGGACAAGAGATGCCAGCCACAGGCAGAGCCTGCCTTTATTAAATTGTTAAACCAGTCACTTTCCTCTGGAGTGACTACATGGGGAAAATTTAGCCTCTGTTTGTCTGAGCACTGCTAGAGTTTCGATGGTTTCATTCCTTGCATCCCAAAGAATTGCTAACTTACACCCCCTATTGATGCGGCATGTCCTACACAGCCAGCTCTTTGAGTGCTAACTACGACGGGGCCTGTGAAAATTACAACTACTGTTTTATTTCACGACACCAACCTTATGAAGTGGGCACTATATGATCCCATTTTACAGCCAAGGAAGCTGAGGCACCAAGATGAAGTCATTACCGTAGAGCATAATAGTGCCCCGCCTTACATTGCTGTCTAGCGAGTTCGCGTTGTTCCCCCATGTGATTTTCAAGTCTGAGC
>NW_022111357.1:4473858-4495484 GCF_000313985.2 Echinops telfairi | reverse complement strand
CCAGAAGCAAGCGCCTAACCACCTTCAGGGGGCATGGTGGATCCAAAATGTCAAGGTATGTCATGAGAAGCTACTAACATTTAAGAAACTAAGCAAACTAAAAGACCCTGCTCTCCTATTTTCTGTATTAATCCAGGTGCATAACATACTACACTCCCATCAAGCTGTTCATATAATAATTTTTGAAAGGCTGGGGTGAGGGAGCCTAGGGAGTTCCGCTATCTCCTTACCTAGAGCAGTGTTTCCCACAGGGTGCGATACTGCCCCCTGGAGGGCACTGGAAGGATCCAACTCACTACCACGGTGTCATGGCTCATAGGGACTCTAGGACAGGAGGCCCCTGTGAGTTCCCGAGGCTGTAAGGCTGGACAGGAGTACAAGCTCTGTCTCTAAGGTTTCAAACTGCAAACCTCACAGATTGCAGCCCAGTGCGAAACTACTATACCACTAGAGCACCTGGAATGACCCAGAGGGGCTGCAAAAGCAGAACCCTGGACTTGCGCCTGGATTACATGTTACAGCACAACACTGCCGGGGGGCTCAGGGCAATTGTTTTTCCCCTGAAAAGCTTGGGAACCAATGACCTAGACACACATTTAAACAGTGGCTGCCATGCATGGAATCACCTCAACTCACGGTGATCCTAGATGCTCTGTCATGTTTTATCTGTTCTTTCTGATGAGCTCCTTCACTTTGTACTTGTTCAACTTGCAATAGTGAATTGGGTGAAGGCTCCTATAGTGTTTTCAATGATTGGTCTGGGGGCAAGATTGCTAGGCCTTTCTTTGGAGGTCACTCTGAGTAGCTGTGAACTTCCAACCTCTTTAATTAGCAGCCAAGTACATGAGCAATTTGCGCTTTCAGAGACTTCTAGGGTATACTTAGCATCAAAAACTTGGGAAACATAGTTTTGGTTTTGTACTGGTTTGGCCCCTTCTCATTCATGTTCCTATGTACACTACTATCAGGCAATGATGATGAAGGTAAAGGACTCTGGACATAGGCTGGGTCAGTCCCGTAGGCTCAGGTTCTAGCTCGACGTCTTAGATGTGTGACTTGGACCAACCCCTAAACCTCTGGTACACGATGGCCGAAGTAATGCCTGCGTCCTAGGGGAGCAGTGAGGATGAAGTGGGATTGTGGGCATGACCAAGCTGGTCCACAACAAAGCACTGAGCAAACAGCAGGGGTTCTAACAACGTAGCGTTTCTACTGACATCAGCGACTTAACGGTCACTCCTTACCCAGCGTGCACCAGCATGTACGAGATAAACCTCCACGCTTCTTCCCTCTTGTCGGGAGAGTAGATAAAGGGGCTCTCCAGGATGCCGGAGTCCAAGGTGATCCACTGCTTCTGAGGCTTCCACACAGCATAGTAAATAAACACGGCCAGCTGGTGGGAGGGGCAGACAGAAGCGTTAACCCCCCTTCTCCTGGGGCGGAGGTGGGGGTGGGATGGGGAGGGCCTGATTGCCATCAGACCTTGAGTTCAGAGTGGAACTGACCCTGTGCATCAGAGGGTGGAACTGAGCCTGCTGGGTGTTCTTGGCTGTCGTCTATACAGAAGCAGATTTCCAGATCTTTCTTCCATGATGCCACTGGGTGGTCAGACTAGCAACCTTTTGGTCAGTAGACAAGTGCAAACCCTGTGTGCTACCTGGAGACCTCGCTTTCTCCAGGCGCTACCTCAAATAAACCCATGGACGGTAACTCTCAAGTGGGTCACTCCATATCATGTGCCTGGAAGATGACAGAGATTTTCCCAGCAGCCCTCACTGCGCTCCTGTCCTACTTCCGCCCACACTTAGGAGCCAAAGTGTCAAGGGGACTCTCTGTTCTGAATCCTTTCCCCGACTCTTGCACACCCTGCTCTCAGCACTGTGTTCTCTGTCTGCCTTGGCACCCCTGAAGTAGCCACTGCCCTCATCTTCCCACCCCCAACACGGGCTTTTTCCTTGACAGAGCGGCATAAAATGAAGTCAGTGCTCACTTCAAAAGAACACAGTGCGAGTAGAAGGCAAGTGTTTTGAGAGTGATGAGGGCAACAAATGTACATGTGTGCTTGACACAATGGATGGATGGATGGATTGTGATAAGAATTGTACGAGCCCCCAAGAAAATGATTAAAAAAAAAAAAAGAACAGAGTGCGGAAAGGGAGATTGTTACATCACGGAGAAGAAACTTGGCAGATGCTACATTGCATTAACCCAATGAGGAAGGTTGGTGTCACCAGAGCTGTCATGTGGGAGTCATGTCCCCCAGCATGATGGGACTTGAAGGCCTCTGATCTCTTTCCCCAACCCCCTGCCCCAATGTCATCCTGAGAAAGGGATCAGACGAGCCCAGACTGGCCACAGCAAATGTAACAGGGAAACATGATATTGTCAACTGGAGAAATGGAGTGAAGGGGATATAGAAACTCTCCATACTCATTTTGCAGCTTTCCTGTAAATAATACATTAATTCAAAGCAAAAAAAAATTTTTTGTGAGCACCCGCTCACAACCCTTCCAGGAAAACTGCTTCCTCTGTGGTACTCAGGTCTGGGCTAGTCGATCCTGTGCAGTGTGAGTACAGCCCGTGCCCCTTCAACACTGTCTCCCCCTCAGTGACTGGCCCCTGGCGGGCTGGTCCATGCACAGCCTGCCATGACTGGTGTGAAAAGATAAGCTGCGCAGACAAGGCAGGTAGCAACGAGAGCAAATTCTGGAAGGATAACAGGTACAAGGAATCCAGATACAGATCCAGAGCAGATGCTTATCTGAGTATGCTTATCCTCATCTGAGCCGCCCGAGGCTAGCTCCCTGGTAAGGAGGTGGGGGCACCGGGAGGAATTAGAAAGACCACATAAAGGTCTTCCTCACCTGGTGGTGTAGGGTATTACACACTGTGCAGCTGACCCGAAGGCTGGCCATTTGAACCCACCAGCCACTCCATGAGAGAAAGATGAAGCTTCCTGCCCCCACAAAGATCCACACAAGGGCCAGTTCTACTCTGCCCTACAGAGTCACTATGGGGCAGCATCAAGCAGTGGTGGTAGGCTTGGTGATTTGGGGAATGTCCCTGAAAGGTTGCTTGGTGGCACAAAGAGTTGGCACTCAGCCCCGGGCCAAAGGGCAGGCAGCTGAAACCCACTCAGAGTCACCACAGGAAAAAGAAGCTGTGCTGGGAATCTAGTCTGGGCAAACTGGAGAAACAAACCCACAGACACTCATACGTATAAGAGAGAGTTTCATAGAAAAGCTAAGTGCACATTAAGAAAGCATCCCAACCCAGTGCTGTCCAAGCCCATAAGTCCAACATTAACCCATATGTCTGACACCAATCCACAAAGTCTTCCTCCATCTCACAGAACACACGCAATGATGCTGACTACAGGAGGAAAGCAGGTCAGTGAATGTGTAAGTATCTCAGCACTGGCAGGGGTCTCCATACTGCTGCTCCAGCACCCAGGGCAGCATCGGGGTAGGACCATGTGGCTTCTCCTCAGGGATGTCTTGCAGGAAGTGAGCCTTGCCAGTTGAAGCAGGGAACTGGCTAAGGCAGCTGCACCCTGGTCTGACCATCAGAAAGCAAGAGACCCGAGAACTAGAAAGGTGAGGCTCACCGAGCCATTTATCTCTCCACCCTTCAATTAATCCCACATGTTTTTATCTGCCAGGATGGCACAATAAACCTTAACTATCACTCTTCTAGCCATAATCTTTGTAACTCCCACCAACTTTTTCCTGATGGGTCTGGGTAAGAGAAGGTAGGGGAGCTCATAGCATTATGCTTCAGCTGTGAGTGATCATTCGCAGGGTTCATGGTGAGTGCCCTCTAGTTCAGAAGAGGGATGGGGGTAGGGATAAGGATGGGAGCAGGGGTGGGGCAGCAGGAGATCTCACTACTGGCAAGAGATATGGAATGGGAATGGGGCGAGTCCTTTGGATCCCAATGTCCCTGTGCATTGAACCTCCTTGATCCAGGTCACAGCCGTCACCTCAGAGACGTGACACAGGGTGGCAGCAGCAAGAGCATAAGACCCACAGAGCAAGTAAAGCTGAGTGCCGGAAGGCAGGGGGCTGGCTTGTAGAATAGGGTGCCCCAGCACTTCGTTAGGGAAGCTAAATGTGACGGCCTCTAGAGCTAGCACAGAGGGCCTTCGGGCAGAGGCTTATGGTAAGGTGACCAGACGTCCTGCTTTTGGTGGGACAGGCCTGATTTTTAACAATTTTTCCCGCATCCCGCGGCGTTTTAAAAAAGTCCGAATTTTTGGAAAGCATGCACGACAAGCTAGGGTAGACGGTTTTCGGCTGCCATGTGGCTATTTCGCCAGGATATGAGTTTTATCAATGGTGTCCCGCTTTTGTCCCGCTTTACCAACGTTAAAATCTGCTCACCTTAGCTTATGGTGAAGTGGCACGCTCGTTGGGCATTTGTTGGCAGCCCTAGAAGAGCTTTATTACATTGTCAGAGGGGGGCAGAAGGCAGGGCCAGTGCAATACTGCTCGATGTGATTGAACTATGGGGGGAGCCAGGGAGAGGCCTGCCTGAGGACACAGCAGAGAAGAGGCTGTGCTGAGGGACCGACTGTATCCTGAGCATTTCTCCCCTCAATTGCGACCTGTTCGTTTATCTCATAAACTCCATAATCACGAGCATGGTCTGTGATTCTGCGTGGCTGCCACAGGCTGTATTGAACTCAGCTGAAGAGTCGGGAGCTCGGTGGGAAGACCATTGCTGTCAGAGCCGGTCTGCGATCTCAGCCTCAGGTGACTCGGCCTGGGCAGCTGAGGCCTGTGCTGGTGATCCTCCTCTGCGCCGGTCAAGTCAGGAGGTGAGAGGTCATCCATATCATAGATATATATATATTTTTTTTAATCAGCTTATTGGGGGTTCTTACAGCTCTTATCACAATCCATACATGCATCCATTGTGTCAAGCACATTTGTACGTTTGTTGCCATCATCCTGTTCAAAACATTTTCTTTCTACTTGAACCCTTGCTATCAGCTCCTCATTTTCTCTCCTCCCTCCCTCCCCCACCCTCCCCTCACGAATCCTTGATAATTTATGAATTATGATTATTCTTTCATGTCTTACACTGACCAATGTCTCCCTTCACCCACTTTTCTGTTGTCCATCCCCCAGGGAGGGGGTTATAGGTAGATCATTGTGATCGATTCCACATATATTACTAAAGACTCGGTGCTCTGCTTCTGTTAATATTGCGGACAAGAAAGCCCTCCGGAGCCGTTCTACTCTGGAACGCATGAGGCCACCATGAGTCTGAATCCACTCGACAGCATGTCGTCATTGTGCTCGTGAGGGGCTGTGGACTTGTTTCAGGTCATAGCAACTCCGGGCACAACAAAACCGCGCACTGGCCGGCCCTGCGCCGTCCTCACCGCTGCTATGTCTGCACCCTTGGTTGCAGCTACGGCGTCCATCCACCTCAGCGAGGGTCTTCCCCCTCTTACCAGACCTCCCACTTCACCACGCTTGATGTCCTTGTCAGGGACTGGGCCACGGGTTTGGTGTAATGCCCGGAAGTCCTACTCCCAGGGCAGCCATGCTCTGCCTATTCCTTTATGAGGCATCATGGTGAGAGAGAAAAGGCTAGGTGTGATAAGGCTCCTGAGAAGCCCAGTCACTCACTCGGTGGCCTAGAGTGAGTCACTCCACTTCTTGGGGCCTTCGGCTCTCTCTGGGATCCAAAGGGAGGCTCATGAGGTCAGGGTCTGAAAACACACTTGCTCAGAGAAGAGCTTAGATCTTTCTTTCCTAGTGACGTCCAGAGGCGGCTGTTGCTAGGTGCCCCTGACGTCAGCCACCCTGTGTTCAACCGAACAGAGCACTGCCCCGTCCTGCTCCATCCTCACATCCCCTGCTGGAGTTGAGCCCATAGTTGCAGCCAGTGTGTCCAGCTATCTTCTTCTAAACCTATGGCTCCAACGGGCTTTGCCAATCAATAAACGTTGGCTCATGAGCCCAAGCTAATTTGCAAGCCCAAGATTCGTTGATCTCTAAGCCTCCCATCTGTTGAAATGAAACAAAACCACTGAAGGTGAAGTCATTGCTGGCCAAAGGATTTATTAGAAAAAATGAAACTCCGTTTCAAAACATTTTCTTTCTTCTTGAACTCCTTGAATTGTACCATACTGCTTGATGTGACTGAACTGTGGAATGTTATGATATCTGTAAAAGCTCCCAATAAAATGATTAAAACATTTTAAAGAAAGAAAAATGAAACCCTACTCTTAGTTGCAAGCAATGGGGAGCCTAAGAAAAACGGGACACAAGGTTCTGTGTCTGCTGTACCGGGACACCACAAGCTGTCTTCTCAACAGCTTTGCAGTGTCTTCCCTAGCTCTCAGTCTAACGTCAGGGTGTGTTTGTACCTGCCCAGGCGTTTAAGCTAGTGCCCACCGCCCAATACATTTACCTCGACAAGGCTGATGGAGATGATGAACACAGGGGGTGGACAGCAGTTGGCTCGATCCAAGTATGATCTTCGGACCTGTTCAGGAAGCATCCATTTGGAGACAATCCTGTGGACCTTTTTATCTTTGGAGAGAGCCTTACCTCCCTCCTCCTCTCTCCTTTTCTTTTCTTCCTCCAGTTCTTCTTTCGGGTCCCTCTCCATATTTAGATTCATGCTCTCCATCTCCAAATCATGAGCACCGGCCATGGCTTAGAGGATTAGATCTTCTCTCCACCTGAGAGAGACAGAAATGTCAGGGCAACACATGTGACTCTCCAGCCTTTGACCATGGACATAACTGGTTTCCAAGGCAGGTGCTCTTAGAATGCACCTTGGAAAGATCAATGTAGTCTCTGGTACCCAAGCATTTCTATCATCCATGAGGCTGTCTACCCCCGTGGAGAGTTACAGACTGGGAAACTCACAGGGGCAGTTCTACTCGGTCCTATATCGTCACTATGAGTCAGCATTGACTTGATGGCAGTGAGTTTAGTTTTGGTTAACCCCAAATTATATCATTGTAACAAAGTACTATCTATAGTCTCCCTAAATGAGAGAGAGAGACAAGGCTTCCAAGAGTCACTTCTGCTCTCTTCTATTGCTACCACACAAATTGACGGACTAGAACTTAGAAATGGCAATTCTACTTCTTATACCCTTTCCTACATCTGCCACCGTCTCTCACTCAACTGTTACAGTAAGATGGGTTTCCCAAGAGGTCACTGATGTCAAAGTCCAAATCATGCACACTTTGTCTAGCTGAGGTGAGCAGTCTCAGTTCCAATCTTCGTTTCATCTGGATGCTACTTCCAGTCCAAGCATAGGCCTCTGGTTCCTGATTCAGAATAAAATATGAATTGGGCATCTATTGTGTGCCAGACACTATGCTGGGGACTTTCACCTCCATTGACTCATGAGACCCCACAGTAATTCCAGGAGATAGGGAATGCTATTCCCACTTAGGGATGAGGAAGCCAACCCCCTGACTTTCTCAAGATTCAAACCCAAGACTCCTTTTGTTACTTATCAGTGCTCTTTCTGAAACACTACAAGTTTCCATTTGTACCAGGCGTGAGTTAGAAGACCATCCCTTCCTGGTTCTCCAGGTTCATCGTCAGCATCCTTGCTATCACACATCTTGCCCTCAACTCTCTGGCACCCTCAGCTCCTGTCCAGTCTTCTATTAATTTTCACACCCATGAATCTTTTCCCCAGCATTCCTTGGAGTTCAATTCTCAACATTCAACCACTCAAGCATTTAGTCAACAAATATTGATGGAAATATTTGGTATCGGGTCATGATCCCTATCACAAAGTGTTTACAATCTAGGAGAGGAGACAGATGTCAAGTAAAATGGACATACACAGCTGTGTAATGAGAGTTGAGCTAGGTGAAACCAGGCAGATGTACAGGGTACTGAGCCAGCACATACAAAATCAGTCAGCCTACCTACATGCACTTCCCTCTTCCTACGGCACTGTGCTCTCTGGAAGGTCTTTCTCCTTTTTGTTTTGTTTTATTTCTGGTTGAACAACTTAAATCACTCAATAAAGTGTGTGGCCAAAACAAAAAAGGGCGTGACAGAGAAATCAGTACAGTCATAGGGTACAACCCACATTTGGAAATAGGCATGTACTGATAAGCATAAGGGAATGAAAAATTGGAGAACTACACAGGGTTATGTCTCTGCCAGGTAACATTTTGCTGGGGTTTTGCCTCCATGCGGAAGGAGGAAGGAGGCTAGCTGGTGCAGTGGTTAAGTTCTCCCTCAGCTGACTGAAAGGTCAATGGTTTGAACTCACCAGCTACTCTAAAGAAGAAAGAGGAAGTAGCTCTACTCTGCTCTGATTCAGAATTAGTTCAATGACAAAACAGGTTGGTTGGTTGGTTTGAAGGGGCTTGAACCTGGAACAGAGTCAACCCCAAACCTAAAGCCATTGCCTCCGAAGGCGTTCTGAATCATAATGACTCCAGAGGGGAGAGGAGAGCTGCAGCCTGCCGCAGCTTTCTCCCAGAGAGGCTGAGAGGTTAGCATCTCAACCTCTTGGTTAGCAGCTGAGCATTTTAACCACTGAGTGACCAGAGCTGCCTCCATAAAAGATGACAGACAGCCTTGGACACTATAAGGCAATTCTACTCTGTCCTCTCGGGTCACAATGAGTTAGAATCCACTAAGTAGCAGTAGGTTTGGGGTTTTATGCAGCAGTGAATCCAGGCTTATGGAACCAGATGCTTAAATATGTGGGAAGTGCTATTTGAAGAAAAACAAAAGGGTAATGTGTTTGTGTATATGTACAGATACATGTATATACACACATACATGTATATATTCATGTACACACATATATAATATTAGAGTTACAAAAATATCTTGTATTACAAAAGTAGAGACAGGACTTTGGAAAGAGTGTGAGAGGCCTCGGAACTAAGGCTTTGTTAGTTTTACAGGAAGTTCATTTCTGTATATTAGACTTTTTAAGTACGTGTTACTATTTTAGTTAAAAATGATCATAGAGCCACATCTATCAGACCTGTGTCCAATGCTAAGGCTAATGTTCCATCATGGTAATACTTCTTCCCTCCCCTGTGCAGCCAAAGGTCTTCAAGGAGGCTTTGTATTCAGTAACACATCTTGTCACCCTGCTGTCCCCAGGGGAATCTGCCACAGCTGGAGGTTCTGTTTGAGGAGTGAGGTGAGAGTCCAACTGATAATGTATGCATGCAGAGCACCATTTCATTCATTAGCATTTCAAAGCACAGCTCCACAAAAATCTCACTTACTCCTGAGAAAGATGAGAAAGATCCCATGAAATAAAAAGTAAAGTCAAGAAGGAGCGAAGTCCCCAGTTCGCTTGAACTCCCAACTGACCCCTTAATTAAAATCCCTTCATCCCTAGCTTTCATCTCAACTGAATCCCATTCACTGACTTCTCCCTCTGTCTTGCTTCAACAACAGTGCTGCTCTAACTTGGTAAAGAGGTGAGTAGTGGCATGGTGGGAGCGCTGATGGCGTAGTGGGTTAGGTGTTGGACTGCTAACCCCAAGGTCAGCAGTATGAAACCACCAGCTGCTCTGTGGGAGAAAAAGGAGGCTTTCTACTACCATAAAGAAGTTACAGTCTTGGAAACCCACAGGGGCAGTTCTGTCCTGCTCAATAGGGTCGCTGTGTGTTGGCATTGACTCGATGACAGTGAACTTGAGTGCCATAATTATCAGAAGTCAAGAGCATAATCTTTGGCAAGAGAAAGATCTGGGGAGCGGCCATACCTTAGTCTTATTTACGACCCCAGTGGGGAGTCTCAGGTCAAAATGGAATCCTGTTCAGCCACAAAGAGAAATGAAATCCTCAAACCTGCTCCAATGTGAATGCACCTTGAAAACATGAGCCTCTGTAAAGGTTGGCAGGCTTGGCAGCCCATGGGGTAATGCTACTTTATGCCACAGGATCAAGAAGAGTCAGACTTACACAATGGTAGCGGGTTTGTGGTTTTGGTGATTTTGGACCTGTTGTCTGGAGGAATCCATACGGTGTTGTCATTAAAAGCATGAGCCAGGGAACCCCACCACCTATCACCCATCTCTGAGCCCTACATGACTTTTTTAAACAAATTCTACATAACATCATTCACTGCCGTCAAGTCCGTTCCAGCTCGTAGCGACCCTGCAGGACAGAGTGGAGCTGACCTTGTGGATCTCCAAGGCTGTAAATCTTTACAGGAGCACAAAGCCTCACCTTTCTCCCATGGGAGACTGGTGGCTTCAAACTATTGACCTTGTGATTGATTAGCAGCCTAACACATAACTCTCTATGCCACCAGAACAACTTACGTAGAATAATATTTACCATCTTAATGTATACAGGTCAATGGCATCGAGTACACTTACAATGTTTTACAGCCCTCACCACTACTAGCTCCAGAGTGTGCTTAGTATTATTGTTACTATTAGTTGGGAATAGATACATTTAGCTTGTCAGTCCACAGTTCAATCATGTCCAGCAGAATTGTACATTTGCTACCACAGTCAGTTTCTAAACATTTCTTATCTACATCCTTTCCCTTTCCCCTCACTCCAGAATGTGTTTAATCATTCCCCAAATAAACTCTGTATTCATTACACAGTCACATTAAACATTTCCCCCTCCCTCTGCCCCCTGGCAACCACTCATCTACTTTCTGCCTCCGTGGAATTGTCTATTCTGGGTGTCACACTATCTATGTGGTCTTTTGAATCAAGTTTCTTTCACTTGGCATGTTTTCAAGATTATGCTAAGTGAAGGAAACTGAAGCCTGTATCAATACTTCATTTCTATTTACTACTGAATGATTTTCCATTGTATACATATACCAGGTTGCTTTTGAATTCCTCTGTTGATGGAACCTGGGTTGTTTCTATATTGGGGCTATTGTGAATAAAACTGCTATAAACATTTGTATACAAGTTTTTGTTTCCACACCGGTTTTAGTTCTATAAACCTATGGGTGGAATTTCTGGGTCATATGGTTTAATTTGTTGGGGGACTTTCAGATTTCATTTTCAAGTGGAGGTAATTAAATCATTTAGATCAGAGCAGTGTATGGAGAATTGGTTGAGATAATGAATGTATTAGAACTATGTCTGTCTGGTTTGTGGTAAAGACTCCATACTTCTTAGTCATTATTGGTTGCGAGTGTGTGTGTATAGATAGAATAATTACAGGCATAGGGCTGGGACCTATTTTCATAGAAACTAAAAATTATTGGGCAAGCAGGTCAATTAGATTATTTCTAAATGATACAATTGAGATTTTTCTGTTTTACTTTGCTATTATTAGGTTTGGGGTTTTTTGTTGTTCCTATTGTTCTGGTTGTTGTATGTTTTCTGTATATGTAATCCAGAATAGGTAAATCTATAAAGGGGGTAACTGAATCACGGGTTTCCTAGGGCTGTGGCAGGGAGGGTGGGGGAAATGGAGAGCTAATCACAAGGAGGACAAGAAAGAAGAAAATGTTCTAAAATTGATTGTGATGATCGTACCACTCTTCTTGATATGATTGAACTATTGCATTGTGTGATATGTGAATTATGTACCAATAAAACTGTATAAAATAAATAAATTCTAAATGAATATCATTAGTTAAGGTTCCAGATTATAATAACTTGCATTCAATAAATTTAGAGAAGATGAGGATTCTCCTTTCATTTCTATTTGCCCCAGCAACGCTTTTGAAAAGAAAGGCTTATTCACTGTCTTCTATCGTTTATCCTTCCATTTAGCCTTTCCAGGGTGAGATAGTTTATAGTGCCAGCCTGGCCGATAAACACAAGTGGGATTAACTGAAGGGCAGAGAGATAAATGGCTAGGTGAGCCTCACCTTTCTTGTCTCTCGTTCTGTAATCATCGGACCAGTGTGCGGCTGCCTTGCTTGTTCTGTGCCTCAATTTAAAGGCTACACTACCTGTGGGACGCCTAGCCTCTGGACTGTGTCGCTGTAAGTTGAGGTCCCTTTAAGACATCGCTGGAGCTGGGGACTGGCGGTTGGTGACCTGCCTGGCGGTTGGTGACCTGCCTTGTGATTGGCTGCTGTGCTGACATAGCCTAGCTCTCTGTACAACTAGAGGAAGATCTGGCAGCAGACTAGACTTGAAGAACTGCTAGTCTCTCACAACTCTCTCTCATGGACGTGAGTTGCAGTGAGCCATTTATAGTGCTTTATAATTTAACCGTTCATTTCTTGTATTATATATTTATCTGTATATGATTTAACAGTTCATTTCTTGTTATATATCTAATTATCTTTATAAATAAATATATTATCAGCAATTTGGTTTTATCTCTCTAAGAACCCTGTCTAACACACAGGGTCAGACACTAAGTCTATAAGACATAACTATTTTATTAGTTTTCCCTGAATATCCATGATTATGTCTAGCTTTTTGCCACTTCTCAAAATTGACAAAACCACAGTATGGATTTAAGATGAGCAACTTTCTTAAAATTCAGTTAGAAATTACTAACAGTGTCTTCATGAGCTATGCTGTAAACAATACCATACGTGATCATTTTTATGGGAAAATAAAATTCTACCTTGCTAATAGCAAACTTTATATCTATAAATCCACTCACTGACATCAAGTCAATTCTGACTCATAGTTACCTTATAGGACAGAGTAGAGCTGCCCCTTAGGGTTTTTGAGATTGTAAATCTTTAGGGGAGCAGGTAGGCTCATCTTATTCCCACAGAGCAACCCAGGGGTTCGAACTACTGACCTTGTGGTTAGCCACTCAATGCATAGCCCATTACACCACCAGGTTCTTTATATCTATAAAGCCAAACTCACTGCCTTGAGTTGATTCCAACTCGTAGTGAACCTAGAGAACAGAGTAGAACTGCCCCTGTGGGGTTTTGAGACTATAACTCTCCCCAGGAATAGAAAGCCTCATCTGTCTCCTGCAAAGAGGCTAGTGGTTTTGAACTGCTGACCTTGCTCTTAGCAGCCCAGTATGTAACCACTTCACCACCGAAGCTCCTATGTCTATAAAAAGCACTTAGACTGGAAACACAGGGAATCCAGGACAGATAAACCCCTCAGGACCAATATTGAGAGTAGCGATACCAGGAGGGTAAGGGAAAGGTGGTGGGAGGGGAGGGGAACCGATCACAATGATCTACATATAACCGCCTCCCAGGAGGACAGACAACAGAAAAGTGGGTGAAGGGAAACATCGGTCAGTGTAAGGCATGAAAAAAATAATAATTTATAAATTATCAAGGGTTCGGGAAGGAGAGGGAGGAGAAAAAATGAGAAGCTGATACCAAGGGCTCAAGTAGAAAGAAAATGTTTTTAAAATAATGATGGCAACAAATGTACAAATTTGCTTGACACAATGGATGGACAGATGGATTGTGATGAGTTGTACGAGCCTCCAATAAAATGATTTTTTTAAGCACTTAGAGAAATAATCCCGCTTCCCCTAAATTTTCTCTTTCCTCCAAATTTCAAAACATCTAGAAATTTTACAAATTCTAGCCCACCCATTTTAGGTATTTAAAAAGCCAAACCACCAACCTAGTTTCCTTCCATTCTGACCCCACCCTAGGTGTGCTCCATAGGATTTCCAAGGTTGTGATCTCTTAGAAGCCTGTTTTCCAGGATCCTCTGGATGGGTTCAAACCTCCAACCCCTTTGGTTAGGAATCAAGGGCTTAACCATTGGCAACACCCAGGTTAGATTTGTTAGTGCACAAAGATAGCTGAGCCAGTGGATACAGTGAAGACTCATTGCTTCCCTCCTTACTGACTTTGTGCCTGGGCAAGCCCAGTAGGCAGATCTGACAGGGAGCGCTAGCTACTTTAGGCCCTAGCAACAGGTGAGTAAACAATGCTGCCTTGTCCATCCCTTAAAGACCAAGAGAGTGATTGCAGCACTTGATCTCAATCGTTATCAACTCCGCCTTCTAGACCTGTCGGTCGGCCCTGAGTCATCTTCTCTCCAGTCCTGTGGTACTTACAGGTGTTTCTTGCCGTCTCTGACATTCTCCATTCCTCCTGCTGCTGTTGTCCTTCTGCCCCCACACGTGAATTTCTGAGCTCAGTTAACTGCCTGGGAAATGTGACCGATCAGATTGGCAACAATGAAGGAGACTGGCAGTACCCCAAACTTTGGAAATAGGTCCAACCAATGGGGTGTAAATTGATGGTGCCATTTTGGAAGGCAATTGGGTGGCATCTCTAGAATGTGGTCTGTTCCCTCCAATGGAATAGCTCTACTTCTAGAAATCTACCCTATACATATATCTGGGCAAGTCCACAAAGGTCTATTCAATGCCACACCATTCATACAAGTGAAAATGTGTAAACTCCCTGAAGTGCTCAAGAGCACTCGTGTGTCATTGGGCCGTTCTGATTCTTAGGTGGTTCTCTCACCTATGGGTCTCTTCCCGGGTCCAAGGTGGGCCTCCCTAGAGAGAGCAAGTCTCATCTAAGATCATGTGGTCAGTCATCTTTACCTTGCCTGGGCATGGCCTCCCTGGCCTCTGTCGGTCAACGAGTATCTGCAAGTACACTTTAGATTACCAGAATTTTTGGAATCAATGGACTAGATCAAGAATTTGAATGATTCAGCAATGATAACAATATCTTATACTCTCCCGGAGCCCTATAGGCACCCACAGCCATCACATGATTTCCCAGTCACTGTGTCGCTCCCTGAGTGGGATGGGATGCTGTACTCTGCTGTCTGACACACGCACTACAGGGAGATCCTGTGTGTTTGTGTGCTTTGGGTTTAGTGTTGGCTTGACATGATTGACCACAGCAATGGCTAACTCTTGAAATGCCGCACACAGTCACTGTTGTCACATGTTTTCATCCTTACCAGTCAAGAACAGCTACGAAGATTGTTAAGGGGGGGAAAAATCGCCTCCTGGCTAAATCTGGAGCTATCTCCCCCTGCACACTCAAAGACCTGGAGAACTTCTGGTTGAGATGGCAGCATCAACGAACCATATTCCCTCAAACACAATAGAGGAAGGCTTTGAGGGACTCTGAACTGGGGAGCAGAGCAAACAGCAGGGCTCCGTGAGTCAGCAAGAAGTTTCTCCCATCATGCCAGCTCCTCCCTGAGACACTTGTCATAGGCTGCTGTGAACTGGGGCAGTGGCCCCCCAAAAGAGCCTGCTCCCCTCACCACCACAGCTCCTGCTTCAAGGACCCCAAGCTTCTGCCCTAAAATCAACAAGGCTGGCCTCCCTGGGGTCTGTTTGGACTAGGCCAGCACCTCCGCCCCCACCCCCACATAAACCCACACAGGCACTGTGGGAAGCCACGTACCTGTGGAGCAGGGAACAGGGAACTGTGGAACTGCCCCCACAGTAAACACCCTACCTCCCTGCCCACCCATAGTTCAGACCTCTGAAACCAACAGAAGAGACCTCCCAGGAGTCAGTGCTGGTCTGGCTGCTCCCCTTTTTAATCGGTGCCGAGGACCGCTGACAGAGGCTGCTGTGTGCTAGAAGCCGGCGCCTGGAGTGGATGCTGCACCCACAGCCAGCTTACTACTGGGTGGGCTCTGACAACACCAAAGCGCCACTGCCCTGGGGGCTCATTCAGAGTGTGACCACCGCTCCCCTAGCCTGTGCCTACCGTTGCTGGACTGATGTGAACGCTGAGCGCACAGTTCCCCCGCAGTGGAGTCACACTGCTCCTCAGCCACCAAAGGGCCAGGGGGTCTCTGAAACCAAGGCACACGAAGTGGGGAGCCTTCTGGGCAGTGCCAGCCCTCTCTCCCTGAAGGGAGGAAAGCTGGCCTGAATGCCGGCTCAGATACGAGCACTTCCCCGCTATCTCCACGAGACACACAGTATCAGAAAGCCCAGACACCACTGAACTTGACATTCACGCCTTTTCATCCCAACTTCTATTTGGGGCAAAAACCCCAAATTCATCTTTTCAGGCCTCTTTCTCTTCATTTACATCACTGGCCCCCTCACGTGATATTTATGAATCCTTTCTGCGCCCCCACTAAGCACCAAGTTTTTATAGCTGCATGCAAGTTATATACAACGTATGGGTCTCCAAGCTCTAACTCACTGCCATTAAGTCAATGCTGACTCATAATGACCCTATAGGACAGGGTAGAACTGCCCTATGAGTGTCCGGGACTTTAACTCTCTGCAGGAGTAGAAAGCTCATCTTTCTCTCAAAGGAGCAGCTGGTGGTTTTGAACTTATGAGTTAGCAGCCCAACTCATAAGCACCACGCCACCAGGACTACTCACAGAATATAGGTAGCAGAGTAATAAAGTCAGGCTGGAGGAGGGGCAGTACGCCTGGCTCACTACATCATGACTGGCTGCAGCCGAAGTTGATCAATCAATTCATAATCCATACACAACGAGCCTCTAAGGGAAGCTAATGAAATATAAAAACTATGGAGCTGAATTTGCACATGCTAAGGACTTCTTCGGATGACACTTTTGTCGTGGTCATTAGTCAATTTGGGGGGTGAATTCCTCATCCTAAGAATCTTGGCAGCGGCAGGGGCCACTTCCCACTACAGAGGGTAAAAAATACCTAGTATTCCCTGTGATGGTTAATTTTGTCTCTCAATTTGGCTAAGCTTATTTAATCAAACACTAGATGTGGTTAGTACATATAATTAATTACTTGACTTTAGGTAAAGGAAATTACCCTCAATATTATAGGTGGGCCTGATCCAATCCATTGAAGTCTTACGAGAAAAACGAGTTTCCCACAGAAAAAAAAAATTATCTCAAGACTGCATTAACTCCTGTTTAACAGCCTACCAGCCTACCCTACTTGGCAGACCTTAGAGATCCGTAGTTCTTTACACACACACACACACACACACACACACACACACACTTTAAAGAATTACCTCTAAGGTCTGCTCTAGCTCCCATGATCCTCTCATGCAGCGGTTCTCAACCTGTGGGTCGTGACCCCTTTGGGGGGGGTCGAACGACCCTTTCCCAGGGGTCGCCTGATTCACAACAGTAGCAAAACTACAGTTATGAAGTAGCAACGAAAATAATTTTGGGGCACGGTGGAGGGTGGAGAAGCCCTGCTCCAATGGAAGGCAGACATGCTTGTACATTCAATCATTCCTAGCACACGGCAGTCTCTGAAATATCCTGAATTCTGTGCGATCTTTGCAACTTCTCGGTAAACGTAAAATGATTCCAAAGCTAAAATCTTATTTCTAAGAGAGCCCCTTGCAGAAGGAAAGAGGAGGGAGGGCTTGGACCCACACCACATCACCAAATGGCGACGCAGAGTCTGCGGCACGTCATGTTGACCAGGGCCTCCTGGTCACCCCACCGCTATCACTGGGCCATCACTGAATTGTCAGAGGAAGCCAGGTTGTAATGGCTACTGAAAAGGGTGTGTTGCCTGCCATTGAGCTTGGCACTGCGAACACCCAGTGTCCACACTCCGTTTCCTCAAGAGAGGTCACCTTGTCCCCGAGTCCCCTGGAAAATTTGGTGTATACATCAAATAGCAGTTAAGGGTTCAACCACCCGCCAAGAGATTGGCGCCACGAGCCTACCTAGAGAAGTTTTGGAAGTTAGGTCCGGTGATCTGCTCTGAAGGGTCACTCCGTGAAAACGACAGCGAGCAGTTCTAGCCGCGCACACGATGGCCAGCCAGACAGTCACCTGCGCGGCAGCCAGTCACGAAACCGACCAGTGTCGCCAGCACTTGCCGCGGTCCCGGTTGCGAGCTAAACACGGAGCGTTTTCCTCGGTTCGTTTGCCCAACAGCCGTGTGAAGGAAGACCATAGTACGCGCTCGCTTTCCTTCTTGACAGCTAGCTTTCAACGACAGGTCGTCATTCAAAAGCCAGCAGTATGCACCAATAACGAATGATCGCATCGAATCATAAAATCCATGACGTGACTGGCGAATCACACTATCCCACACTGCGAATCGTGGCCGGGCCAAGTTGACATGTGACCCTGAGTCATCACAGCCCGAGGTGCCCTTGTCGCGCCCCTCGGCGGTCAGGACTGCCAGGTGTATGTTGTGAAGGTGCAAAATAGCTGGGTAGAGTTTTTAAATTTCTGCACGGAATGTTACCCAAAGAGAGAGTGTGTAAGTGAGGAGTAGGTGTACCCCCATTTTATGGAGAAGGAAACCCGGGCTTCCAGAATAAGTTGCCTGTGGCCACACCACTGGCCATGGGGAGGGCTGGGCAAGGAGACTCTTAGGGCTCCCTGCCTGTCCCCCTGCCCCTGTGACGTCTAAGCACCGCTGTGAAGAGAGCGCGCACCTTGGTTTGGAAGGTTTTCATTTCATCCTCCCTGCACCCCTTCCCGCCCTCTTCTTCCTGCAGCTCCCCAAGAAGACAGACCCGGGCTAAACACTGAGGAATAGGGGGGGAAAGGTCCCCAAATGGAAGTTGTGAAAGGAGGGGCAGGTCACCACCCCTAAGGGACAGGATGGGAATTCCACCCCACCCCCTACTGCCACCGCAGGAAGCCAAGATGGACACGTGTGTCTGGAAGAGGGGTCGGCCTCGCTGAAAACCCCAAGGACAAGGCACGCTCACCTGACCTTCGTCACCTCACTCAGAAGAATAGTGGCCAGGCCACCACCCCTAGGACAACTCCTCTTTGGTGGAAGGGACCTTTGGTCAAGAGTTAGTGTTGCTCTCTCAGCTGCACTTGAACCAGTAGGCTTTAAATGTCTGAACTGTCTTTTTAAACAGCTGGCTCCACCCATTCATCAGTACCAGGCGGGCCCCTGCCGGGTCTGAGTCCAGCCTTGATGTGGCCTGGGAGCCCAGGAGCAGGCGGCAGGCTGGGCAGAGTGTGTCCAATTGCTGCCCGGAAGGGAGCTTTGGGTGGTGTTGCCAAGCAACCTGGGAAGCCCCGGATTGGGCTTGTGGGCCACAGAGATTCAGAGCCTCCTTCATCACCCTGCAAGCCATCATTATGCCCGGGTCCAGGAGGCCTGATGCGATCACACTGTGGTTATGCCCTGGGAGGGTGCCTTTTCAGCAGCAGAAATGAAAAATTGGCTTTCCCTTATTATAGGTCTGCGGTTCGGGTGGGTTTCTTCTTGCTACCTCCCCGAGAACACACTTGGAATAAATAGGCCAAAGATCTGAAAACAAAAAACACCTTCACAGATTTCCTTTCCTGAAAGTTTTCTTTCTTTCCTTCCTTCCCCTGAAGTAAACCATACTTGCCCTCAACTGTGAGGGCCACTGAGGTAGGGACACACTGAGGTCATCTGACCCCTGTGCAGCCCACCCACTACAACTGTGGTGGTGGTTCCTGGCCGGGGGACCGGAGCCTCGGCCTTGTGCAGGGTCTCTTAGCAGGGGGACAGACAGAGTAATTTGACCAAAGGCATTGATGAGACCTCACTCCCCAGAGTCGACAGCACATTTCTTATTTTAGTGGCTCCTCCTTGCAGCCCCGTGAGAAGGGCATTTTAGTCCAGTTTGACAGATGAGCAACTAAGGCCCCAAAGGTACCCACGACGACGCACCTAGTGAGAGCAGAACCAGAGCACAGATCCAGCTGCCTGGGGCCAGACTTTTGGGCCTCTTCACTCTGTCACCTGCCTCTCCACAGAGCTACTTACGGGGTACTAGTTCACACAGGCACGCATTTACTACCAACAAAACCTGTTGAAGCATGGCCCTGCGATCGGTGGAAAGGAGCTCTGGGAGCTTATCAGTTAGTTACACACTGGACTGCGGACGGCACTCTGCCGGACAAGGACGGGGCTTTCTACTCCTGTAAAGAGGGGCTGAGGTCCCCAAGGGCTGTCCTAGAGGGTGGCTAGTGGTGGTGCAGTGGGTACGCGATGGGCTGCTAGCCTCATGATCTGCAGTTCAAAACCACCAGCAGGTCGTCGGGGGAAAGACGGGGCTTTGTATACTAGTACACAGCCTCAGATCCCCACAGGGGGTTGCTATGAGGCAGCATCGATTGAATGGCAGTGAGTGTGTTTTTTGTTTTATCGGGTGCCTATAAGTTGGCATTGACTCAATGGCTGTGAGTTTGGTTTAGTGATCAGAGGATGGCTCAGACAAAAGTTCTTTCAGTAATACACGTGCTTAAGACTCTTTCTCCTTAAGAGGCCTTAAATGGGAGATGGGGATGGGGATGGGGTCAGGGGATACAAAGATAGATCGGCTAGCTCTGAGGGATCTTTCCATCGTACTTTTAAGCAAGATGGAAGTTAACGAAAATGATTTTATGAGACAAGCAAGATGGAAGCTAACGAAAATGATTTTATGGGACAAGCAAGATGGAAGCTAACAAAAAAGATTTTATGGGACAAGCAAGATGGAAGCTAACGAAAATGATTTTATGGGTCAAGTCTTGGATTTACCAATAGGATTCAGAGAGCAATGTCCAATCCAACAGTGGCTTCCAAGGGAATTTGCTGGGCCAGGTCAACTCAAGACAGAGAATTCAGCTCAGAGGACTATGGTGACTGTATTTTTGGAAAACCAGTGGGGTCATCTTGATAGATTTTCTTGAAGATTTTCTTGATCACAGGGCTTCTTGTGGGGGAGTGTCAAGAAAAATGAAAACTGCCCTGGAGAATGGCCAAGAGAAAAATTTTTTTCTTTTCCCCATCCTGAGAATGTACCTAGTCCTTCTTTGAGGTTAGCAAGGGCCGTCCTACAAGAATTTTGCTGGGAAACTTGACTCCATCCACCTTACATCCCTAATCTTTATCCTCCCAGCCTCAGAGAACATTTCAAAGGAACACATGAGTCCGTCAAGGGTGAGTGCCCAAACTCCTTGTGTTGACCTGGCCTAAGTGAAGGAGCCCCGAATGCTTTGGGGAAGGGTGAAAGAAAGGGAAACAGCGCCTTCAGCCGTGTGTAGATAGAGGTGAAGGCTATAAGGAAACACAGTCGCTTCAGACGGTGGTGTTTTACTTAATAAAGGCTTCTACGATTTTGTAGCAATACTTTTTTACTTTCCCTTGTATATTTGTAGTGGACATGCTCCACTACTAACCTGAATATTGTAGGTCCGTGTCCACCCAGAGGTACTTCAGAAGAAAGACCCGGCCATCTGCTTCGGCTAAGCCAGCCCCTGGAACCCTGCGGCGGAGCGCAGTTCTGCTCTGAGACACAGGGCTTGCCCTGACCGCACAGCAGAATGGCTCGAGGAAAATGTTTTAAAGTATTGACGTTTGAGCTTCACCCCAGATAGTGCAATTAGTCTCTGGGCTACAGCCTGGGCACTGGTATTTTTTTTAATGTACAGTCAGGACTGAGAATTCCTGCCCTGTAGATTTAGATTTGCAGGGTCTGAGCACAAGTCTAGCCTAGCAACCTGCATTTTGTTAACAGCTACCAGGACGTCCTATGTTCGCAATGATTTTATAGCCACAGAATTCTTACAAGATACGTGCATTCATTGGACAAGCGCCCGCTACATGCTTCGTTGTGGTAAGTATGGAAACAGTTCAAAACAAAAACAAGAAGCTTCTGTTCTCCAGCCCTTCGGTGGGAGAGAAAGGCCTATACACGGTTCTGACACGGTATACTGTGATTGAGAAATAGATTAAAAAGTAGGGCAGCCATCACCAGGGAGGTTATGACTATTCCGTTTCCAGGGGCTACTACTGTCGACTAAAGATGGCACATATAATTTGCCACCACCACCCCCCACCCCCCCA
>NW_022111357.1:4470007-4473747 GCF_000313985.2 Echinops telfairi | reverse complement strand
CAGTGTTGTGCAACCTTCCAGTGAGCCCGTAAGAGATCTGCAGCCCTCACTGTGGTGCCTCGTAGAATACACCTTATTGGAAGCCTTCCACCACACAAAGAGGTCAACTACCCTGAGGCTACCATGCTAAGAGGAAGCCCAACGTCCTCATAAGGAGAGAGAGAGGCCATGGAGAAGAGCGCCGAGGTGCTAGACCTACGAGAGAAGCCCTCTTGGACCTGCCAGCCCAGTCCATCCACTAGCAAAACAATCACGTGAATGACCACAGCTCAGACCATGTGGCGCACAAGAACCACCCAGCTGAACCCTGCCCAAATTCCTGATTCACGAAACCTTGAAAAAGTTGCTTTTACTTAACTAAGTTTTGAGGCCATTTGTTATAAAGCAAGAGATACCAACACGACTCATTGGGATTAAAAGACAGATTGGCTGTCCATAGCATTCTATTTTTCCTTCAATTTAGCAATCAAGAGCTTCTTAAGAACAGTTACACAACTTGAAGGCTGTGTATGATCACGCTCACTGAATTATACATATGAAAATGGTTAGATTTGTGTATGTGTTGTTGAATATATTTTCACCAGTGGTTTAAAAAAAATTTTTTAAGAGATATAGCTTCTCAACATCCTCCAAACAAGAAACAAAGAGCTAAATCATATGCTTGCTTCCTGACGGCAAGGATCATCATGCATTATTCCTCTTTGTATCCCCATCCCCACCATAAAGCAGATTCCAGATGCTTTACCTCAAATAGTCTCCCAACTAGTCTACACCTGCTTCGAGTCCTTCCATTCTATAAACAAGCATAAACAAAGCAGCACGTAGCAGCTTAAACTCCTTCGACGGCCTCCATCATCTTCAGGATCATGCGGAATCCTTCCCATGGCCAAGGAGGTCCTGCAAGACCAAGCTCCTACCTTCCTAAAGGAATCTGCTTCTACCATCTTCCCCATATTCCTGTGCCGCAGCCACAGGGCCTTCTCTCGGTTCCTGGACGCACCGAGCTCTCGCCTACCTCAGGGTGTTCACATTCGGTCCTCCCTCTGCCCGGCTGTTTCCCTCCTGCCCCCCACACACAGCCCCTCACACAATGTTGGCTCTTCATAAGTCAGATCTTGGTAAGGGCAGCGAGTTTGCTCGATCACCGTCTATGCAATCACATCGCCCAGTGTTTTTGCTGTCAGCACTTAACCATCATCGAAAAATACCTGGCTTGCTTATTTTTGCCTGTCTCTTTACACTAGAATAAGCTCCCAAAGGGGAATCATCCAGGTTATACCCCATCTGTACTCCCCAGCACCTAGCACAGAATAGATGCTCAGCTAAATGTTTGCTGAGTGAACCATCAAAAGGAGGAAAGAACGAATGGACGAATAAAGGAAGGCAGAGAGGTGTATGAAATAACGGGGGTGGGGAACCCTAACTCACTGCCATTGAGTTGAAGCCAACTCATAGTAACCCTATAGGGCAGGGTAGAAATGCCCCTGGTGAGTTTCCCAGGTTGTAACTCTTTACTGAACTAAAAAGCCTATGACTAGTGGTTTCAAACTGCTGGCCGTGCAGTGAGCAGCCCTTGCAGGGAACCACTACACCACCAGGGCTCCTTGAAGCAGTGGAACAGCACTGAGATCACAGCAGTCGGTGAACCATGGTCCTACTTGCCATTCTGCCCCTGTTTTCCTGGGCGCTGACGGACCTGCCACTGCCCCTCAGCTAAGCACAACTGGGTTCTCTACTCAGTCCTCACCATCATACACATGACGTGTGTGTGTGTGTGTGTGTGTGTCATGAAAGATCTTCACAATTTTTTGCTCATAAATCCCCATAAAATTTTTTAAAAAAACATGTCTCCCCTCACACATTTCCAAGTTAACAATGGAATTTCTTTTTCACAAGTGAAAAGTGGTCCCAAGACCGAGTTGTCTTACATCGTCTTTCTTAGAGACATACTTCAAGTGTATTTTCATCAGAACGTAGGAGCTGCAGCTTTAGCTTGTTCAGTTTATAGAAAATGTCTGCCTTATAATCCAATTGGCAAAGGCAAACCTCACTGTCAAACTCATCAGCTAGATCAGACTGATTTTTCTGTCCCTGAAATCCAGTTCTATTAAAATAAAATAAAACGTCTAGAAATGTATTCATTTGCATCCCATGACAACCATCTTACATAGATAAATAGCTAAGGCTGTGAGCTTAATATAGAGTGCAGCACAAATCATAGAGAAAAGCCACCTACATTCACATCCTGATTTCACCACGACATCACTGTGACCTTGGGCAACTTAGGAAATGGCCCCCTGTCTTGAGACCCTCTCCTATAAAAGGTGGCTCCCGCACGCCCCTCCATCCCGCTGATTTCATTCCTGGCAATCCTACAGGATGGAACAGAACTGCCTCTGTGGGTGTCTGAGATGGTGGCTCTCTGCAGGAGTAAAAAGCACCATCTTTCCCCCTTGGAGCACTTGGGGGTTTCTAACTGCCAACCTTATGGTTAGTAGCCCAACATGTAACCCAGTAGGCCTAAACGGAGATTAGTAAGTTTCTACAGATATAAGTAATAAATTAATGTATTTTTACAAAATCCTTAAAAATTACACCTGGTACATAATAAACTTTAAACAAGTATTGTTAAATAAAACAATACCATGAATCTATAGTAAGGTGTGGAGCATTGGTGGTGCAGTGGTGACACTTTGGGCTGCGATACAAAAGGTCGGCAGTTCAAATCCACCAGCAGCTCTGTGGGCCAAAGACGGGGCTTTCTAGTCCCATTAAGAGTTACAGGCTTGGAAATTTATAGGAGAGTTCTATTCTGGCCTATCGGGGCCCTATGAGTTGGCATCGACTTAATGGCCATTGAGTTTGGTTTTTCTTTTTGATTGTAAGGTACTACCCCTGCCTGTTTGTTTGACCTACGCTCTCTTTGCTGGCTCTCTTTCAGAAGCAGAAAACTCACTGCAATCAAGTCGACTCTGACTCGTAGCGACCTGGGGAGAACTGCCCTTGTGGGTTTCCAACTGTCACTCTTCATAGCAGTGGAAAATCTCATCTTTCTCCCACTGAGTGGCTGGTGGCTTTGATCCGCTGACCTTATGATTTGTAGCTCAACTCTTTACGAACCACTATGCTTCCTCTTCAGAAACACAGCAGTCTCCAATTTTCCTCTTATTTGGTTTTTGGTTTTATTTTCTTCTTATTTTTTATCATTGTATTGAGAGCTCTTAGAGAATCATAACATTCCATAGTTCAATCACATCAGGTAGTATTGTACAATTGCTTCCAGAACCAGTTTCGAAACATTTTCTTTCCTCTTGAATTCCTCTATATCAGCTCCCCTTTATCCCCCACCACTCCCCCTCTCCTCCCCCTTATTTTGTCTTTTATCACTGGGCAGTGTACTACGACGAGAGAGGTGTGATTTAGGAAAACTTAAAGAATGCATCAAGCAGAATGCTTTTAGGAACAAGTAACTATGGGAGTTGAAGCACTGGACACCAAGTCCCTAAAGCCTCCACTGCCATGTACCCGTAGTTCCAGAACAATGATCACACGTGACATACCCTCCCCAGGCACTTTCAGAGCGACATGTAGTTCTGGGTGCTCTTTCTGTAATCCCCATCCTTTTCTCTCCTACTTAAGGAAGTACAAGGGGGTGAATTTCTCAGAGCCAGTGCTGCAGTTGCCGCAGTTCTGTGAACTTCTCCGGATGTTCCCCTTGGCCAAAAACGCCTTCAGGTGCG
>NW_022111357.1:4463188-4469907 GCF_000313985.2 Echinops telfairi | reverse complement strand
GGCACCTGATTTCCATGACAAATGTGGTAATGCTGTTTTAGCCAGGGGAGCGGCTTGCTGTATGCTGCATGGACATATACAGCAGCACAAATTGGAGTCGAATGGAACCTGTCCCCTGTAGACAGAGTCACCCCAAAGGAATGGAGAGATTAGAAATCAAAGCAGCTGGTGGTGTAATACTGAATTGTTTCGAAATCAACTTTGAAATTGATTCAAGTAAATGCACCACATATGCAGTAACATATGGCATTATTGAAGAAATAAAATGCATTTGAAACTGAAAAAAAAAAGAAAGGAAGTACAAGGGGCTGCAAGTTAGAAAGCTGGATAACCTTGGATTTGCTCCAAATTATACAAATGAAAATCATCCAGTCCTTGTGTTAGGAGGAACAGATGAACTGGGATCCAGGGCATAGCTGAGGACAACCTACTCAGAGATCAGGCCCTTCGAGTTCGAGTTCGAACACCCTAAGATGTTTCTGATCCAGACACTAAAAAGAAAGTCTGGTAAGAGCCTGGAAACCTTGATGGTATCAAGCCTCCTACTTACAAGCAGCCACCCTTCGAAATTGCCCATCAGGTGTTATCATCCCTTTTGCTAAATCCCTTCACTGGGGACCTAGGGCCCAGGGGATAAAGTACTCCTTTCCTGCCATTTCCTCTATACACCCCGCATACACTCCAACCGCTCTGAGTCCCAATCAGTTCCCAATTCCACTGCACCTTGTCATGAGCTCCATCCTCTGCTAGGACACCTTCCCTCCCTAACTTGTTCCCCTAGAGAAGTCTTAACACCCCTGCAAGACTGTCCTTCACACTCTGTAAAGCCTTATGGAGCCTTGTGCTATCACTCAGGAGACACTGGAGCATCCGGCAGACATAGTTGAAGAGCCCCCCTGAGTTTTCTCAGTAACCTCTGCTCATATCTAGGGAACCAATGGCGTCTTTGAATTGCAACTGCCTCCATGAGGCTGTGAGCATCCTGAGATTGGCCCTGGGTTTTTAATTCACCTTTGGATTCCGATTACCCAGCCCATGGAATGCATCGATCTTTTTATTTGGGGGCGGGGGATCACTTTGGAGGGGGGGCTGGATTCATTTCCTTACCAAGGATTCATCTAACATCTCTGTTTCAGGATTCTTATAAGGTGCTGGTCCAATTTTACAATTGGAAACCACCAGACATGATCCTCAGCAGCTTCATGGGCCAAACAGGGGTATTTAATTGAATGAATGACGTGTGAATGAATAAATGAACAGCTGCTGTCTAGTTTGTTGAGAGAGATCATAGGGGTCTAGAGACTAACTGGTCCAGATCGGAATCTTAATACAGGACTTATTAAGCATGGGACCTTAGCACCAGTCCCTCAACCAGTCTGTATCTTCATTTCCTCATTTGTGAAACAGAGATCATAAGAATGATAGTTTCATAACAGGATTATGACTAAACAAGATGATGTATTTAAAAGCTGTTAGTAAATGATTGAACTATTGCGTTGTATGAGATATGGATTATGTGCCAATAAAACTGTTGTTTCAACAACAACAAAAAAGGATTAGTGGGGGTCAAGCAGAGTTGGTCTCAGAAACTGGTAGTTCCCACCTCTGACTCAGGGTGAGAACATGTGCCAATTCAGACACACAGCAGGAGAGCTTCCAAACCTGTGGTAGCAGCCCTGGTGCTGGCTGTCTTACCACAAGCCAAAGCAGACACCTTCCCTGTCAGCTGCAGCGCTCCCCAGCCACGGCCTCCCTCTCTCTTCACCACCGCCCCCTTCACTGCCCAGTCCTGTATGTTTACTGCCGGCGCCTTTCAAGGCCAGGGGTGTGGTACCAATCTTTATCTGTCGATGGAGTGGGCTGAGGAAGGAGGGGCCATGGTGCAAGGGGGCTAAAGAAGAACACAGTCCCTTACTGAGGACCCACTATGTGCCTGGCAAGGAATCCTAAGAGCGCAGTGGGCCAGGCACTGGCTGCTAACCTCAAAGTCTGTGGCTCAAACCCATCAGCCACTCCTAGGGAGAACGATGAGGCTGCCTGCGCCCGCAAAGATGTGGTCTCAAATGCTCTTTCCGGTTGCTATGAGTCAGAATCGCCTGGATGGCAGCGGGTTTAGGCTCTTGGCTATGTGCTTGGTGCTTGATATGCATCATCTCATGCCCTCTTCCTAGCAATGCTATTTTACAGACGAGGAAACCAAGGTTCCAGAAGTAAACACGAGAGGTGGGATATGAATTTTAAGTTTCTCGACGACCCCAAAATGATTTCCTACTGCCACACCACCTGCCAGTGTGACAACTCAACTCCTGCCATCGAGCCAAGGCAGACCCACACGGACCCCGGGTAGAGAGAGGACCATTAAACATCTGGTGAATACGTTTCCATTTTCTGTCTTCCCTGTAAGGGCAGACATTGTGTCTCCACCTTCCTGGGAATCAATTAAGGCTCAAATGAGGACAATAAACAAATGACTAATAAGTGGGTGAAAGAACGAATCCCTTTTGCTACTTATACCAGGAAGGAGGAAACAACTTTGGAGGTGCCACCCCTCAGTTAGAAGCTGGGAGACAGAAGTTCCCCCAAGGAGGGCCAGGAGCTGCTCCATTTGAAAGTGGAAAAAAATGGGAAAAGTGTTTGGAGGGTAGGGGTGGGGGTAAAGGGTAATGCGTGATGGTGGGCGATCGGGCCAATGATTGACAAGAGGAGGGAGGAGGCATGGCATTACCTGCTTCTCCAGCTAAGTCCCTGGGGCGGAAAGCCAGTGACAGCCCCCTCGCCCTGGGCTCAATCCGCTGCCAACTTTTTCAATGGAAGGTGCATGAGCCTCAAGTGACTGCTTCAAGAGACGACTCCGGAAGGGAGGTGACGAAGGAAGCGCCCCAACTCCACGCCCACCCCACCCCCCACGCCTCCCGCCCCCTTTCAGCCCCAGCCGGAGCCTCGGGCTCTTGGGTGGGCGCTCCCTGCTGCCACCGCCTCCCCTCACTCCCCCACGTCGCGACGGCTGCCCCCCGCCCCGCCCTGTACCTTGGGGATGGGGGGCGGGGGGTGTCCCCCGGCTGAACAGACTGGTCCGGTGGTCGTGCGGTTCCGGGCCAAGGGGCCACCTTTGCTGCCCTGCAGCTCGCGCCCTGCCAGGAAGCCGGTCCTGGTCCCTCCCCGCACAGACATCGCCGGGACAGGTTCGTCCCCGCCCGGCCGGGGGAGGGAGCCCCAGGAAATCCCCTCCCAGCCTCGCGGCGGCGCGGCCGGGAAGCCGGCTCTCGGCTCACTCCCGGGCCGGCCCTGGACGGAGGAGTCCGCCCGCTCCGTGCCTGGGGCTGAGCCGGTGCCCGCGACAGCCTCTCTGCTGGACTCCAGGCCGGCGCCAAGTCCTGTCCTCTCGCTTTAGGACTGTCCCCGGCCGTCGGCGCGACCGCCTGCCGTCCACCTTTTGCAATGGGCTCTGTGCCCCTGGAGTGGGGGTCGGCTCCCAAAAGCCAGCCCTGGAGACTGGCCATGGACGGATGGATGGATGGGGGTGACCACAAGCCCTCACAGGGCAGACCCAGGAGCTCCATCCACCAAACTGGTTGTACGTTGGCCTCGGATAAAGTCAGCTTGCCAGGGCTTGATCATTCATTCAGTGCATTTAGAGAGTAACTCGTCTTGTGCTAGGTTCTGAGGATAATAAAGTGAATTCACTTGGTCCCTACCCACACGCTCTACTGGGGGGAGGGGGGGCGCGGGGAGGTAAGAATTGCTTACAGGAGCAGACACCAAGGAGGAGGCTGCCCCTGGTGCGGAGAGTCCTGGAAAGGCTCTTCAAGAAGATGACCGATGAACAGGGTGGACAGTTCTGCCAAGCTGTAAAGGAGGAGGGGGTGGGGGAGACAGCACAGGTAAGGAGGGGAGTTCAAAACTGTGAGGGAGGAGGTCGGGAGGCAGAGAGCATCCCATCCGGAAGGAACCTGCCTGCCTTATGTACTTAGAGGTAATATGGGGTCACAGAAAGGTTTTAAACAAAGGAGGAATGTTCTCTGGCTGCATTTAAATAGACCTTCAAGCCCAAGCCAAGCTCACTGCCTTTGAGTGCTGCTGACTCATAGGGACCCTCCAGGACAGGTTAGAACTGCCCCCGTGGGTTTCCGAGACCGGAACTGTTTACAGGAGTGGAAAGCAGTGGCTGGTGGTTTTGAGTTGCCGGCTTTGTGGATAACAGCTCAATGTGTCTCCAGAGCTCCTAAACAGGCCATAGGAGCCTGCCATGTAGGGTACAACCAATAATGTGGGCTTAAACCAGAGCACTGGTAAGGGATGGAGAGGAAGGGACTCATTCAAGAGATGTTAAAGGACTAGCTATAGTAAGAAGCTGTCACCATCCCTAGACCTAAAGGGATAAGGAGAAGGAATGGTGTTGACTGAGCCCAGAACATCTGTTGCTGCGGAAAAGGGGTTCCTGACAAGAACTGTAGTTGCATAGGGAAAGAGCCACTATTTGAAGTGAGAGGAAGTAAGGAAGGAACTACCTTGACCACTTTCTTCTCCCACCTCCCTATTTTCTGCTGCTTCTCATTGGCTGGACTCAAACCACAGCCAGGGAGCAAGGGAGCTCTGTGCTGTAACCCATCCGGCTGAGCTACCTGAGACCCAGAGAAGGTCAGAGAATGAATGGTGGCAGGGAAGCAAACAGCTGGACCAAAAAATAGAAATTTAGGATTTATCTGCAAGAAATAGCAACTCAGAAAACTTTTTCAGAAAAAAAGAAAGAAATGGCATCTGAAGCTGTGGGAGTAGATGCAGTGACTGAGAGATTAAAGTTGTTAAGGATTTCATCTTATTTGTATCCACAATCAGCGCCCGTGGAAGCAGCAGTCAGGAAATCAAACAGCATATGGCACAGGGCAAACCTACTGCAAAAGGTCTCTTTAAAGTGTTACTAGGCAAAGCTGTCATTACAAAGCCCAAGATGCACCTGCCCTGAGCCATGGTATTTTCACTTCCCTCATATGCATACAAAAGCTAGACAATGGAAAAATGGAAAAATTTACAAGCCAGACAATGAATTAGGAAGATGAAAGAATAGAAGCATTCGAATGACAGTGTTGGTGAAAAATATTAACTGTAGCCCATAAAATACTAAATGTTGTAGTCCACTGCCCAAGTGGACATTAGGTGGCACGTGACTGTATATCACAATTGAAAAGTTAAAACAAAATAAACATATATTAAAAAGAAAAAAAGCAAAGTCTCACTTAGGATTTGTACATCGGTTTATTGTGGACCTTGTTCATGATATCCAGTCTTTACAAATCATACCTGTTCTGAGACATTGGCAGGCTCTCATTTCTAAGCTTGTCCAATTCGGTGTCTGACTCTAAGCTGTGGCAAACTCAGCACAGGCGTGCTATTCTTTCTTTGGTTTAAGTTTTTGACCCCTTTTCTTTTTCTTTTTTTAATTAGATCATTTTATTGGGGGCTTGTACAACCCTTATCACAATCCACACATACAGCCATTGTGTCAAGCACTTTTGCACATTTGTTTCCCTCATCATTCTCAAAACATTTGCTTTCTACTTGAGCCCCTGGTATTCGCTCCTCATTTTTTCCCTCCCCTGCTTTTTCTTATCTTCTTCTTTTTTTTTTTTTTTAAGCCTAAGACAGTTTACCCTCCCCGTCTTCCAAGAAACCTCCATCCTAGGATTCTGTTTTTCTGGGTAGCTCTGAGGGCCTCTAGCCATCTCACACTCTTCATTTTCCTTTCCACCTCCTTCATTCTCTGACGTATCACAGTCTTCTGCAGAGTACACATCCCTCACTATCTTCATCCCTTCACCTCGCACACCGGTCTGAGGAGAGGGCTTGGGGGAAGCAGGAGGAAGGGTAGACGTGGAGAAAGACTAGGAAAGAGGTTACATCTTCTGTTGCTTCAAAACAAAAGATTGTGTGGTGTCCTTGTCACTGTTGGAGACCCCGTTTTTATCTGTAACTATATTAGACCAGTTCCCTACTCTTCTCCTTTACAATGCCAGGCCACTCAACAGAAAGTAACAGAATCTACATAGCATGAAGATTCCCCAGAACATGTTTTCTAAATGCTGAGTTGTTTTCCTAAATGTATTTAGATGAATTGCAAGTTTTAGATGAATTGCAAGTTTAAGCATATCATATGTTAGTGTTACTTCTGGATTTTAAGCAGTGTATATCGTTTAAAATTAACCATATTTATGAAAAATTATATGATTACATATGAATAATCCACAAAAAATTCTGAATGGCATAGTTAAAATTTTTAAAACAAAAAACTTCGTTAATATAGAGTTGACCTTAGCAGGACTGTAAGGCAATCCTAGAAGAAAATTGTGTGATTCCACAGGATAAGTAGCCCTGAGAACCATGTTTCCCTGTAGGTTTACATGGATTCCTGATGGAATGTTACCTATATTTTCATGAACCACAAGGGTCAAGAGGGCAGGAGGAAAAGTCTAGTCATTAACAGAACATGAAATAGAATCAGAACACAAAGCTAAGCCTCCTTACCCCTAAAATAATATCATCAGAGGAAAATAACTTACCGAAAAAACTCAACTTGCTATATTAGAGGCAGATTGGGAATGTGGGTCTGTCTTAGTCTTGGCTGAAATAAATAAATAATAAGATAAATAAATAAAATAAACCAGCCATTTAGCTAAGAAGAACAAAATCCACATGGAAGAAGCACACCAGCCTGTGTGATCATG
>NW_022111357.1:4460802-4462116 GCF_000313985.2 Echinops telfairi | reverse complement strand
CCTGCCGAAAGGAGAGAACATAGAATTCTATTTGGTCAAGTTGTATCCACTATGAGGATTATTCCAATTCCCTTCCCAAATGCAATTGTTAAATGTCGACTGATAACATTGTTTGGGGGATTTTCGCTAATAGCCTTATGAAAATTAAAGACAGCATTATTTCTACTATAGGAATGATAACAGCAACAACCAGATAAATGTTTAAATTTAAAAAACTTGTATTACAATTAATTGTGAAAGATATTCATAGTGTATAAAATATTACTTGAAATATACAATATGTTCAACAAATACTATCTACTTTACATAGATTCCCATGTGAAGTAGGTGAAACTAAATTTTAAAACACCAATTATTTGCTTTTTTCCTTCTCCCTTTCGAAATACTTTTTTTTAATAAATCATTTTATTGGGGGGGGGAAGAAATAAAGAAAAAAAATGTTTTAAACAGAAAACAAGCAAACAAAAACTATAGATCCTGGAAGTCTCTATCCCACACCTGCACTCACATGTATTTAGGAAGAGAATCACATTATCTGTGGGGACTCCAAACACTGCAAGATTAAGTTTTCATTGAAGTCGTGCCTATAGGCACCTGGAACAAGCAAACCCAAACTCTCTCGGGAAGAACGCCCTTTAGCCCAGGCCACAAGGACTTCCCATGAAGTTTCAAGTAACAGGATTGCAAAAACCAAAAAAGCCTCTGTAAGCGCCAGGAAACATGTCTCTGCGAGCACAAGCAACCAAGTGCAGACTCGTCCCCACAAAGATCAGGGGTTGTTTGGATCAGGGAAAGCTTAACGATATTTAATATATTGAAATAAACCCAAGAGGGAATTAAAAATACAACCAAGAAAAAACTTGATTAATCAAAGTTAATCAAGAGGATCTAGAGGAAAACCATCCAATAAAATGTTGAGGAAGAAAAAAAATTAACTACAAGCCACTATAATATTTAGAAAAAGAATTTGTTTATCGAAAGCTGAGTATGCAGAAGTTAAAAGGAGGCTTGGTTGCGAAGTGGGTAAGCCCTCAGTTAATTACCCCAAAATGAGGAGTCATTTGAACCCGCCCTCCAGCTCAGTGAGAGGAGGACCTGCAATCACCAAGACACGCCTGCGGGGCAGTTCCAGGCTGTCATACGAAGTCACTCTGAGTCACAGCGGACGTGATGGCACCTGACAATAGGTGACGAAGTTACATGCAGTACAGCACAGAAACAAGAAATGCAAACTATCAAAGAGAGGTTGAAACACACACACACACAGACAATAAGAAGATCCAAATACATCTAATCAGAATTCCTGAGAGAGAT
>NW_022111357.1:4455718-4460050 GCF_000313985.2 Echinops telfairi | reverse complement strand
TAACAAAGCTGACAGGTACATGGAAGAGCGGCAGTACAAGCCCCCAGTATGGTTGCTGAGTCCATGCATGTAGCTATTGTTTTATACGGTTTCTCATCCGATAAACATGGAACACTCGCCCTGTGGTATGATCTCATTTTCAATGATTCCATTATATGAGTTACATAAAAATCATACGTAATCATACTTAACGATTTTTAAGCTGCTAAATTAAACGATTTGTATATTAAAAAAAGAATATTCCAGAATTGATGAATGATGCTCATGAATCAATTCTCATAACCATCATTCCAAATCGATCTAAATAGAATAAATATAAGAAATTCATGATAATGGAACTTTAAAATACTAAAAAAAAAAAATGAGAGAAAGAGAGGATTTACAAAGTAACCACCAAGAAGACATCTTCCCTCCCAAGCAATGAGTTGACACAATTGACTACAACAGCTACAATGGAAATCAGACTTCTTAAAAGGGACGGAGAGAAAACAACTATATATTATGAATTCTATCTCGAGAGAAACTTTAAGAACAATATGCAAAAAAAAGGTATTTTTGGACCAAAAATGGAAATAATTTTCTATTAAATAACATGATTCAGATAAAAGGAGATAGAGGGGAAAAATGATGCTAAAATATTTGTTGTTGCTTGTTTGTTGGATGTTGTTTTCTCCAACAGTTTTATTGACACATAATTCACATAGCACACAATTCAATTGTTCAGTCACACCAAGAAGAATAATATAATCATCACGACTCAGTTTTGGGGAAGAAAATCAGTTTTAGAATGTTTTCTTCATGCTTGTACTCATTGTTAGTGGGTTCCCATTTCCCCCAACTCCCCTGTCATGCCCCCAAAGAACCATTAATCCAGTTACTGACTCTATAAAATTATCTATCCTGGATTTCATATACAGAAAAACAATACCAAAAAAATACTACCAAGAATTACGAAGTAAAACAGATAAAAACCTCAATCAAAAAGAAAGTACAAAATATTAAGAACTGGAACTAATTTAAATAGGTAATAAGGAAGAGCTAATGATAGAATGTTAAAATTTAACCTCACTGCATCTGCACCAATCCACTTTCCGATGCATTCTGCATGTTAACAAGGCTGTTCACATCCGCAGCCCATGGTCAGGATGCAGTAGCTGGATCAATGAAACAGCTTTAAAATGGGTCTACAGGGAGAGCACATGATATTCCATTCTGACCTAGCTACATCTGCCATAATTGACTTTATAATGCTCTCTGTCTGATAGCAGATGAGTCAAATGTATCAGTAATCATCATCATTGTAAAGATGATAACCTCTGGTTTTTAAAAAGAGAGAGGGAATAAATAAACAAACCCCATTTAAAGATGATACACCAAAAATAAGAAATGACAGAAAGTGAAAGGAAAAAGCATTTTATTTGTATATTTGGGTTTTTTTAAAGCTTCCTAGAGACAAAGAGGTTTGATTCACCAGGAATCTATTATAATTATAAACATATTAGAGAATAAATGCAGTGTCTATTGGGTTCTAAACCTACTATATTCGAATAAATTTAATATCCAAATAAGAATATAGTTATCAGAAGGAATGGGTAAATCTATTATTATATTGGAATATTGTAACATTTCCCCCCCAATCATTGATAGACAAGTAACGATACAAAAAAGCAAAAACACAATTTGCACGTTAGATCTAATTAGCTTAAGTATGACACCATATCCAATCTTTTCAGGAGCACATAAGCATTATTTATAGGTTAACTTGGGTGAAGGGAAAGACGATATACAACGTACAACAAGGGTTAGGGGGAAATGACAGAGGTAGAGAAGACACCGGGAGGTTTGCAAGAGAGAAAGACAACAGAGGAAAATACTGTTAAACAGACACCCCTGCAGTAGTGGTGATCGATGAGTAGATACTTGGATAGGCATGCAGGCTGCATAGATGTGGGAGGGAGCGTGGGAGTATACACAGGAATACATATAGGTTTGACAGAGGATACTTGTATATGTAAATTTACCTTTGTGGCAAATGTATCCATGAATGATACAGAGTATATAGGGGTAAAATTATTAAATTTAAAAAAATTAAATTATTTAAATGTCTTACCAAACACCTTGAGGGAATGAGCTACTGGGCCTGGGGGCTCACAGTGGTAGTCTCTCTCTCTCTCTCTCTCTCTCTCTCTCTCTCTCTCTCTTTCTTCTCTCTCTCTCTCTCTGTCTCTCTGTCTATATATATAGATATGTATATGTATATATATACTAATCAAAATTTGATTGTATTACATTATAAAGTAAGCCTCAACACATTTCAAAGACACTACACAGTATAAATGCCATTTTTGAGCACTGCATCAATAAGATAGGTAAGTTAAGATTAATAATGAAAACATAACTAAAAACAAAGCAAATTTTGAAAATTAGCAAACATAAAAATTACCCATAGTTAAAGAAGAAACCATAATAGAAAATTTTAAATACTGACAAACAAAATATTACATGACAAATTCTGTAGCATGTAGCAAAGGTAGCATTTACATAGAAGCTATATATTTAAATGTCATTAATTATCAACTGCTGTGTAAACTGGTAGCATGGTGGGAGGTGTTGGACAGCTGACCACAGGTTGGAAGTTCATAACCACCCAATGCTGTGTTGGAGAACAATGAAGCCATCTGCTTCCATACATATGTATGGTCTTGGCAAGCCTGTTCAGGATCACTATGAGTTGGATTTAATTTGATGGCCATGGGCATGTAAACCTAGTCACTGAAACAAACCAAAAAAGTATCATGTATGAGGGGAACCAGCCCCTAACAAATCATCATGGGTTCGGTAGGCGCAATTGTACAGCGATAATAAGCTAATATTATAGTAAAGTCATCGAATGCATGAGAGATAGAAGAGAGATTGAAATAATTGAAATAATGGAGTCAGACACATTTCATAGTAGCATGCTCACCTCAGCTCCTCTTGTGGTACAGGGCAGGAGAAAGCAGGAGAGAGGTGGGGGAGGGAAAGGAGGACATGGGGAGATGGGACAGGGGAGCGAGGCTGGGAGGGGGATGATGGGGGAAAGAGCACCGAGGGAGAGAGTGCTCTTTATTTCTAATCAAGGATTATATATCTTTGAGGGGCATGCAAGCTCCCTAATTATGGTAAAGACATACATCACAGGAAGGGGTTGTACTATAGGCACTACAGTAATGGAAGGGGGACAATCTAGGGGTATACACGCAATAGGAAGGAGAGGTATTGGGGGTTCACATGTGACAAGATAGGTGGACCCTAGATTCATGATGGCGGCCTAACCTTGATTGCCCTTGAGCTGGAGACTCCAAGCTTTCAGGGGAAGCAATCCACTGTCCCTAACAGCAGGGAGTGAGCCCCACCTGTGGTGGGACCAGACAGTAGTCTGAAGGCTGAGTGCCTTCAGGGAGGCTATCTCTAAGCCTCTGACTTCCCACCGTGTGCTGGCAAACAGCCTCTAATGTGTGGCATATCTTTGGGGGAGACAAAGCTGGGGAAAAGTCTTTTATATCCCACAGTCATGTTTCACAGTTTCTGCATTGGATCAGAAATTTGGGTTAGGTTGTCGTACAGGGTCTCTAAGGAGGCAGTCATCTAAAGGCTTGACTGTGGTTTGAGAACGTGCTTTCAAGTGGACTCAGGTTGGCAAAAAGTCTCCATTCCTTTCCACAGAGAGCATTTTATACAAGAGTACTTGAAACTTCACAACGTGGTGGCCGGTGGTTCCCCTAGGTAATCCACACACCAAAGTGGAAGTGCCATGCCACAAGCCCGGATCCTGTGTGGAGGGAGACTACACAAGGGTCAAATCAAGTGGTAACATCAATAAGGAAGACTGAAGAATTGATGCTTTTGAATTAAGGTGTTGTTGAAGAAGGTTAAATATGCTGTGGACTCGCAGAAGAATGAACAAATCTGTCTTGGAAGAACCACAGCCAGAATGCTCCGTAGAAGTGAGGATAGCGAGACTTCCTCTTTCATACTTCGGCATGCTGTCAGAAAGAGGCAGTCCCTGGAACAGGACATCATGCTTGAAGAAGAGAGAGATTGAATGAGATCGCTTGGCACAATGGTAGCAACCATGAGCTCAAACATAGCGATGTTCAAGCTCAGACGCAACAAAGCCCACATGGAAGAAGCACACCAGCCTATGCGATCACGAGGTGTTGAAGGGATCAGGTATAAGGCATCATCAGAACAAAAAATCCTACCATAGTGAATGATGGGGGGAGTGCGGAGTGGAGATCCAAAGCCCATTAGTAGGCCACTGGAGATCCCCTTGCAGAGGGGTCTCGGGGA
>NW_022111357.1:4450523-4452578 GCF_000313985.2 Echinops telfairi | reverse complement strand
GTCATATCCCTCTCCCAGAGCTCCAGATTCAGTGCTGTTCTCTGAAATAAATTCTTCTTGGGAGAGGGGCAGGTGCCCACGTACTTGGGATTGGGGCTGACTCCTCAGACTCCTCCACTGGTTCCCTACAAGAAAAAGCTTTATATACAAGAGTAATTGTATATTAAGAGAACATCCCAGTCCAGTCTAGGTCCCCAAGTCCAATATTAGCCAGGTCCAGGTCCATATGTCCAATACCAGTCAATAAATTCCTCTTCAGACTCATAAAACACATGCAATGACACCAAATGCAGGAAGTAGGTGGAAAGTCTTGTGGGTCCAGTGGTGGTGGAAGCATCTCAGCACTAGCATGCGTCTCCACGTGGTTCCTCAGTTCCAGGGCTCTGGCTCCATCAGCCTCTCTCCATGTGGCTTCTCAACAGGAATGTCTTGCAAGGAGTGTGTGTGTACCACTTCCAGCGAGCTATTTATCTCCTTAGTGCCTCCAAATGAGGTCATCAAGCTCAAGCTGATTGACAGGCTAACCTCTACCCCTTCACTCTTAGTAGTCTCAAGTTGACAACAGATTATGTAACTACTACTGTGACTTTAAAGAATAAACATTTATTGTCTCAGCTCTGGAGTGTAGAGGTTCAAATCATGATATTGGTCTTGTGAATCTGAGGTTCTAATGGGAAACTGCTCTGTCCCTTTCTCCTAACTCCTGGAGGCTGCTGATGCATTGTGTTAAGAAAAATAAAAATTCTCAGCACAATTTCCCTGGCCTTTTTCTCATCAATGCAATTTTCAATTTTCTTAAAATTTCTTCATATCATCCTCCGTCCCTTGAGAAAATCTATCAAGATGATATCTTTGTATTAAAAATAAAACAACAGCAAAAGACAGTTACCAATACCTTCTGAGCTGTGCTCACTGCCTTAAATTTAAATGGCCCACTAGATCCTTTTGGAAGGCACTGTTTTGATTGGGCATTTTTCAGAAGGTACCTTAGTAAGTGTGTTATTGAAGAAATATGTCTGCAAGTGATTTGTCTGCAAGCATGATCACAGATACAGGTTTAAGCATGTTTTGTTTGGAATAAGCCCGTGCGTTAATGAACTGGTACTCTTAGTAGCAATACTTTGGAACTTATTCTTGTGTAGATTAATTCATAGCTCCTAAAGTACAGAGAGAGGATAGACTCAATGGCAGTGAGTTTGTTTGTCTATTTGTGGTGAGTAGGAGAGCTAGAATTTGAACTCAAGTCATCTGGACCAGAGCCTACTTCTCCTTAGCAACTTGTTGGTCTAGAATTTCTAGGTCATGTTTTACATGAGAAACATTGATTGTTGTGACTGATTAAAGATGTCCGGAAATCTTTGCCATTGCTCCCATTGAGGGATGAGCCAGTTTCCTCTCCCTTTGGATGCGGCTCTGTGGCTACTGTCGACTAAAAGAAAGCAGTGGAATGAATGCTATGTAACTTCTGAAGCTGGGCTTAAGAGTTTTTTTGGGGGGGAAAAAGTTTTGCAGCTTCCGCGTCAGTGCACTTGGAACACGCCCCATTAGAATCCAGCCATGTCCGTGTGAGAAGGTCATTGTGTGGAGGTTTACTGAGGTGTTTGGTCACAGCGCCAGCTGAGCTCCCTGGGAGGGAGCACCGACTGCCCAGGGCCGAGGGAGCTCACTTCAGATGTTCGCCCTCTGTCCAGCCTGGAATACATAAAGCCAACAAACTCGGTGCCATCGAGTCAGTTCGACTCAGAGACCCTTTGAACAAGGGTTGTAGGGTAATGTACACTGCCCTTTGGGTTTCCAGTTTACAGGAGCCGAGAGCCTCATCTTTCTCCCGGGAAACGGCTAGTGGGTCTGAACAGCCACTTAGCCTTCGGCAGCTCACTGAGCAAGTCAACCCATAGAATTGGGCTTGATAATAATACATCTTTGTTGTTGCTATTCTAAGCTTCTAAGTTTTAGGGCCATTTATTATGCAGCAATACATGGCCCAAATGGTTTCTGACAAGAAAATATCCCCAAATGCAGCTAAATGGTAACCAGCTAAGGCCTAGGGAAATT
>NW_022111357.1:4447094-4449478 GCF_000313985.2 Echinops telfairi | reverse complement strand
TTCTGACTGTAACTCATTATAGGAATAGAAAGTCTCATCTTTCTCCCAGTCAGAAGCTGATGGTTTTGAATTACTGACCTTATGGATGGCAACCCAACCAGTGTAGCCCACTATGCCCAGGACCTGCTAGTAAATATCAATGGCCTTCTAGTCAAACATTCCTCTCCTGTTGGAAACTACCTCCTCCTCATGTCATATTTTTTATGACTGTACCATTCCTCCCCCTCCAAAGAAAAAGCCACCGCGATCAAGTCTATTCTGACTCATGAGACAGCATAGAACTCCTCCATAGGGTATTCAAGGCTGTAAATCTTTACAGATTTACGGTAGAATTTCCCAGGTGGAATAGCTGGTAGACTTGAACCACCAACCTTTAGATTAAGGAGCTGAGCACCTAACGACTGCGCTACCACAGCCTCCATACCCATCCCCTTCCTAGATAGTTAATTAGTATGGAAGGATGCTTGATTCAATTCATGCCCATTCTGCTCCAGAATTTTTGAAATTTAAATTGACAAAATTCTTCCTTCTCCAGGGGTAGAAGTTGTAGGTTAAAAACATCACAACCTGCTAGTTGCCACTTTTTCTGCCACATAAAGAAACCATTTGCCAGAGAAAGAGAATGAAATCAAGACACTAAAAACAAAACACTGCCTGTTCTGCGCCAGCCTCACGATTGTTCTTATGTATGAGCTCATTGTCGCAGCCACTGTGTCAATCATCTCCTGGAGGGTCTTCCTCACTGTCCCTCCACTTACCAAGCACGACACCCTTCTCTAGGGACTGGTTTCTCCTGAGAACATGTACAAAGCACGTGAGGCAAATCTGAGGAACATTCTGGCTGTACTTCTTCCAAAACAATCTTGTTTGTTCTTTTGGCAGGCCGGGGTACTTAAAATATTCCTCACGAAGACCGTGGTTCAAATAAATCCATTTTTCTTTGGTCTTTCAGCGTCCAACTTTCACATGCGTATGAGGTGACTGAAATACCATGGCTTGGGGCAGGCCCAGCTTAGTCCTCAAAGTAACATTTTTGCTTTGCAACACTTTCAAGAGGTCTTGTACAGCAGATTGACCTAAAGCAATGTCGCTTGATCTCGACTGCTGCTTTCATGAGGACAATTCCGTCTTTTCTCCCTTTGTCTTTATGTTACCTATTAGCCCGATTGTGAGGACTGAGGTCTGAGTTGTAACCCATACTGAAGGCTACAATCTTTTTTTTTTTTAATCTTCATTAGCCAAGTGCTTCAAGACGTCCTCACTTTCAGCAAGCAAAGTGTTTATTATCTGCATATCGCAGATTGTTATAAGCTTTCCTCCAGCCCTGATGCTGTATTCTTCTTCATATTGTCCAGCTTCTCTGATGATTTATTTATTGAGATGCATTAGCTCAGTTAATTCTGGCAACTAAGCCATGACGCAGTTTCATCTTTTTTTTTTTTTTTTGCAGTTTCATCTTACAGGTGAGAAAAATAGAGGCTCAGAGAGGTTGTGACTGACCTAGGCTAGCACAAATTTGCAAATAACAAAACTGAAATTTGAGCTTACATTTGCCTAAATTGTAGTATCTGTATTTTGCCCACATCACTGTGTTATTTTGGCAGTTAGCAACCAAGTTTGTAGACTCCGTCACTGTTTTTATTTTGACAGAGAGAAGGGAGCCCTAACCTCCCACCCCCAGCTTTCATCTGTTGTAGTGGAAGCAGCCTCGACCGCAATAACAGAGGCAGCAGAGATGGGGACAGAAGCAACACATGCAAGGATGGCAAAAACACCCAAGGTGGCTATTGCCAAGCTTGATGGGTTCTAAAACCTAGTGAAGGAAGCCAGAGTGACCTCTGCTGGCTTAAGCAAGCCACCACCCCCATACCAAGTTCAACTAGGAAAAGAGTTGACATAAAGATTGGGCTGCCTTGTTCTTAGTGGGTACAATTGGGGGTGATGAGAGGAGGCCAATTTTTTTTTCATTTTATGTTTACATTTAAGCATAAATATTTTAAACCAGTTTTTAAAATATTTAAATCAAATGACGCCCTTATAGATGCAGTTCATGGCTCCTCCGCTGAGGTCCATCCACAGGCCTCTGACATTCATGGCCTTTAGCACTCTCTCTTTGGCTTCTTCTTTTTAGCTAGTTCCTCTAGTGACTTTCCGTGACTCCACTTTCACACAGTAACATGGTGTAGTGGCCAAACTGGTGGAGTCCAGACCCAGGCTTCTTGAATTCTGGCCTTTACATGTTATGTGACATTGAAGGAATTCTATATAAACCTTCTGTGCTTTATTGAGGGAGCCCTTGTGGCACTGTGGGGTAGACCCTGGGCTGCTAACTGCAATTCAAACCCACCAGCTGCTCTGAGGGAGAAAGAAGAGGTTGTCTGCTG
>NW_022111357.1:4433264-4446485 GCF_000313985.2 Echinops telfairi | reverse complement strand
GATTGAGTCTCCCCTACCCTATAACATTGTTGCAATGAGTTGGAATCAACTCACTGGCAGTGGGTTTGGGGTTCCTTAGTAAATAGAGGGCCTGGGGAGTACAAACAAGTAAGCCCTCAATGACTAGATTCACCCAGATACTGCGGGGATCAGAACTGGCCTCTCAAAGGGCACAGTCTTGAACCCTCTGGAGCAGTTCATGTGTGGAGTCTCTTGTTCCCAGCTAACTCTTCAGATGACCCACTTTCTGTAGACGCTGCATTAAATATATCATAATTATTCAACCTCTGCCGACTGATAAGCATGGCCTTTCACTTCAGTGTTGCCCTTCCTTACATAGGCACGTATTCTGGTGCTTTTTACAAATAGGATGAGTACTCAGACGGGAGACTGTACACAAGCAGGTATGCATTTGTTTTTACTAGGAGATGCTAGAATGATTTTCCTACAGCTGCAACGATATTCGGCAACCACATCAGAAATAAATGTTATTTGAATATTTTTAATGTTCACTGTCGGCTAAATATAAAGTGATAAATCTTGGTATTTTAATTTGTATTCCCTTCCTTCTCCTACTTTTTCCCCCCATGATTTGTTTTTCTGTGAATTCCTTCTTCATCTTCTTTGTCCATTTTTCTCTTAGCTTCCTGCTCAATTTGCAGGGAACAAAAAGTCAATATTTACAATCTAAAAAAGATCCCTGCAAATTGATGGCCGCTATCTAGCTACGTATCTGAAGGCTACAGTCAAAGTAACATATTATTAGTGTAGGATTAGAGCAATGGAACAGAGCAAAAACTCTAGGAATAGATCCCAGTATGGAAGAGAGTTCGGCAGATATCTATGGATCATTGTCATAGTCAAGGCAAAAGACAGTGTATTTAGTAAACCCGTCTAGTATTTCTTTGGATGGTCTTCACCATTACCCTGAGGTCACAAACAGAGGAAGATGCAAAAATGTAAATTGCAAGAGTGCACCAGTATTTTTCTGCAGCAAATGAAAGTTAATCTTTGTATCACAAAAGAAAAAAATTGTTTTGCTCCATTTCACACTAAAATTATAAACAAATAAATGTTGTGTTATATTTTACAAATAAAATAAGTTTTCAGTTTGTTTTTTTTATTTAATAATAAAATAAGATAAAAAATAATATAGAAATGAAGGTGCATTTTTTATTCTTGTATTATAAATCCATGGACAAATGTGACAATTTGGTTACATTTTAAAAACATTGCAAATTTTATATTTTTAAAATATATTTTGCTTGTTATATATATTGATAGCTATGAAAGTAAGGAATAAAAACAAAATTTTTTTTCCTGAAATTAAAAATACAGGCGTTATAGGGTTAACCAAGGCAGCAAACACAGAAGTTATCAAAGAAAATAAAGGGCAATTTGACTAATGAAACCTTTTAAATACATTTTTCTCTCAAAATTTGCTTCTTTGTTGACCTTATGCACAACCTTATGCATTTAAAGACCATTTAAAGCGTGTGTCAAAACAACTACAGAATACTAAATAAAAAGTTCAGCCTAAACAACAACAAAAACAAGAGTCACTAAAGCCATCTGCCTTGTTTTCACTATGTGTCGCTGAGTCACCATCCAGCAGCCTGTATACAACAGAACGGAACCCTTAGGCCACAAGCCACCGCAGTACAAAAAGCTGACAAATGGTTGGTAGCACTATTATGGTAGCTGTTCTCATTCCATTTGGATCATGCAACTTCTCTCCAAAATACTCAGGGTAGAGATGACCTCCATTTTACTTTAGGGAAACTAAGGTCCAATAAAACAAGTGCAGATACTAGAAGTTAACTCTGGTCTTCAAAGCACCATGTACAAAAAGTGGTTCTTCTCAAAGGCAGGCAGGCAACACCCTGAGAGGTGGATGGTGTTATTGCTCTTCTGCTATCTAACTAAGCAAGCGACCCCTTCACCATGCTTTTGTTTTCACGCATTTCCTGGTTATTCTAGGATAGCTATGCTTCATATGAACCTACAATCATCTCAACAATGTCTTAAAAACTGCCTGCCAAAATTTTAATTGGGGCTGTATTAAGTGTAAATACTTTAAAAATGGGGGGGGTGTGTTCTGATACATATATATATATATATATATATATATATATATATATAACACTTTTTTGACTTATTTCTAGATATTTTATAATGTTATTGAGAAAGGATTTCTTTTTCTATTTTTATTTTTAGATGTTTGCTGCTCATATAGGGAAAAATGATTTTTTTAATATTTACCTTGCCTTATCAAGTTATATACACCGGACTCAGTGAATTCTTTTTTATTTTTGTGAATTCTTTTATTAACTTTTTAATATAGCTTTTCTGTTACTGTTGATGTCAGCAAAATTAGCTGCTCTTCCTTTTCAATGTTTATGCCAATATCCTACTTTATATGAAGAGGAATACAGCTTCAGGATTGGAGGAAAGCTTATTAACAACCTTCGATATGCAAATAACAAGCACAACCTTGCTTGCTGACAGTGAGGAGGATTTGAAGCCCTTACTGATGAGGACCAAGGGTTTCAGCCTTCAGTATGGATAACAACTCAGTACAAAGAAAACAAAGATCTTCACAGCTGGACCAAAAGATAACATCATAAATAAATGGAGAAAAGACTGAAGTTGTCTAGGATTTCATCTTGCTTAGATCCACAATCAATGCTCATGGAAGCAGCAGTCAAGAGATTAACCCTGCTGGACAAGACTTCTTTAGAATGCTGAAAAGCAAGGAATTTACTCTGGGGACTAAGGTGCACTTGACCCAATCCATGGCCTTTTCATTTGCCTCATATGCATGCGAAAGTTGGACACTGAAGAATAATCAATGTATTTGAATTGTGATACTGGCAAAGAATATTGAAGGTACCATGGACTGCCAAAAGAACAAACCAATCTGTCATGGAAGAATGGGAAGATTGTTCTTTAGAGACAAAGATGGTGAGACTTTGTCCCATGTACTTTGGACACATTATCAGGAGAGACCAGTCCCTGGAGAGGGACATCATGCTTGGTAAAGTGGAGGGCCTGCAGGAAAGAGGAAGGCTCTGGACAAGATGGATTGACACAGGGGCTGCAGCTATGAGCTCAAGCATAAGAACAATTGAGAATGGCCCAGGCCCAGGTGGGGTTCCGTTCTGCTGCATACAGGGCCACTGGACACAATAAAAACAAGGCAGATGGTTTTAGTGACTCTTGTTTTGTTGTTGCTTGGGCCAAACTTTTTATTTAGTATTCTGTAGTTGTTTTGACACACACTTTAAATGGTCTTATTTGGGGAGGGGAAAGGGAGGCTCTTGCAGATCCCAAGGCAATGTCAGAGAAGCACCACATGGGCCAGCGTTATCCTTTTGTTTGGGGTTGATGGAGTGAATAGCACGTTCCTTACATAAGCACCTGATCTCAGGTTTTTCACCCCAAGAACATTGAGATTTCAGTGTGAAGACCTTGAAATCTTAAAGATTCGTAGCAAGTCCAACCACCCTTCGATGATTTAGTTCATTTATCTAGACAGAATGAGTCATCTCTTCATGTTAAATGACTGGATGTTTTGGGCAGATCGGCATGTGGCTTGCTGGCCTCATTTACTGGGCAGAATCAAATAGGAAGTGGCTTTCAGGGACACCTAAGAGAATTATAACACTAGTACACAAAGTAGACATGTAACATTTGCTTGTTGAAAGCAATGTCATAAAACCATAAACAAATTTTACTTTCTTCCTCACAAGAATATAGAAACTATGGAGAACTTAAAATAGGAAAACATTTTAAAGTAATACAATTTTTTCCTTACTAGACCTTGGGTAGTTATGACAGAATAGTTTTCGATTTGTGTGTGTTTGTTTCTTTGAAAAGGGCTTTTGGTCCAAATTTTTGTTTGTTTTTCTGGCATATCGCCTTCCTCCACGGCCACCAACCTCTTGGGGATCCAAGGCTTGAAGTGGATGGAGAGTCATCCAGTGACCTGGCATGACCAGAATCACAATAGATATAATCTCGTCATAGCATGAGAACTTGGGTAATATCTGCAGGAACAGTTGTCGTTAGAGGAATATGCATCACCTCTTGAGGGCAAATAAACATCTCCGGGGAAGGCGGAGGTTCCCACGGTGGGCCTCCTGAACTAGCTCCTCCTCCCATTCCACTGCGGCTGCTCCCGGGTCTCAGAGGAGCAGATCTTTTAGGAGGCGGATCTGCAGTTTGTAGCAGAGGTCCTCTTTTTACTGGACGTGGTCCCCTGAAAAAACTCATGTTAAAATTCATGGAATAGTCACCATCATCTGGGGGATAGGGGACCCTGGTTCCTCCACCACCTTCTCATCAGCCTCAAAGACGCGGAGGGGCAGCTCTGCTTCTGGAAGGTGGTGGGGGGTCCATGCCTACCACCTTCAAATGCTGGTTTAGTGGCAGGGTCGACGTTGATGGTTTTTCCATCGAAGGACTTTCCATTTATATGTGAGGCTGCATCTGCTGGACTTTCAAAAGGGACAAAATCAGACCCTCTGGACTTGTTTCTTGGGCTTTCATCAGGAGTACTTCAACAATTCTCCCACATTTATTAATTATTTTAATTTGTTGTGTTCACTTTATCTTTGTCTTTACTTTTGGTGATTTAACCAACTTATCATTTGCTTGTCTTTCTCTTGTTAATTTTTGGGTTCTACCGTATTTTTCTACTTTATTCGTGATTTCCTTTATGATCATTATTCTTTATGATCATTACACACATATTTTTCTACTATTATATTTTAAAATGTACCCTTTGCCCTTACTGGTGCTTTGTTCCTCTACTGTCCCCTTCTCTCTTGACAACCAGTTTAAATCTTATTCCAAAAACTTACTGCCATCGAGTCAATTCCAACTCATAACAGTCTCAAAGGGCAGAGCAGAAGGGCCCCTGTGGGGTTCTGTGGCTGTGAACCTTTCTGGAAGCAGAAAGTCGCATCTTTCTTCTGCACAATAAATGGCTAATGGATTCAAACTACTGACCGTGCAATTAGCAGCCCCACTCCTAACTCACTACATCACTATAAAGCACTTTTATATCTTCATTTTCCTCCCACCTCGTCATGGCCTCTACTTCTAAAAATCCTTTGGATAGGTTTCCCATCCCTGCTCTTTTTACCCATACCCCAATTCCTAGGTTTTGCTCAGATAATTTGGAATTTGGTACTCTTTGTTCCAGGCTATTTGAGAATTTTCTTTTGCAATAGGTTTCTTTCATTTCAATGATCATTTCTTTAGTTTGCATATTATACATTGATATTACATGTAATGCATATTTATATTATACTTATCAATCAATATTCAATAGATATACATTTCCAATCATCATTGGGTATTGATAAACATCCCACGATTTTTCTCCTCTTCATATTTCCATAGATGGGGGTCATTTCTCAGGCATTTTCTTCAGAAAGAATACATGATTGGAACGTTCTCTGAAATACTGTTTGCGCACCTTCGTCTTCACAGGAGCGGCATGTTGGGCTGGTAAAAGTCTCAGATGCAGTCTTTTACTCTTGTGAGTGGTAAAAGTCTTACTACCGTCTCACTGCTCAGAGGTGCAGAAGAGAACTTCAGTGTTACTCTGTGAGACAAAGAACTCAGTTAGGCCTTCATCTTTGTGTTGTTTTCTGAAAGACAGCCCTTGAAATGCAGCAGTCATCGAGTTCCCTTTATTGTCTAAAACGTCATGGAAACATGAGAATGAGTTAAGTGGGAGTCCTAAACACCACGCCTGGCAACGAACTTCAGGATTGGGGGTGGTCTTGATGCAACCAATCATGCACTCATTGGTTCAATCATTTGTGACTATTGAACCGATAAAAGACCTTAAACATGGATGTTCCTTTGAGCTTTCAATTGATGACGCATGTGGGAGGGCTAGACATCTCTAAGGACATAAAGCTTTGTGCTGAAAACCCCACCCAGACCTTGCCTGTGCATCTCTTCATGTATGTCCATTTGGGGTTAAACAGAGAAACCAAACTCACTGCCACTGTATCAACTATGACTCATGGTGACCCTAGGACAGGGTATAACTGCCCCTATGGGTTTCCAAGACTAACTCTTTATGGAAGTAGACAACCTCATTTCTCCCACAAAGGAGCTGGTGGTATCAAATAGCTGATCTTGCGGTTTGCAGCCCAACCACTTACACGCTAGGACACCAGGACTCCCACCTTTTGTGGGTAGAGTATTAAAATTGTTATCACGAGGATCACCCTTTCTGTGAGTGCTGAGTCATTCTAGAGAATTCTCAAGCCTACAGGGAGCAGTGGATTAGCAGGACCTGGCATTTGCCTATTTGGGAATTGGAAGGACTATCCTAACTTGCAAAGACCCAGCTCTGGGTGGCAGAGGGTCATAGGCAGGCAGCCAATCTGATGTCCATTTAACTTGTAAGGTTTGACCTAGTTCCAGTTGGTTGGAGTCAGAGAAGGAAACTGCCACCTAAGAGGTGTCAGAAATAATAGGCAAGCAGGGGTAGGAGTAATCTTTGCTTTTGGAGAATAGGCCTGGTGTTGATTTTTGCTTATGAACTCTGATTATTTTTTCCCTTGTAGTAACTTAATGGTTTTTTGCCTGTTAACTTATAAAATATACTTTTTCCTAAAAATGGGCATTCAGATGTACAATCTGGCAAGATGTAGGTACTGATCTGCTTTTGTTCTTATATCCTCAGATCACTTTGTAGGGTAATGAGTTTCTCCTTTTAAATGGTCTTTCTGTCTTTGGTCTTAAAATTCCCATGGCATGATTGGAGGCAGGGAGACTATACAAATATGCTATGCAAACTGGTCTTAAAATTCCCATGGCATGATTGGAGGCAGGGAGACTATACAAATATGCTATGCAAACTTCTTGCTGAGATTGGATAGAGACTGTGCAAATAAGGTCTTAGTGCCCCAATAACCCTGTCTGGTAAACATTGGACTGCTAATGAAAAGGTCAGCGGTTCAAACTCATTAGGCACTTCAGTAGAGAAAGATGAGGCTATCTGCTCCTATGAAGAGTTATAGCCTCAAAAACCCTGTATCAGTTTGTGTGTTGGAATCGATTCCATGGCGGTGGGTTTGGTGGCCTATCAAGAGAACTGGACAGTTTTGCCATCCTGCTAGATTTCAAGGAGTATTCCTACAGAGGTTGAGGGATCTTCTACTATTAAAAGAAGATGCAATAGCAGAGCACATCCTGAGGTCCATGTGCTCAAAACCTCCTAGACCCAGAAGACCTAGAGAACTGTAACACTGATGAGCAGTAACTCTGGAGAGTTAAATGCTGGAAAGCAATAACATTGAGAAGGTGCAAGCACAAGACAGCAGTGGTTCAAAACTACCAAACAGCTGGAATGAGTTTACCAAGCCACGAAACGAGAGAGCTGAGCACCTTCAGGCTGCAGGATTGCCGGTGGAGTGGAATGCCTCCACTTATCAGCAGAACTACAGATTTAACACTTGTCAAAGCAGGGTAGAAGCTGAGAGTGAGGGCCAGGGGCAGGCAAGGCAAAGAGAGAAGGCTGGCCTGCCTATTGGCCTGGTGGAGAGGGAGCAGAGAAGTTGGAAGCTGTCCTGATTGACGAACTATATATATCCTGCCTTCTGAATTGTTCCTGTTACTGGCAAGTTAACCCTGATCCTTCATTGTAACGAGTTACCTCCCATATAAACCCTACAATCCTGAGTACAGTCTGGGAACTCTGCGTGGCCATTGCAGTGAATTACAGAGCCCAGTGGAGAAGTAGAAAGTGTCGTGGGAAGGACGAGCTGTCTCTGAATTGATAAGAAGGTTGGAAAGGAAGGCTAACCTCCTCTCTATAGACACCAGCTTTGGGTTGATGATGATGACGATGATTCTCCCTCCTCTCTCTGAAGTCAGATTTTGGCCTCCACCATTTCACATACTTTTCCACCTATTCCTAGGCTTCTTGGACTCCTAAGGCTTCTTAGGCATACTGTACCGCTCATCAGCCCATTCAAATCTGGTTTCTGCCTCTTCCCTTCCATTTAAACAGGTAAGGTTCACAATAACCTCCATGTTATTAAATCCAATTAAAAAAACGTCCAATTCATATCTAGCTTCACCTCCCTCTCAGTTAAGTTTAGTAATGCTCTCTGTTTCCTCTTTCCTGAAGCATCATCTTCCCCTGCTTTCCGTAATACTGCGCTTCCTGTTTGCCCTTCCTATCTGCTGCTTCTCAGCTTCCTGGCACAATCTTATCCATTCAGCTGCTAAGTGCTGTCATGCCTGAGATTCTGCCAACTCTTCTTACTTTACATTCTGCTTAGGCCAAGGGGTCATCAACTCGAATGGGAAAAAATAAATTAAAGTTTTTTTTCACCAAAATGTAGCATTTTTTTCCACTATAAATGTAGGCAAAAAGCTACAGTAATATTAGCAGTTCACATGACTTCTTCACCAATAGAAATCAGGTATTTTCATATAGCATTACAATTTTTTGCAGATAATTCAAATAATCTTTTCCATTCATGATGTCAAATTGATGAGTTATTAAATCTTCTATTTATTGAACCAATATTACACAATAAGCACATATAGCACAATTTTTTAAAAATTGGTGACTGTATTTCATTATAATTTCTTTCCATTGTAATCATACATATTTTATTTCATGTATTTCTTTAATCCCAAGAAGGGGTTTATGGCACAACAAGGGGCTAGAAACCCCTACTCTAGATAATCCCACGTACCCCTTCAGTGTAATTGCCATTTCTACCTCAGTGACTATCACAGTTTTGTTCCTCTAATCCAGGCCTTTCCTAAATTTCAGATCCCACATCTCCATCCCCTGGTTTGAGAATCCTAAATGATGCCTTAAAAGCACCCCTAACTCGTGTCCAGAACCAGACTCAAATTCTAAGTCATCTTTGTCCAATGAAAACTTTCTTAGAAAATACGACTAAGAAAGCCAGACCCCAAGAAGTCAGACTTGAGCCTTTCATCTTCCTCATCCCCATTTCTTTTTTTTTTATAATCATTTTATTAGGGGCTCATATAACTCTTCACAATCATATAACTCTTCACAAACTCTTCACATACATCATTTGTGTCCAGCACATTGGTACATATGTTGCCATCATCATTCTCACAACACCCGCTTTCCACTTGAGCCCTTGGTGTCAGCTCCTCATTTCCCCCCTCCCTCTCCACTCCCCCTCCCCCTTGATAATTTATAAATTATTATTATTTTATCATATCTTACACCATCCAATGTCTCCCTCACCCACTTCTCCGCTGTCCATCCCCCAGGGAGGAGGTTATATGTAGACCTTGTCACCAGTTCCCCCTTTCTCCCTCACCTTCCCTCACCACCACCCCATTTCTAATCTTCACTAAGACTTGTTGGTTTCATTTCTTAAACTTTGCTCCTATCGGTTCACTTCTGCTCCAACATGGAGGTCATTGGTGATTTACCAATTTTAGTGAAGTGAAATGAGCAGGCACCAGATTAACATGGGTTGATGAATAGGGTGGAAGGTACATGAAAATATATGGCAAATATAATCTCTTTGAACACTTTGGTTGCAGAATCTGGAAAGATTTTGGCAGGTGATACCCTTATGTTTCATTCCCAACCCAACTTCAGCCCGATCACACCCCTGGGTCAGACAACTGCTGACACCAGACCTGTTGCTGGGCTTCACAGAGAGAACTGTTATAGAAACGCCTCTAGGAAGGATCGAAAGGCTCTGTGTATGCTGGGAGGTGGGAGGTCCCCTGTAATAATATAGCACTAAAACTATGAAATATGCATCTGGACAAATGAACCCCTTTACTGATGTCCTCCCACCTCTACTCTCCTCTGACCTGTTCTCTACACTGCAGTCAGCAATCTTTTGAAATATAAATCTGATATATTTAAACTCTTTAGTTCCCACCCTGAACCCTGAAAAGAACCCTGGTGATGCTGTGGGTTTTAGGTATTGGGATGCTAACTGCCAGATCAGTAGTTCAAACCCACCAGCTGCTCCAAAAGAGAAAGCTGAGGCTATCTGCTTCCATAAATGTTTAGATTCGTAGCCCCAGAATCCCGCTTTCTGAGCATTTCAGAAAGCAGCGGTTCTCAACCCGTGGGTCCCAACCCCTTTGGGGGTCGAATGACCCTTTCACAGGGGTCGCCCGATTCATAGCAGTAGCAAAATTACAGTGATGCAGCAGCAACAAAAATAATTTTTTGGTTGGGGGTCACCACAACATGAGGAAGTGTATTAAAGGGTTGTGGCATTGGGAAGGTTGAGAGCCACTGCTCTGTAGGGTCCCTATGAGTCAGAATCAACTTGATGGCAGTGGGTTTCTTTTTTCTTTTTCTTGTAAAACCTGCAGAAACTTCCCATTGCTCTTAAGATAAAAATTTAAAATTCCATGATGAACAGGACACCCTAAATGATGTGATGGGGCCCCTGCCTTCCTCACCAGACTCTCAGTCCCAGTCACTTGGGATTTCCTTTGAAACCTCAAAAAAACTATGCTCTTTTATCCCAGACTTCTCTCTGTGCTGTGCCCTCTGCTTGTAATGTCACCACCATCTCCTTGCTTACTAGTTAACTCTCATGTACTCGTCAGCTCTTAGATCAAATGTCGCTTCTTCAGGAAAGCCTTCATAGTTCTTCAAGAAATGTTAAGACCTGGACTGTACTCTCTGATAATTCCCTGTCATTTTCTTTCATAGTACTTGTCACAGTTTGTAATTATATCTTTTTTGTTGTGATTATTTGGTTAATGTCTGTCTCCCCTAACAAGCTAGTAGAGGATCTCGGACGGTAAGAACCATGCCTTTTCACACAATAGTATCCTCATACGTGATAGCATAGTGCCTGATAGTCAGAAGGTACTCGATCATGTGTGTTGAAGCACATGTGTGTATGTGAACACAAAGCTACAGACCAGCCCTGGACTGGGGTAACCTCATGAGTTGACACCACACTGGGAGGCCTTGTCAGAGCCACCCATCCTCTTCCCTCAAGGATCTCTCTACAGTTGGGCCTCTGTCAACTGCAACATGTAATAGGGTATACCATGTGCTTGTTTGGTTTTTGAATCACCTGAATCCACCCTCGTTCAGCAATGTGGACTATCAGCTTCAGGGGCAGAGTGAACAACCTTGAAATAATTACCATGTATTCATTCTATCAATATGTATCCCCTGCCTATCCCTACTGTATTCTAGGCAGTGTGCTGGGGATAAGGAGACACACGTGAGCGAGGTCTAGTTATTGGTCTCAAGGAATTTATGGTTTTGAAGCACAGCCAGATATGTCAACAAATAAATTACAACTTCCAATTTTGAAACATTAATATTGCAAGGCAGCTCAAGATTTGAAAGGATCAGAGAACAGAGTGACTATCAAAGCATGCCACAAAGCTGTAGCTAGAAGTGCTGTTCTGAGATGTCCCTGCAAAGGACACAATACAAGCCCTCCGTGCTGTAACTACAGACTAGTTTAGACCACAAGGCAGCAGGTTACTTGGATCACATTAGACAAGTCTCTGAAAAAAAACAACACAACACCAGTGGATTGCTTTTTATGTCCTTGGCTTTCATTGGGAAATATCCATGATTTTCATTCTTGCATTTGTTGTTCAAATCTTAATTGATTTATTACATCATTCACTATTCTTTAATAAGATCAACTTAGAATGTAGTGGAACTGGGAGGAAAAAACACCATAGTCTGCCTCTTTTGAGGGATTATTTTCCAATAACAAGATCTATTTCTTTCTTTCTTTTCATTTCTTGCCCTGTCAGGAAGCGCAGAACTGAATTTCAAACTCAGTCACATTCTTATTTAACCCCAAGATAAGTATGATTTCCTTTTTCCCTGGCCCCAACGTTAACCACAAGGTCAGCAGTTCGTTTCCACTTGCCACTCCATAGGAGGCAGATGAGGCTGTCTGCTTCTGTGAAGATTTAAAGCCATGAAAATGCTATAGAGGATGGCTATGAGTCAGAATCACCTTGATGGCAGGGTTTTGTTTGTTTGTTTGTTTGGGCTAATATTCTATCTAGTTTTCTAACCTATTATAGACCTCTTATCTTATGAAAATAGAGGGGGGGGTAAAAACAAACTTAACATTTGCTATGCTGTTGTTTTAGGATTATTTCTGCTATTTGTCAAAAATAAATGCAAAACAACATGACCTATGTTTTAATCTTTAAGGAATTTGGAGAAACTGGAAAAGACCCAGAAAAACAAACAAACATAAAGGGAACAAAAGATAGGACTGGAGTTTCTGTTCATAATGTTCAGTTCAAATAAGTGGGTATGTTTTCTGGGAAATAGCTTATTACAAGATTCGTTCAAAAAGTCACTGCTATAGAGTTGACCCTAGAAGACAGGGTAGCACTGCTTCCCTGTGTTTCCAAGGTTTTAAATCTTTAGGGAATAGTCTCATCTTTCTCCCAGAGGGACTGCTGGGATCCTGTGGTTGACCTTGTGATTAGCATCTAGTACATAGCCCACTAGGCCACCCCAGCTCCCTATTTAAGGCAGTACCTGAAATTTGGTGCTGCCCTGGAAAACCCCAGATATGTTGAAGAAGACAGATCCCAGGAATCTTGATCACTAAGAATGATCACTGCTGTAGGAATGCCCTGTCGAACTGCATTCTTGAATGGTTTAAGCCAATGTGGGTTTGGGTGTGTGGGTGTGTGTATGTGTGTCTTTGTTTTGTTTTGAACTTTTGGGGACGCCTTTGAGAAGATAAAAGTATAGGTTATCTATCCCCCCAAATACATCCACAAATACGCATACTCCCCCTCCCAAAGCCCACGCTCTGGTTCCGTGAAGACTTACCGGGATGACCTTTTAAAATCACCAGGGTGTTTTGGGAAAGGTTTATGGCAACATATGTACAAGTGTGCTTCATACAATTGCATAATGGATTGTCAGAAGATTTGTAAGCGCCCCCCAATAAAATGATTGATAAATAAAATAAAATCACCCGGCTTCATCGTGGGGCTAAGAAGGACCACGAAGGAGGTTTCCAGACCTGAGACTCCCGATCCCCAACAGCCAGTCACCAGATGCTTCCAGGTTCCCCACTCCCTCCTGCCCGCGCCGCGCAGGTGCGAAACCTAAGGGACCCAGGGGCGCGACGGCTCAAAGGGGGCGGGAGGAAGGGGGGATGGGACCCCGGGAGGGGCGGGGGCGGGGGCCTTCCCAAGGCTGCTCGG
>NW_022111357.1:4417449-4432663 GCF_000313985.2 Echinops telfairi | reverse complement strand
GGTGCGGGGTGGGAGTGGCGGTGGTCAATGGACGCGAGGCAAATTGACCCACGTACCCCTTCTTTGCCATGAGAAAAGGGAACTGGGGTGCCGCGGGGCCTGGTCGCTTCCGGGGGTGGGAGACATCCGGGAGGACGATGGGGCCACAGCGTCGGTTTTCGTTTGTCCTGGGGCTTGGGGTGCTAGACGATTGGGCCCCAGGGGAACGGTGGAAATACCCCGGGCCGCCCGGGGGGCCTCTCCGCCCCAAAGCCCCCGCCCGGCCTGCACTGGGCCGCCCCGCAGACCCAGTGGGCCTGGGAAAATGGGATTCTGCTCACGAAGCAGGCCGTGGGGAGGGAGCGGGGGTGGGGCGGAATCCTGGGAAGGGGCCTAAGCGTGTGCATGCAAAGCGTGTGCACGCAGTCAGCTCGGTCCCGGAGCTCCTGGGAGACCTCACGTCCACATGCCCCAAGTCTTGAGGGGCCCGAAGCCGCCGCCGGAGTCCCAGAAAACGAGCTCCACCTGATCCATTGGAAGAGACGGGTCCTGTGTTGGTTGGGGCTTTTTCTTTTTATCGCATGGCTATTGTCTTGTACGGTCCGTGGCTTGGAATCCATCGCCCGGTCGTTACCTAGAAGTTGAGAATCCTTCCCTGTATATACAGCAGTTCGGAAAGCAGGAGTTTAACCGTAACCGGGACGGACTCTTTCTCAATAAGGGCGTCCATTGGGAGGAGCTGATGTGACAAATAAAGCAAAGAAACCTAATCGCCCTGCCGGAGCCCAGAGCGTCCGCCTTTTAATATTTAGTCCTTGTAAAGGGCTTGGGGAAGGCGTTTCTTTGTAGCGGCCCCTCCCCCCATTCCTCAAGCGTAAGCAAAACCTTGGCATCGCCTTAAAAATCCTCGTCCCTGTCAGTTTGCAGCGCCTCTAGGCGTTATTTCCTTTTTCCTGCTCCTACCCTCCGTGCTCATAACCCTCACCGCACACAAGTTGCTGGCCAAACTGGTCTTCCAGACTTTCTGCCCTTATTCATGTTCACCTCTTCTTTATCATGACTGGCCTTCAAAGGATTTAGCAACTTTAACCTTAGCTTACCTAGTGAGTCTTAGTTATTTCCTCAAGTCATTTCCTCCGCTCCTTCCCCCACAGGCACACTGAGTTCTATCCTTGCCTCTCCATCCTGATTTCTCCCTCCTCTTTGCTAACCCAAACAGTTCAAGTCGCCCATCTATTATTACTCGGCAAACCTTTGGAAGGCTCTGTGTTCTACTTTCAAATTCCCCTTTGTGTGTTATGTGCCCAGTGAAGTGACGTTTGCATAAGTTCTCTGTAAAGAGTTGTTTAAAAAAAGAAGACAGATGAGAGTACACGTGTATGCGTGTATAGGTGTCCTTGCTTGGTGTATGTGTCTTTGTATATACTGCATGTAGTAGGGGGCTTCAAAAAGTTCTTTGAAAATTTTACTGTCTTTCAATTCCATTTTTCCACTAACTTCTTGAAGCTCCTTAGTACATTCATATCTATATAATAGAGCCCATGGGGGCACAATTCTAGAAACATCTTAAGTACATCCGAACACTTGGTTGGATTGACTTAATGGGCATGAACGCTAAAGACCATCGATTGGGATATCTAGGTCAACGGACATAACAGTTCATAAAGAAGATGTTTTACATTCTAGTTTGATGAGTAGCATCAGTAGTCTTAAAAACTTGTGAGCAGCCATCTAATATACAACTATTGGTGTTGCCTGGAGCAAAGCAGAGTGAAGAAAAGCAAAGACTCATAAAAGCAGTTTATTAATAAACAGAAAGACAGTTTATTCACAGGGCTCATGTCACACAAAATAAAGCCACCTTGAGACCAGACCTTCATGACTAGGGACACAGCAGGGTCTCGATTAGAATAGGAGAAAAATTTAGAACAAAACTCAAATTCATTTTAAAAAGAAAAGACCAGATTTACTATACTGATAAGACATTGGAGTAACTCCCAGGGACTATACCCCAAACAGACCCTTTTAACCTGGAACTGAAGCCACTCCCAGAGGTCACCTTTTAGCCAAAGAATAGGTAGTCCTTGAAGTGACACCCAGGGGGCTTGTGCTCCTTAGAACAATGAACTATACAAGACCAAAGGTGAGAAGGCAAGGAGGGAACTGAAGGGGCAGAACTGGGAAGGTGGAAACACTGTCAGATGCACACTGTGAGATCCGAGGGAGGTCATGGCCAATGTCATGGAACAAATTATAAATTGTTGAATAGAAGGCTAGCTTGATTGAAAACCCCCTAAAACACAAAATGTTGGTGGTTGTTTTGTTTTTAAGATAAAGTAGGGGGTCTTGTGTATCTACTTGTAATGATACCTATTTTTCTAGTGCCCCTGCAAATACCCAAGGGTAGTCGTACACTCTTTCTAGAACTCTAGTCTGCAAAATGTGACGGAAGGTTGCCTTTCCTACCTATGGTTGAGGATCAATTAATTGAGGTAACTGCAAAAAGCATTTTGAAAAGCATAAGCATGACATTCTTCCAGAATTCTGTTGTAGCTCACATTACACTTTAAAAATGGTAGTCGAATGCATATGGAAGCCTGGAAATGACCAGGTGCTATAAATTTAATTTTTACTCAGATCCATCCATCTTGCTCTTCTTGTGTTCAAATATTTAATGTTTTATTTAAGAGAAAACATTTGTCTATAAAGATTGCTCAGTTCTACTCCTAAATGCTTCTTGAACTATATAGTTCTGTCTTAAAAGAAGTATAATTTATTAGGGATTTATTATTTGATACTTTGGCTTAAAAGAAGGGTACCAAAAATCTGAGTATTGGGAGAAGGATAAAGCCAATTAAGGAAAAGTTGAAACAGTGGCTTCATTTTATGACATCCAAGGATGATAACTTTCTGAATGATGGAGAGGCTAGGCTTTTACTTCAGCACTTAGACGTTTATTGAGTGTGATGTGGATAATAAGCATAGAAGATAGAAGGACCGTGCTGACTCCAGGGTGGTATTTAAATGTGAAGTGAGTCTAAATGCTAAGCAATTGATCATGGCTTGGAGGTGGGCCCATAACTTCTGGGTTGAGGTAGCTGGGTTTTGAATAATGTCGGGGAAGAGGTACTGCCACATCTCAGGCAAGGAAAACCGTTTGAACAGAGGCTAAAAAAAAAGAAATTTAAGGAAGGAATAATTTTAAGAAGCTAGGTTGTAGTGGGAGAGCGAACTGGAAAAATAATTAAGGGCCACATCTTAGAAGGCCTTAAAGTCATGTTCAAGAATTTGAATTTTGATCTGTCGTGTCTAGTGGCACTATATAATTATGAAGGATGCATTTAGCTTGACATAACCTGGAGGTTACCTCAAATAGTAACAGGCAAGGATTAAAATTATTACCCACCATTACAAAGGACTCTGCTTTTTTCTGTTTTGAAAAATGCTGTTTCTTGTTTTATGTGACCCTGGGGAGAAAACTGGGGCTACTTCCTGTGTGTGTTTTTCCTGGGGGTGCCATGTTGAGGTTCCTGCTCTTACTAGTCTTTTTTCCAGGCCCACAGTTGTATCTTTCCATTTGTTCACTTGGCCACACCGGAGGTAGTTAAAGGTTTATCAAAGACCATCTGTTCTCATGAGTGTTGTACTCATACTTGTTCTTTCTTGTTTCAAGTCTTTGCAGTGCCTTACATCTTTGTATTGAATTTCCAAGCAGGTATTTGCGTGGAGAATAATACATATTAAAGATGAAGTGAAGACTTCATAAATTCAGAGATCTAAAATACAAACTTCATAGCACTCTTAAAAGAAAGTTTTCTGATTCTGCATTGTTCTCGTATTCAGGCTGAGAGTTACTGAATTCAGAAATACAAATGTGGAAGTACTTTGAGTTCATGGTAGTTCCTGGGCTATATCTCTCATGGCAATTCAAATATCTTTGATATGGATCCTCGTGATTTTAGTAGGTAGACATTTATATTGAAGAGCTAGGCTAAAAATCCCCCAAAGATAAGGCTATAGCAGATTATATACTAGAATAATAGGGAGGGTTTTTCTTGTTTTGTTTTATAAGGAGAATTTATTCTCTGGAAAGTGGATACATATTATACAAAAAAATTAAAAGGCACATCTTTGCAGATTTTATATTGTATAACCCTGTGATATAGTAGGTTATGTGTTGGGTTGAGACCCTCAAGGTCAGCAATAGGAAACTACCAGCCGCCCTGCAGGAGAGAGATGGAGGCTTTCTGCTCTGAGAGTTAGTCTCAGAACCTCATGGGTCAGTTCTGCCCTGCCTTGTAGGGTGCTATGAGTCAGAACTGACTGGACAGCAGTGAGCTTGGGGATGTACTCAATGTGGACAGTGATTTGTGTATCCATATCCTTTTACACAATGTTAGCAAATGTGGTTTTTCATACCTTGGACTCAGAATAGTAATCTAAATCCTACCAAATACTGACTCTGGTGGATAAGTAAGTTCTTTTTTTAAGCCTTGACTGTCAATTCTCCTAGAAATAAATCTCAGCTCTTTCCCTAGTCAATTCTGAGGCTGTGACTACAAGGGTTCTTGGTTTCTCTTCCTTCAAAATTACGAGCCTTTCAGAAGGGACTAGAACTTCATTATTAGAAGGCCCGGATGGTAAGAAACTGACCCCTTAACGCCCCAATGTATGAAACTTGAAAGGAGATCAAAAGTAACTTCCTGTTAGTAAGGGACCATCCCTTTGCCGTAAGCTGTATTAGCTGTCATCCAGCAAACAGCAGACCTGGTCCTCCCTGCTGTAGGAAAACAAATGACGGAACTATCCGTTAGTGTATGCCAAAATTGCTTCTGTTCTTTGCATTGTTGAGATCCTGTGCTGTTTCTGAGACTGTAGGAGTGTCTTAGACAAAGTAAACATTTTCTCATTACTGTTTATATTCGGGGAGGAGGAGATGGTTAAGGGCTGCATGTTACAGGGTGTGTCTGAAATTTAGTCAAAAGACCTTCCTCTTCTCACTCCACTTCTGAAGAACGTTTGAAGAAATGACAATAAAGTATATACTCAAGTTTCTTTCTCTTTTTATTAGAGCAAATTTTCCAGAACATAAAGCAAGAATATAGTCGTTATCAAAGATGGAGACATTTAGAAGTTGTTCTTAATCAGAGCGAAGCTTGTGCTTCGGAAAGTCAGCCTCCCTCCTCAGCCCTCACAGCACCTAGTTCTCCAGGTAAGCATGCTTTGGTGTTGCAAGGCCCATTAAGACTATTGAGTCTTAAAATTGGGAGAGACCTTAGATTGGTTTGGTTGGACTTTCATCCACCCAGTGCAAGCGTACCCGCTATATAACTGCATTGTTTTAATACTATAACTGCTAGCCACAGGGGGCTAAGAGCAAGTCAACTTTAAAATTCAGTTCCTCATTCAAAGTAACCATATTTCAATGCCCAGTAGCGAGGGGTGGCTATCATATTGGACAGCACAGAGGATAGTGTTGCTCTATAATATCACTGATAGGTGATCAGACAATTTGGGCACCAGCTGTCTCTATCAAACAGTCACAGGCCAGTGCTCCTGATCTTGTTTCCCCACACATATTCGACTTTTTAATAGTTCTAAGGGCTCAAAGTTGTTCACTTCAATTCAGAATGGTCTCATCACCTGAGTGCCCTGGTTCTTGAACAACCCCCTTTCTGTTTAAGCTAGCAAATCTCTCATTTTCTCTTGAAATTTTAGTACTATAATTTTGGAAGTAATTGAATATGCTGTGGGCAGAGAAGCAAGTATAAATAATGGCTAGCTACGGGTGTTTTGAACAGATTGCATTTGTAGAGCAAACACTTGACCCTGTTGGTTTTAGTAGGAAATGATTTGTTTCGGGTGTTAGATGCTTTACAGATGACCTAAGAGGGCTGACGAAACAGATTCTCGACTGACCTTTGAGGAGCACCCCGAACTGCTGCTCCTCTCCCAACCACTGTGGAATCCGGCTGCAGTTGCCAGCTCCAGCACCAAGCTGCCCAGTCTTCGCCTCCCTCACCACCAAAATAGATACGTGGTGCCTTCTTACCTCACCCGCTTGTCTTAGATCTGAATTCAGATCTTTCCTGGGTGAAGCAATTTTGAATTTTATCAGACTCTTAAGAGTCACTATAGAAGCAGATTAGAATCTGTCCACTATGTCATATGTGGTTTTAATGTTAGATTTTCCTATTTTCTGGCACTCAGTGGAGAGTTACATTTCTAACTTGACTATTTCATGCACATTGCACTCTTCAGAAGGAGCAAGGTTGAGGGGTGAGGTGCCCAAAGTCTTTCATTGGTACTTCAAAAGAAATGTGGCTGTGCCTGGAAGCTCACTTACATGGATTTACCCTAAGAGCCAATGACTTTGCTGCCCCTTTTATATTGGGCATATCATTGGTCTCTCCAGCCTCACATGCCCCTCTTCTATCTGTATTACCTGGGGAGCTTAAAATAAAAGATTCCTAACTCAGACTAAATCAGAATATGCACCATATATGAAAATTACTGTGCAGAAATTACAGTGCCCCTCTTTGGCTAAACACAGGTCTAAATGATCTCCAAAGATCTGCATAGCTTGCATATGCCATGAAGACATTTTATTCTTTCCTTTGCCAAATGAGCCTCGAGTGCCAGCCCACGTTGTTAAGGGCATCAGAACCTAATTCTGTTCAACAAATGCAGCAACAAAAAACATTTTAAGGCATTCCTTGTGAAGTAGTGAAAAATACAATTTTTCTAAATACACATTCTGTCCTGCGGAGTGTCTGTATCCAAGTGTTGGTTGTGAGCCGTAGAACTAGAATGTGTTATGTAAATTAGAGTTATCTTTTGGCCAGGTTCTTCCTGGATGAAGAAGGACCAGCCCACTTTTACTCTCCGACAAGTTGGAATAATATGTGAGCGCCTCTTAAAAGACTATGAAGATAAAATTCGGGAGGAGTATGAGCAGATCCTCAATACCAAACTAGCAGGTAGGACAAAGTCGTATTCAGTAATGATTAATCCCAGTTAAGTAAAAAGCAGGGGTTCATGCTAGAGGCTTATGAATATTGAAGGTGGTCCTTTTAGTGATTGTAAATAATATATTATGCGGAAGGAAGTTGCATTTGCATTTCTGAAACAAGCTAAGCCAAGCTCTTGCAAAGATCTTCATATGAATGAAGTTACCCAGTGGGGCATTTGGACCAGCTGGTGGGTAAACCAACCTTCCAACAGGTGCCTGGGAGGCCTGGAGTCAGCCTACTCAGACTTCCTGGTAGGATTGGGGAGCCCTCCATCCTGTGAATCTGGAGATAGAGTAGAATAAAAGCAAGGAAAGCCCAGTGCCTGGAACAAAGGGCCTGCACAGTGATGGCAGCAAGTCGAGCTTTCTATGAAAGAAAAGGACCTGAATCTGGAAAGTAAAGTAATACCAGTCTCTAAAAGAGGGTCATACTACAGACTGTAGGCATCCACTTCTATAACTGTATTGTTTGTTAACCTGGTGACCCCACAGCTTGGTTCCTCAGAACGTTAATGTCTGCTTAAAAATTGGAACTAAACTTGTTGCTCCCTTCTCCCACCTCAAAGTTATTCAGACCAGCTGCCTCTATCTAAGTCACTTCTCTGGTCAATTCTTTAGCTACCATTAAATTTTCTTTTCTTTTTTTCTGGGTAGTGAGGTGGGGGGCGGGCGGTGAGGGGTGGAGGGGAGGTGATAGGGGTGTCAGGGGTATGCACAAGAGTCTCCTAAGGGAGGGAGAAAGCCTTTCCAGCTAGCATGGCCAGTATGGTGTTTACGTTTCACTTTTCCATTTTCTTCTCTTGGAAGATGTTTCTTCTGTGGAACTTTATACACTTAAGTGATAGGAAATTTTCTTTTCATTTTCTGGCCTTCTATGTCTTTGTAACAGTTTATGAAGTTCTGAAAGGAGCTTCCTGTCCCATAGGATCAGTACCCAAATCTAGGAACCTGGGATTGGGCTCTTTATATCTGAGCACAAGGAACTAATCTCATATTGAGAGGGAGGGAGTAAACTAACTGGGAAGCTGAGTCTTGAAAATTTGGGAAATGCTTTCTGTGGCTAGTATATACTGTCTTTCCCTCACAGAACAATATGAATCTTTTGTGAAATTCACGCACGATCAGATTATGCGACGATATGGTACAAGGCCAACAAGCTGTAAGTATTGCCAAGTTCTCTTTGAATTTCTTAAGTTCCAAGAGCAAGATTTTGACATTGAATAGCCTGGCTTCCAAGCGTAAAAAGTAATAGAATACCTAACATTTATTTACATATGTGTGTGTCCAACGCTATCTTAAATGTGTAAGCCCTTTAAATCTATACCAGAGATTATTTAATCTTCACTGTAACCCTCTGAGGGAGGCAGAGCTGTTACTAACCCTATGTTGTAGGTGAAATAACATTGCAATCACGAGGTGTCGAAGGGATCGGGTATAAGGCATCATCAGAACAAATAATCTTACCACAGTGAATGATGGGGGGAGTGCGGAGTGGAGACCCAAAGCCCATTTGTAGGCCACTGGAGATCCCCTTGCAGAGGGGTCTCGGGGAGGAGATGAGCCAGTCAGGGTGCGATGTAGCAACGATGAAAAATACAACTTTCCTCTAGTTCCTAAATGCTTCCCCTATCCCACCCCCACTATCATGATCTGAATTCTACTTTTTCAAGTCTGGCTAGACCAGAGGATGTGTACTGTACAGATAGGAACTGGAAACACAGGGGATCCAGGGCGGATGATCCCTTCAGGACCAGTGGTGAGAGTAGCGATTCTGAGAGGGTAAAGGGAGAGTGGGTTGGAAAGAGGGAACCGATTACAAGGACCTATATGTGACCTCCCTGGGGGACGGACAACAGAAAAGTGGGTGAAGGGAGACATCGGACAAGGCAAGATATGGCAAAATAATTTATAAATTATCAAGGGTTCATGAGGGAGGGGGGAGCGGGGAGGAAGGGGAAAAAATGAGGACCAAATGCCGGGGGCTTAAGTGGAGAGGAAATGTTTTGAGCATGATGAGGGCAATGAATGTACAAATGCGCTTTACACAATTGATGTGTGTATGGATTGTGATAAGAGTTGTATGAGCCCCTAATAAAACGATTAAAAAAAAAATTTATCCAAACTTGTATAGCTAGTGGTTCAGGCTAGGATTGCAACCTAGGTAAGTGACTGTGGTTTATTTATTAATTGCTTTGGGGGGAGGAGGTAGTTCTCATAGTTTGTTTAAGAAAGTTGATTCCTTAAGGGAGTTTATGGGGTACATGGTTAGGATTTGTTGATTCTAGACATTTTGCAGCTACTTAAAGCATACATTGTAGATGGTGATACAGCAAGCCTGTGAGCATCGGTCAGATTTAATAACTTTACAGTGGTTTAATCACATATATTATTGCTAAATCACATATATTATTAGTTAATAAGAAAATGGCATATTTGCTAATAACTCCACTCACTGGTTTCTTTCTTTTTTATCCCTGGTTTTTATAGATGTGTCCTGAGGCTTTCTGCATATCTGAGTACCAGGTTTAACCTCAAGAGATGGCTGCTGTACACTTTTTGCAACTGGTTTGATATCACATTTCAGCTCCAACTTTGCATCCTGAGAACACTTCAACGTTTCTGCGGGTCCATTTTTATACAACTTGAAAGACCTTGAAACTTTCTGGTTGCCACAAGCATATCTTTCTTTTCTGCTCATCCAATAAACAGCTGTGCCCTACTGTGATAGATTTTCCAAACAAAATACCTGGAGCAGCAGTTTAGCAAAATATGCCTTCAGTGGCACACAACAAATGGAGTTTCCCCAAGCACAGTTCTGTAAGAAGTGTGTGTGAGAATGTGTGTAAATGTGTGTATGTGTATTTTAAGTTATTATTTGTATTGTGCAAAATTTTTGATCTTGGGGGTTCTGGCTGTGAATATGATGCACGACAATTATGGTTAAAAACATTTGCTTGGTCTACAAAAGATCATTAATGTTTTGCGACCATATTAGTTGTAACAGTGGATTGTTTTATGTATAGGTATTACTGTTAAATACAGGGACTGTTTCCAGGCACAGAGTATGAATCATAAGTTAGAATGGATGTTAGCTGTGATTGAGATGACATAGCAGGGGTCTGCGGTCCTCGGTCTGCAAACCCATGGTGAGGAATTCTAGAACAAACTGGAGCGATGGGCCATTTGACACACAGACTCTGCCGAGCCCTGTGAGAAGAATACTTGGACTCCACGCCTTAAAATACCCACATGGAGTCTGCGCTCACCTCATTCACAGTCTGAGAGCTCCCTGGATACTGACCCTCTCAGGAAGAAAGATCTCCCCGGGAACAAGGGCATCAGGGTTTGCTTGAACATAGCATCGGTGAGCACAGGACTGGGCCAGGCCCCAGCAGCACTGCTGCTTGGAAGGAAGCCGCTTCACCTTTGTGTCAGTCATTACAAACAGAATTTGGATCCTTGGTTGGGGTCCCCAGATTCTTTTCAGAGGTGTCCATGTTCAACTGCTTGGGCTTTGTTTTGGCAACCTCCTGCCTGGAGTTTCTTACAGGCTGTTCTCTACCTGTGCCCAAGGCTGGGGGCAGAGAGTAGCCTTCTTCCAGGCTGTTCTCCACCTGTGCCCAAGGCTGGGGAGCAGAGAGTAGCCTCTGTTTTGAGGAGGTGGAAGTTATGTATGCATTTATTTTTTACTGTGACTTGTTCAGGACCACATTTTACAAAATGCCTTTTTTCATTTATTATTTCTGGAAAGGAAAGTTCTATTAAAATTGTTTTAGTTTGAATATAGACTAGTTTTTTTAATTAGGATTTATTTTGTGGAAAGAAAAAAAACCTGAGTTTAATTCAAATGTATGTCAATACCTTCCAAAGTAAGGTAATATTCAGAGACAGTTGTTCTGATCAGAAGGCTTAGAGAAATTTCTGGAATATTCACATTCGAAGATTCCTTATTAATGAATGTCTTTGACTTAAATCTAACCAAAAACTGCAACATTATTCTTTGTACATTTTCATTATATAGTGTTAACAAGCTTAGTTGCAAACAAATAAAATACTTAAGCTATTTGTTTACCTTGCCTTTTTACTACAGTGATAGTGTTTTATCAATTCAAGTATTTTCTGGGAGGTTGTTATCACCATTTGCCCAGTTCAACATCACATAAAAGGATAGGCCTTTTTAAAGCCCAGCAGTGAGCTTTAAATGATTAATTTTTACTTCCTATTGGAAGAATGATTTATTTCATCTTTTCATTTCCCAAGGTAGTCACTTCTTCCTGGAGAGGAACACAGCAGTGGCTGGAAGGTGGCGGCCCTGCAATGGGATATTCACCCCTAGCCAAGGGAAGGCTGGGCCAGGAGTGGGGCACACTGCCTCATGGTGGGCTCCTGGTCATAGACTCGGTGTCATGGAGTCACTTGCAGATGTCATTCCTTTCCGCTAAAGGACTTCTGGTGGGTTTCTGTAAGGAAGCTAACACCCCCCCACTGCACTCAGAATTGTGGGGCTATTGGGTTAGGTTAAGGGGCCACAGGGGAAATACCGTATGTACTCGAGTATAAGCCAACCTGCATATCAGCCAAGGCACCAAGTTTTACCACAAAAACTACATTAAAAATGTGCTGGAAAACTCGGCTTATACGCAAGTACTTACGGTAAGCATACCACCATGGCTAGGTATTGGGATCTTCTTTAAGGGAGGAGGGAGCCTTATTTCCTTCGTTTATTTTCATTTAGTGAAGTCTTAAGGTACCCCACCCACCCACCCAAAATGAAGTTGTGCTGGGCAGAGCTTTTTTAGCACACATCCTCCCCCACAAGTATTCAGCAACTCCCTTTCTGGTCACAGTGAATTTTTTGGTAAAAGCAGATGCGCTTGAATCTCTATATTTGATGATGGCTGATTTAAGAGAACTGCATGCAGCTATGAAATTGTTTACTGCGGAGAAAAATGCCACAGGAACTGTTGTGATGTTGAACACACAAGGACAGAGCTATGGGAAAAACAAGTGTGCAAGTGGTTTTCTCATTTCAAAAACGTGAAGTGTTGATTGATGACAAACCTCGTTCTGGTTATCTGTCAACTTCCCCAAAGGATGAAAATGTTGACCAACCCATAGTGCATTTGGAGTGTGTTCCACCAGGTCAGACTGTTATCAAACTTTCTATTTAGAGGTTCTGAAATGATTGCATAACAGTGTGCTACAAAAAAGGCCTGATTTGTGGCAGATGGTGGACTGGTTTTGCCACACGACGCCACCTCACACAACCCATCAGTTTTTGGGGAAAAATGGCATGCCTCTTGCCCCATGCACCTTACTCACCTGACCACGGCCCTGTGACTTCTTTTTGTTTCCTTGAATAGAGAGGGATGTGAAAGGACAGCGATTTGACAATGTAGAAGTGGTGAAGGAAAAAAAATGAAGGAGGTGTGGTCAGCCATCCAAACAGGAGTTTGAAAAATGTTTCTAAGAATGGAATAAAAATTTAAAAAAACCAAAACAACAAAAACTAATGGAATCACAGATTAGACAAATGTATTAAGTGTAATGGAGAGTGCTCTGAAGGTGATAAGGTTGTTTTCTGAAAAATTAATACATAGCTTTGAAAAAGGTTTTATTGGTTACCCCCTCGTATATACGATGGGGCTTCAGAAAGCTTGTGGAAAACGACTGAAAAAAAATAGTGGAATTTTCCCCAACACTTTTTTTTGAAGGTGATAGGTTTTGTAAAAACATTTAAATACATAACTTTCGACATTAAGATTCCTGTTTTTTGGGGGGTGGGTACCCCCTCATTGTCTTGACTAGATCAGAGGATAAAGCAGGGCTCAAAGTGCCTGAGCCGTTGGCAAGAGCTCCTCAGGAGTGAGAACATTAGGAAATACAAGAATTTAGGCCACCCGAACACTTGGGAGTCACGCCTACCATGGAGGTGTGGATGGATGGGTGGAAAGTTCTCACTAATGTGCTAGGTGAGGTTTACACGTCAAGTGACTAAACTTGCTGTTGTCGGGAAAGGGGGCCTAAAGGATGTACATTATTGGCTTTTGTCTTTGGAATAATTCCTATAGAGAGGGTATCTAGACAACATGGGCATAGTCTATCCAGTGAAAGTGCTACATAGGCTTCCTTACTGTGATCATCAAACAAGATGACAAACCCTGGCTGCAGCAGCAACTTGGCCTTCTCTCCAGTATGTCTGTGGTTAACCTCAAACTCTTAGAGTCTTGTATTAGAATTTCTACCTTTAAATACTTGAGTAGGAAGAAGATGAATAAGAAATGAAATCAGTAGTGATTTTCAGCAAGTCTATTTTGTAACTATAGCAGAGGTTTCAAATCTATGGCCTGTTTTTATAAATAAAGTTTTATTGGGACACAACCATGCCTTTTCATTTGCAATAATGCCTGTTACTCCTTTCACACTGCAACACCAGAGTTGAGTGGATGTGCCAGTGTAGGCCACAGAAAAAGTGTGCCGACCTCTACTAGAGCAATAATATACATGCTATGTATTCAGAGAGATTTTAAAAGGGCAAATGTTCCATTTATCATGGATTAGTGAGCTACTTGCCCTAATTTGTCATTCACAGTGACATTTAACACCAGGTTGTGAATCATTAGTCTTTATGGAAAAATTCCCTGCTTCTAAGTGAAAACAGTTAAAGTGAATAGCTTACCACAGAAGTTAATGAGCACCTTTTTAGAGCAGTGCTGCTCAAGAATGGGGTCAGAGCACGGACTTGCTGTTGCAGGACAGCAGATTGAGAGTGACACACTGGCATACTTCATTTTGAAAGTTTAGACATAAGAGCACGAGTTTAAAGGTAGTTTATAAATGTTCATAAGGAACTGAGACTTAAACAACCTTGGAGATGGCTTTCTGAAAACAGCTTCAGAGGCGTGATAATCTATGGTTGACTGACCTAGGAAGAACAAGCATGAGTTTGCCTAGGGAATCATCTCCAACTGCCCGCTCCAAATCCTAATTTCAGATAAATAGCACTTGGTTGTATGGTGGGCCTAACATACTATGTATATGATGTTTTCTTCTGCCTCTAACTGATGCTTAATAGTGCCTTGCTCGCAGGTTCCTACTTCTCTGTGGACAGTATATTTGAAAAATTATTTGTTGTATTAAAGTGAGTACAAGAATGGTGGTATCCACCTTCAGAAAGGATACCTGTTGGCCTGTACAACCAATCTTACTTAACATCCTAGTTCCAGTTGAAGATTGGAGGGTCTTTGGATCTTTCGGGTGACCCAGTCAGGTGACATGGCCATGTGAGGTCTGGTTTACTTTTTTCCACCTTGTCTGAAAGGTGTAATCCTTCGAGATCCCAGGGTAAGGTGGTGGTGGTTAGAGGTTGGCAAGGTTCCCATCGTGAGCTGGATTTTGTTTGGTTTGCTTTAAATCGTAACGTGCAGCTCGGGTGCCTGAGGGTTTGTTTCTGGATGGCAAAGGTAGGTTTGAGCTCTCAAGTTTACTTCCCTGACTTCTAAGTTGTGGCTCTATCATTCCTCATCACTTTGCTCTTGATGTTTTTAAGAGTGGTTTTTAATATTTCAGTTGTTTTGTAGTTGGCTTTAACGGTAAGTTGGTCCTAATTACCTGATTCTCCATTTCTAGACCTGGAAGTTTCTTAATATTTTGCCTCAGGAGCTTTGGTTAATTGGTAAAGACTTAAAACCTGGCTTCATGCCCAACTTCCTGTTAATGAAAGATAGACGAGGGGAGCTTCAAAAAGTTCAAGGAGAAATGTCATTGTCTTTTAATCCCATTGCTCCACAAATTTTAAAGCCCCTTCGTCTATAGCAGAAGTTCCTAACCTGTGGGTTGCCTAAGACCATTGGAAAACATATTTCTGATTGTCTTAGGAACCGAGACACCATCACTCTATTTGTATCGAGGAGGGTCCACCCACATGCAGATACGCCCACATACGAGTACCCGGGATGAAGACTTACCCATGCTACACCATGCTTCAAGACAAAATTTCATTTGTTGTTAGAAATATTTCAGAATATATAATTACATAGTTTTTGTGATTAATCACTATGCTTTCATTATGTTCAATTTGTAACAATGAAAATACATCATAAGTGGTCATCTAGCTCAGAAGCAACAAAGCCCACATGGAAGAAGCACACCAGCCTGTGTGATCACGAGGTGGCGAAGGGATCAGTTATCAGGCATCAAACAACAAAAAAATCATATCATTGT
>NW_022111357.1:4403150-4416991 GCF_000313985.2 Echinops telfairi | reverse complement strand
GATGATCCCCTCAGGACCAGTGGTGAGAGTGGCCATACCCAGAGGGTGGAGGGACTGTGGGGTGGAAAGGGGGAACCGATTATAAAGATCTACATATAACCTCCCTGGGGAATGGACAACAGAAAAATGGGTGGACAGTGCAAGATATGAAAATAATTTATAAATTATCAAGGATTCACAAGGGAGGGGGGAAATGAGCTGATGCCAGGGCCTTAAGTGGAGAGCAAATGTTTTGAGAATGATGAGGGCAATGAATGTACAAATGTGCTTTACACATTGATGTGTGTCTGGATTGTGATAAGAGTTGTATGAGCCCCTAATAAAATGATTTTTTAAAAAGAAAATACTTCCTGTATATCAGATATTTACATTATGATTCATAAGAACAGTAGCAAAATTACAGTTATGAAGTAGCAACAAAAATAATTTTGTGGTTGGGGGTCAACAGAACATGAGGAAGTGTATTAAAGGGAAGGTTGAGAACCACTGGTCTATCAGAAGACATGTTAAACTGACATTCAGTATCATTCAGCAAGCGTTAGGGGTGTATTGCGTGTTCTTTCCTTGTGGAGGACAGAAAGTTGAGGTTTTTAAGCTCTGTGCATTACCCCTATTATGACTCCTCTAGTGGCCGGCAGGCACTTGACATAAATAGGACGGGACTCGAGGGGAAAAAATGGAATTGAAAGGTCGCAGAACTTTTCCATGACTTTTTGAAGTTCCTCGCCATGAGTCTAATAGACCTTGTTTCGATTGCTGTGTTCTATGGGTGGACAAGGAGAAGGGTGTTTCCTAAGAAAAGCTACTCAGCCTTCCTAGCAGTTTCCCTCCAGGTAGTTTAAGTACCCTGATCTGTGCTCAGAAATGCTGACTCCCTAATAAAGTTATATTGATCTATACAACCAGACTCATGTGCTTATTTGTGATGAGAAATACATGTCATGTGCAATAGATGGCCCCAGTGCCTTTCTTTCCTGTAATCATATCATTTGGGAAACTTAAAGCGGCAGTTCCACTACGAATGCTGGTAGGCGCCCAGGAGTCATCTCTGACTCCACAACCCAGTGTACAATAGAACAAAGTAACCGCGCCACCCTGCCCCAACCTCAATTGTTAGGCCATGGTTGTAACCATGTGTCAATGCCACTTGCCGAGGGCCTTTCTCTTTTTCTCGGACCTTTTGCTTTACCAGACATACTGCCCTTTTCCAGGGACTGCCCTCTCCTGATAACTGTCAGACGAGGGGAGGTAATTCTGGGGATGGAGTGTTTATCCACATCCAGTCACCCCCATGGAAGCCAGGTACTGGCCTCCGCCTGGCTCTTGTTTCCCCAGTTCCGCTGGCTTCAGGGCTTGTTTCAGCTTTTCAACTGGATGATTCCCTCCCCACTTAAGCGGCCGTGGCCATTCTGGTTTCCATTATATTCCAAGCATGGTAGCCATTGCTTTCTGTCCGAGGCTTTGGGTTATTTGCTTAGTCGGGACTCCTACAGCTCCCACCTGACTCTGGTAGGTAACATGCTAGGTCCACAGGCTACCTACCCCAGGTGTGTGTTCAAACATGTGGCGGTAAGGTCAGGGAACAGACCTGAGCAAAGTCCCCAGCGTGCTACATCGTAGACGACCTATCTGTAGCAGGGTATTGCCACAAGCTGCTGATGAAGAGCTGCGTGAACATGAGGAAATCCCATACGTCAAGGACATAAATCCTGTGAGGGGGACCCTCCAGACGGAGCCCCAGCTCACGAAATAGCTGAGGCAAGTTTTCAGAGGGAGGGGAAGCTGGAACTTGGGGCTATCCTTGTCTAAGCTTTAAAGGTGGGGTACAAGGCTATATTCGAGAACAGGTAACCCCGACCTCCGAGTCGTGTCCCGCCAGGTCTCAGCCTCGGTTCCCCAAATAGGAACGGGAAGAAAGCAGCCGGAGGCTCCGGCTCGCGGGCTAAGTGTGGTGCGGAGCCGAAGGAAGGTTGAGGAGCAGCGAGGCGCCACTAATTCCAAAGAAAGGAGCCGCTGTGGTAGAGAAGCCAGGGAATCCCGGCAGGAGCCACAGTTGCCATGGCAACCGTTCGAGCTCCGTTCCGGAGGTGGGTTTCTGGGAGTTGTAGTTTTCCAGCATTTTCGGGAAAGAACGACTTCATCCCGAAATGCGTGCCCACTCAGGGTCACACGTGGTAGGGGCATGTACATCGTCCGGTGGAAAGGACTGGAGCATCCCTGGTTAAAAATAATCTGTAACAGAGTTCCGCAGAGCTGGTGGGGCTTCAAGCAGTGCCGGCTACCACCAACCAGTCACGCCACTCCCGGCCACGATAATGGGAGGAAAACGCCACTCTGAGGTCGCTCTGAATCTATGGCCCAGAGGTATTCTGTAAACTTTGAACCGAAACTATCCCCAGAGGTCACCGCTGAGCTAAGTAACAGATTGGCACACGAAATAAAGGAAATTATCTGTGAGTGTGGCGCTCTATTTAAAAGGCATCTATGTCAAAGAACTAACAATCCACCTAGCAGATGGCATGATCCTACATAGAAAATCCCAGATTTTCTTCGAAGAAGTTACTGGGCCTCATAGAAGCAGTCAGTAAAGTGGCAGGGGATACGATCAGCATTCTGTGTCAATAAAACCTAAAAAAAAAAAAAAAAGCGTGGGACAAAAGTAACTCAAATGACTTATTATGTGAGGCAAGTAGTCCAACACTGAACCCATGTGCCACCTGGACTTCTTTGTGACCAGAGATCACCAACTGCCAATTCCACAATCTTCCAGTATTCTGCTGGACATTCAGGATTTATTTCATCAGGAAATACTTGCTAAATTGGATAAGGAAGAATAGATATACAGTACTCGAAAGAAACCTGATGGCCAGGGAGCTGTGGGACCTTAGGAATTCTCTCAGAAGTGGGAGATTTCTGTAACTCGAGGATGGTGAACCAGTATTTGGAGTAAAAGCTGTACAAAAAGTCCTGAGGTAAATAAAGCAGGATTAGGCATGCACAAATGGGGGGGAGGGGGAACTGAGGGGCGGGACGGAGTCATCCAGGGGAAAGAAATCAAAAGGCAAAGAGACTGGTGTCCTAAAGTGCGAGTAAACTCTTGGCTAGAGCATGAGATGATTTTAGACGAAGCTGGAAAGTTTGGAGGCTGGATTTCGCTAAACGTTTTTTAAGTCACATACCACTTAAAGGGGGGGGGGGGGAAGAATCAGTCCAAGCCCCAAATAAGTATTTATTTACAAGTCACATGAATAATTGCACTAATGTTAGAAAGTGTCCATAAGCACCTTATAAAAATGTACACACAAAAAGAAATCAAAGTTTGAGAAAAATATGTAGTCTAGTATTTTCTTCCCACAGCCAGATGGTTCATATCACACACAGCCTGTGGTATCCGTGCACACCAAATCTTTTGCACAAGACCTCTTTTAAGTGTTAAAAAGCAAGGATGTCACTTTGAGTACTAAGGTATGCCTGACCCAAGCTATAGTATTTTCTTTCTTTTTTTTCTTGCCATGGTATTTTCAATCGCCTCATATGCATGTGAAAGTTGGACATTGAATAAGGAAGACCAAAGAAAAATCAATGAATTTGAAATATGGTGCTAACTAAGAATATTGAAAACACCATGGACTGCCAAAGGAACAAACGTCTGTCTTGGAAGAAGTACAGCCAGAATGTTCCTTAGAGGCAGGGAAGGAGAGACTTCATGTCACATAATCCGGACATGTTATTAAAAGAGACCAGTTCTTGGAGAAAGACATCATGCTTGCTAAAGTGGAGGGGCAGGACAAAGAGGGAGCCCCTCGACGAGATGCAACAATAGACTGGAACCTAAGAACAATTGTGAGGATGGTGGGGTACACGGAGGTGTTTCCTTCCGCCCAGTCGGAACCGACTAGACGGTATCTAACAACACTATAGTCAAAGGAGGTTCCAGACTCCAGGCTCTAGAGGAGGGGCATTGGCTTAGTCCCTTGAACGTGACAGAGGCATCAAATCATTGCGAAGTCTTACAATCCTTTCCATATGCTAGCCCTTCACTCGGTGCTTTACATGCAACTCACTCCTGGTCTGACTGTTAGCCTCAATGATCTAAGAAGGAAATGCGCATTGTGAAGTTAAAAACATCTTTCCAGGGTCACATAGAGGTGGCGATACCAGAACTTGAACCCACCCAGTCTAGTTACACAGGTCAAGTGCTCAGCCATTTACTGAAAGGCCAGAGGGAGCTGGTGGAGTGGTGGGGGAAGAGAAAAAAGCCAGAAGTTCTAGAGCATTTTGATCAATTCCCGGCCTCTTGGAGCTATCGCGAGAGTACTAGGCACAGTGGGCGGAGGGACCGGGAAGGAGCTAGCAGTAGTCGACAGAAGCTCCATCCATCCGGAACGGCTCCGGAGGTCAGCTCAGACTGCTGCGCAGGCGCAAGCGCAGGTCAACAAGTTTGGTTTCCATGGTTGCCAGGGCGAGACGGCACGAAGGGAAGGTCGGCTCTCGACGTCGCGCGGCGAGTGTCGCGCTGCAGGCGTCCTTTGCGGCAGGCACTCTAGTCCCTAACGCCGGATCCGGAGCGGCCTGCGAGGAGACAAGGACATCTCGGCTGGAAGGTATGCGCTGCGTCGGTCTGCGCGGCCATTTAGGCCCAGAGGCTTCCTTCCTAGATGTATGGAACACATTTCCCTTGGCTTGCTGCGTGGCCTGTACTTCCAAGCTTGACCTCTCTGGACTGTTGTCAGCCTTCGCAGCCTCTTCGCCCCACACCCAACGTCACCCTAACCTACCCTGCCAGTTTCAAGTGCATTTTACTCTGCGGGACTAATACCTCAACTTTCTATTTCGTTTCGGTTTTATCTTTTTTTTTTTTAATTGTGAATTAGGTGGAGGCTTACTTATCAGATCACCGGTTTGCATTCACCATTTAAAATAATTTAGCAAACCGGCTAACTGACCCTTTGTTAACCTGAAACCCACGCTCCCGGACTCCGCATGATTTCAGTCTCGCCAACCTGTTCAGGTCGTTTCCTCCTTCTCTGTCGCGTCTGGTTCTCCTGAAAGTCCCCCAAATATACACCGTACCTCCGACCATAACTCGTGCTGTTGCCATGATCTGGACTACTCTGCCCCCTTACCTTCCCCTGGTAAACTCCCAGTCCAGCAAAAAGGTGTTCTCTGGTCTCCCTGGCCCACTGGGTGCACCATCCCCGAAGCTCTTAACCTCCGCATGCCCTTCCATTGGACTCGCCATTCCCACTGCGTTCTTTCCGCTACTCCAGTGCATGGAACACAATAAATGACTGGAAGTATGGGTGGAAGAATGACAAGATTTAAAAATGTGTACATTTACCGACCATACACCCCTATATCGATCCTGCTTTGTGCTTCCTTCCATCATCTTACATATCTTTGTCATGGGCCTGCTACCAAGCATGATATCCTTTTCCTGGGACTAGTCTCTCCTGACAAGATGCGCAAAGTACTTGAGACAAAGTCTCACCATCCTCGAGTCTAAGTAGCGTTCTGACTGTACATCCTTTTAAGACTGATAGATTTGTTCTTCAGGCAGTCTGTGGTACTTTTAATATTCTTCACTAATACCATAATTCTAATTTATTAGAATTTTCTAGACTTCCTTATTCAGTGTCTGAACTTTTGGAGCATATGAGGTGATTGAAAATACCATGGCTTGAGTCAGGCATACCTTGGTCCTCAAAGCTATATCCTTGCTCTTTAACACTTGTGCAGCTGATTGGCCCAATGCAATACGTTGTCTGATTTCTTGACTGCTGCTTCTAGGAGCATTGATTAGATTCAAACAAGGTGAAATCCTTGACAACTTCAATTTTTCTCTTTATCCTGATATTGTCTATTATTCAGTTGTGAGGGTTTTAGGTTTTTTTAACAAATGAATGGGCAATCCATACTGAAGGCTGTAGTCTTTCTGTTTTATATTTTGCATCATTGTTCAGTTTTCTTGGTTTTGTTTGTTTCTTGTTCTTAACAAGAACAAGCACAGGAATTGCTTGAGCCATACATTAAAAGAACCTGTTTGGAGAGAAAAAAATTGAGGAAGTGCTATCAAATGAATTTTCAGATGGCTATTTAACCATAATGAACAATTTTGAAAATTCTCACTTGTTTGTATTTTGTGGCATCGTTTCTTCTTTTAGACCTTCCACTGCAGCCATGCCTTTCTTGGATGTGCAGAAAAGGATGAACCTTGATCTAGACCGCTCGATGACAATCCAGAGTGCTGCCCAGCCCTATAGGAATCCAGCTCGGTGCCATTCCTTTGAAAAAGAATGGATCGAGTGTGCCCATGGAATCGGTAGTATCCGGGCAAAGAAGGAATGCAAGATAGAGTATGATGATTTTCAAGAATGCTTGCTTCGTCAGAAAACGGTGAGGAAGTGACAGCGGTGGGAGCTGAACTGCTCTCCTTTTTCTTTGAGGCCACTCTTGACTGTTTTATGGGTTGTTGGACAGTGGCTTGCCAAGTGTGAATTGGCAAAATGTTGGGGTAAAATACCTTCTCTTCAATAACATGGCAAGGAGAGTCAGTGCCTTCAGATTGGGAAGGGTACTTATTCCTCTGTGTTCTCCCTCATCCTCCCTTCCTCCCATGTTTTCCTCAGTGTGCCATCCTGCTGTAGCCATCAGGTTAAAACAGACAAACTCACTTCCATTTCTGGCTCAGAGCAGCTCTATAGGACAGAGTCGAAGTGCCCTTTGGATTTCCAAGGTTAAGCGATTAGTGGGTGCAAACTGCTGACCTTGTGGCTAGCAGCCCAACTTGTAGTCCACTCTGCCACCAAGGCTGCCAGCCTTCGGGTTAGAAATTGCCTGTGCATAGAGTCCCAGTGTGCAGCAGCCTATAAAACAATATTTGTCCACGAAAATATCTTGGTGACAATATCTCAAATTCATCACACCCTCTGTAAGGAAGTAGTTAAAACTCTGTGTATCTACTACAATTTATGTAACAATTGTTTATGTCTTTTTTTAAAAAATCATTTTATTGGGGACTTCTACAGCTCTTTATAACAATCATACATCCATTGTACCAAGCACATTTGTACATATGCTCCCATCATCCTTTTCAAAACAGCTTTCCTCTACCTGAGCCCTTGGTATCTCCTTCTCCTTTTTTTCCTCCTGGTGTTCATTTCTATGGGGAGATGGAGGTGCTATTGAGCTTGTGTTAGGTGAATCTGGCCAAAGATGCAGAGAGAAGATGGATGTTCACAGCGTGACAGCTCTCTGCTAGTGTTGAGTTAGAAGTATAGCATACATGGTCTTACTGCTCATTACAGCAAAACCTCTAAATGGGCATGGCTGTCATTTTGCATATTTCTTTGCTCCAGAGAAAACAAATAGAAATAATTTTATTAGTCCCCAGGTCTTGGGGTTTGGGAAGACAGTTTAGATTTTCAGTTAAAAAAAAAATTTTTTTTTGCTGTTCCTTTTCAGTTAAATTTATAACATCATTTTCTGTAGCAAAATTTGCAAATGTCGTCTCAACATGTGCTGTACAATAAGCACTTTGAATAGTTTAAAGCCAGACCTGAAGGAATGAGAGAATGAAGGAATGCTGATCATTAAGCAAGTGATATTTTAGTATTACTGAGGACCCCACAGATGGATAACCTTCCAACTATTTTGTTCACACACGTCTTCTGTTCTTGTGGCTTCCAGTTAGTTATCACTCAGACGCACTTGACCCTCCTTTTGGAAGAAGAAGCAGGCTGATGAGGTGAAAGGAACACTGCATTAGGAGCAGAAGCCGGGTTGTTGTTTTTTAATGACTTTATTAGAGGCTCATACAACTCTTATCACAATCCATACATCAATTGTGTAAAGCACATTTGTACATTTATCGCCCTCATCATTCTCAGATATATTTGCTCTCTACGTAAGCTCCTGGCATTAGCTCCTCATTTTTCCCCCTCCCTCCCCATTGCCCCCAGGAACCAGGTTTTAATGCAGGATTTGCTGCCACTAGATTTGTAGCTTTGGGCCAATTACTGTTCCTTCTTGGTCTTAGTTTCCTGATCTTGAAAAATTAAAAAAGTTGCTCTGAGATCTCATCCAGTAAATTTATAGAGAGACAAAAATCTCTTGATAGAGGTCATCCCCATGGACCTGATACCTCCCCTAGAGGAAAAACACTAGTGAATCAGGGATTCTAAATGTAATACTCTTAGATGTAGTTCACTGAACTCGTCAGGAATATAGTCCAACATCGTTAAGATCTATCAGTGTTCTTTTATTTCTCACAACAGTCCGTGAGATGAGTTGGTATTATTTTCCACGTAAACAATTAAAAACTCAAGGCAAAGAAAAGGTTACGGACTCTGAGACCAAATAGCTAGTAAGTAGTGGAGCTGAGATTCGAACCTGGCAAGGCTGGCTACAGAGCCATCGCTTTTGTCCACGGTATTCAGTGGTTATTAGTGCTAGCTTGAGAAAGACATGCCTTCTGGTGTTGTCATAGCTCCAACTATGATTGTTCCTCTGTTGGGAGACTCTTTAATAAGAAAATATTAATGTATTCATTAAAATAGCTAACATGTGCACATCAATATTTAGGACTCCTGTGGGGAGTGGGCGGTTTCTCCTAGGATTACATTCTAACCAATTCTGTAAGAGCAGTAGACGATTAACTGAATTTATAACTCGTGCCTTTATGAAAAGTTAATGACTACAAGATTACTGTATATACTCAAGTATAAGCCAACCCGAACATCTGCCGAGGCACCTAATTTTACTACAAAAACTGCATTAAAAATGTGCTGAAAAACTTGGCTTATACTCGAGTATATATGGTATTTATTAATTGGGATTCATAAATATATCAAATCATCCCATAGTTCAATCACATCAACAGAATTGTACATTTATTACCATAATTAGTTTCCAAATGAAAAAATTATTTATTAAATAATGATTATGTCAGGAAGTTTTGTAGACACTGGAGATACAGCTTGCAGTAAACAGAGTAAGAAAAGTCCCCTTGCTTTGTGGCGTTTGTGGTCCATTAGGAAGGAGTGAGAGCCCAGAGCAGACCGGTACCGAACAAGGGCGGTACAGAGAGGAAGCAGATGTGTGCAGCAGTAAGGCGGGGCTGTCGCCAGGAGGGGATAGAAAGTGCTGGGGTTAGGAGCTGAGGGGACACTGTTTTATCCAGAGTGGTCGGAGAGCTCAGGGCTGGGAGATTGTTGAGCAGAAATTTAAAGGACGTGAGACACATCTGTAAATATGAGAAAAGAATGTTCCAAGCTGAGAACACAGCAAGTGCAAATTGTTCCCTGAGCTGGAGCAGGGAGAGTTAAGGCAAGGATATTGGGAGACAGAGTCAGGGAGATAGCCAAGTGGGCCAGTCTAAGGATTCTGCTTTTTCTCTCAAGTGGCCTGAGAAGCCCGGGGTGGGTTTTGAGCAAGGTTAGTCATGATTGTTTCAGAGAATCTAGGGATCTTTTTTATTTTGACCCACCATGTGCAGTATGACTGACTTGTTGGGAAGCCAAGGCTTGCCTGACCAATTAGCTGAGCCCATCCCAGGCCTTCACTTCAGTGTGGTGAAAAGAGCCCTCGTGCAGCTCCTCCCGCTTCACGTATACCTAGTAAACAATGACACGTCCTCACAGAGACCAGGAGTGTACAAGCTGTGTCGTGATCGTAGCTTTTATTATCTCGCTTTTTTTCTTTTTAATTTTAATATGCACACGTATGCCTTGCAGTTTTGTTTTGGTTTTGTTTGTTTTTTAATCTCTGTTTTGTTTTTTTTTATTACTGTGTGACTATCTATATTCCTGTATGTGGTCAGAACACTTTAGATAGTAGCTTTCCAAAAGGTACTGTATTTGTATATAGTTTCACTCATTAAAAGCCCAGGAGGTGATTTCAAGGTAGTTCCTTAAAGGTGGGTTTCATCTCAGAGATGCTTTAGGCCATAAAGCCATCTATAGTTTAACAATAAAGCCGAAGTCTAGCGTCATTTTCCTATCCCCTCCTTTTTGGTGGCTAATGATCCAAAGCTCAAATGCTTTTCTCCTTTGGCAGGTGAAACGCCTGTCTGCCATCATAAAGCAGCGGGATAAGCTGATGAAGGAAGGGAAGTACACACCTCCACCTCACCACTTGGGCCAGGAGGAGCCCCGGCCCTGAGCCAGGCAGCTGCTGGGGACTCCAGCCTCGTTCTTGTGTTCATCCTTGTCCACTGGGAAGGGGTTTGTTGAAAGTTTCATGAAAGTGTCCAGAAATAAAGGATTATTCTATCCTAGTTGCTTCTCTTGGATCATACTTTGCTATAATGAGATTACTATAATTTTCTTTTTAAGTTTGGAAAAATGTTTCTGTGTATGTCTAAAACATTTAGCATCTAAAACTAAATTTTGATAAATGATTACTATGTATAAAAAACAACAACAAAAAACACACTCTCATTGGATCAGTTCTCACACATACGAAGCACTTTAAATCTGTTAACTCAGTCACAAAGTTGCAGTGTTTTATCTTTCTGGTGTCCATAAGCCCAGGCTAGGGCTGGGAAAGGGGGTAAGTGGGGAGGATGATTGTAAGTTCTGACAGGTCTAAATTTAAGACTAAGAAAATGCCTGATCCAGCTATCTTAATTTTTAAGAAGCAAATTGTTTTATAAGCTACTATCTTTTGACATCACATACATATTAGTACAGGTAAGTGGCATGTTTGAAACATGTATGAAAAGCCCATAGCCTAAAAGGAACCTTACAAAAACTAGATGATCTGGCAACATTTCAAGTCATTAATGTCAGTTGTGGGGCTTGAGTATAAGGTTCCTGTGTGTCCTAGCCTTAAAATGGAGAGGTCAAGTTACAGGGCAAATTTGCCATCAAGCAGCGGTTTCTTAAATCTGTGTATTAATCACAGGGGAGCAGCGATCTGGAGGCCTTCTGCAGCACCAGTGTGGTGGCCCTGCCATTTTACTGTGTTCTGTCTAGGAGTTTCTCCGAGGTTTTAAAGGCCAATGTGTATACTTAGTGTATGTGTCAAGGCGGGTTCCGTAGAGAAGCTAAACCAGTGACACGTGTATGTCTATGTGTATAGAAAGGCCTGTATCAAGAGATGGCGCACACAGTTGTAGAAGTAGGTAAGTACAGTCTGATTTAAGTTCATAGGTCAGATGTAAAGTGGAGCCGCCTTTTGTGCCTGCGGAAGCTGATGAGCGAGACGTAGGGTGGCAGGAGGGCCACAGACTGCCGGATGCAGAGGTAAAGGAATTTGAGGTCGGCTGCATGAATCTAAGGTCAGCAGGCCACTGAGGGCTCCTGGGGTCCACAGTCGACACAACGAAACCAGCAGAGCAGACCCAGGATCCAGATCCAGTAGGTCAGAGGGCTCTGCTCAGCTCAGGCTCTTGCTCTCATACAATGGCCACACCCCCAAGATGGTGCCATCGGGCTGCAACCTTCCCCCAGGTATGTCTACTGACAAACGAGCCATCAAGTATACCCATTTATGGGAAAATTCTAAGCTAGAGAGAGAATGTAAATCAAGGGTCGAAATACTCTAATGGCCTGTCACTCAAAGCGCCCACCACCATAGGAAGACAAGGTACTCTGGTGGTGTGATGCTAAAGTGCTCAGCTGCCAACAAAGGTTGGCAGTTCGAACACACTCAGCATCTCTGCAAAAAAAGACATGGCGATCTGCTATCAAAATGTTTACGTTCGAAATGATGTTGGGCAGTCCAGCTGTGTCACGGGGTGGTTATGAGTCAGAATCGACTCAAGGGCACCCAGTAACCACAAGAAGAGACCCACAAAAATATCTGCAGCAGATGAATTGAGAAGTGTTCAGTTCAACAGATGAGCTACTGGAAGTCCCTCAGGCTAGATTCCTTTGTTGTATAAGCCAGTTTGGGTTGGATTTTCAGTTGCTTGTTATGAAAAGAGGCCCAAGTGAATTAGAAATACATCAGAACTGGCTCATATAATATCTTAGAAAATTGAAGTTTAAAAAGGTAAAGTAACTTGGTACCAGAGATGTAAGTGCTCGTGTGTGTATGCTTTAAACCCTAGATGAAACATTTTACACAGGATTCATAAAAAGCAGTGTATGCAGCACAGGATTGATTAATTGGATTACATGGGGGCGGGGAATCACACCTTTCATGATTTTAAATTAAGCACTTTTCCCTTATTCAGTTCGCATATGAGCACAATTAAGTGTTCTGGAATTCCTATTTTCATAGTTATCAATAGTTTGTTACGATCCACACAGTGGAATGTCTTGGCATAGTTATTAAAGAGCAAGTCAACATCTTTCTGGTAGTCTCTGCTCTCAGCCAAGATCTCTCTGACACCAGCAGTGCTATCCCTTGTTCCATGTCCTCTTCTGAATCCAGCCTGAACCTCTGGAAGTTCCCTGTCAACGGACTTCTGCAGCCATTGTTGGAGGATCTTCAGCAAAACTTTACTGGCATATTAGTGGTACTGTTGTAGAATTTGAGCATTCTGTTGGGTCACATTTCTTTGGAATTGGGCACAAATAGGTATCTCTTCCAGTCATTTAGCCAGGTAGTTCGTTGTCTTCCAAATTTCCTAGCATAGACAAGCGACTCCTGGTGCTTCATCAGTTTGTTGGAGCATTTCTATTGGTGTTCCATCAATTCCCAATGAACTATGGTCAATTAAGATAGAACTTCTGGCCATGGTCCCTTATTTGGTATTACGGTTTGGGACTTTACATGTATGGTTCAACAACAATGAGTTCAAGCATAAGAACAACTGGAAGGAAGGTGCAGGACCCGGCAGTGTTTCCTTCTGTTGTGCATAAGGTTAAGGTGACCAGATTTAAAGCCGGACACCATTGACCGGGGTGGGGAGATGGGGATTCTTGATTGAAAATTTGGTCTATATGGACCAAATAGACCGTTCCCTAGCTTGTGTATTCTTTCCAAAAATTGGGACTGTCCCGCCAAAAGCAGGACGTCTGGTCACCTTAGTAAGGTCACTGTGGGTTGGAACCAAGGCCATGGCCCCTTGGTACCATTTTGAAGGGCAATCTACTATGCTAATAGACAGGAATGAGGAGTGGGGCATTGAGACCTGACCTTGATGGAGGGCACGGGCAGAGACACACCCTTTGTTTACAGGGCCACACCCTTTATTTCCTTACAATACCTTTAAGACCTTTAGTAGAGGTTGTGAACTGAGCTACACCCTTTGTTTCTTAGGGGCCATCTTTGATTTTACCTTAGTAGAGGGTGTAATTTAAGATACCAATTTTGGAGGGGCATAAAATGGTGGTTTCTAACCCATGTCAACTCACCTTGAAAGCCAAACCTCTATTTTGCTGTCTCAGCTTGGCAGTAGCAAGAAGATCCACGGTCGCTTTTAGACATTTTTGCCTTCTGGCTCTGCTCCCTATATTGGGGTTGCCTCTGGCTGACCCCCAGTTTTGGACTAAACAGCACCCACCACCATGAGAGACATTTTGCAAATTTTGCAGTGAGTCCCAAATGCAGGAATATGAGGGAATATACTCAAGGGGGAGGCAGGGATGGAGCAAAGTACTATCTTGGAAGAGCTGGGTAGTGGGACATCTTCAATCTCCAGCTTCTTGGAATTAGTCCGGTATTAATTCGTACAATAGAAGTTAGTACACCTGCAGCTTTGCTTTTGGCTAATGCCTCAATGGAGCTTGGACTTCTTCCACCACAAGTACGTCCTTGATCTTATGCTACCTCTTGAGATGGTTGAATATTGACTAGTTCTTTTTGGTACAGTGACTGTATTCTTTCCATCATCTTGTGATGCTGCCTGCATTGTTCAATATTTTGCCCATAGACTCTTTCAGTATTGC
>NW_022111357.1:4390476-4401802 GCF_000313985.2 Echinops telfairi | reverse complement strand
CCCACCCATGCCTACCTGGCGGGAAGCCTGAACCTCTGAGCATGTGCAGTGCACCACTCCTTTGTTTCCGTAGCTTGGCCCTCTGGGCATGCGTTAACAGACATCCCCTAGCCCTACGGTAGCCTACCTAACAAAGGTATTAGAGTAACTAAAAATTTCCCACATTGGATGAAAATCTTCAACTCATGGATCCAAGAAGCCCAGTGGATCATAAGAGTGTAAAATGAAATAAAAATATGCACTGGCACTCCATAGTCAAAATGCTGAAAACCAATATATCCTAAGGAAAGAAAAACAATAATAAGACTAATACCTGATTTTGCTTAAAAAATAACAGAAGCCAGAGGACAATGGAACAACTTTAAATTGCTGAAAGAAGAAAACTGTTCATTTAGACTTATGCAAATCAATGAAATTATCCTCCAAATAAAATGTAAGAAGCCTTAGTAAATAGGGAAGGAGATTGTATTAGACCAGCCCTCCGACAGTTAGCAATTACTTTACAAGCAATTACCCTGCAAGAACTGGCTGAACTGATGAGCTGAGCCATGAATGTCAATGCAGGAGTTTGGGGATGGCACTGGGAGAACCCCTGTAGGGTAGGAGGAAAGGGTGAAGTGAGCAGAGCAGAGCTTTTGGAAGGTTGAGCTAATCATTTCCAAGAGAGAAGGATGGAAAGGACAAGAGGCTGAATCTGTTTTTGTAGGAAGTCCACATTGATAGAGTTTGTAATTTCATAGACGAGTACCAGTATGAACTAAGTCTCAAAACGTGGAAATTAATCCAGTCTTTGCTTTCCCACTTCTCAATCATTGATGATCCCAAAACAATAATTGACATCCCACTTTAGTGTGTAGCAACTGGGGTCCTAAAAGCTTATCATCGTTCATCTAAGGTGCAACTGTTGGTCTCTCTGTGTGTCTGAAGCAAAGAAGAGTTAAGAAAAACAAAGTTGCATGGAAACAATTAGTCCAAAGAACGAAGGGACGCACAAACTCCAGCCTTCAAGACACTGAGACCAGAAGAACTAGATGGTGCCTGGTGACCACTGCTGACCACTCAGAAAGGGATCATACTACAGGGTTCTAGATAGTGGGGTGGGCATGGGGGGCAGAGAGAATGTGGACCAAAACTCAAAATCACTAAAGGTCAGGCTTTCATCTGTCTGATAGAAACTGGTATAATTCCCCAAGACTAGGGCCTTTAGTCAGCCAGGAACTGAATTTATCTCATAGCTCAACTCACAGCCAAACAATAAAAAGGCCTATATGGTGAACAATAACACCAGGGAGATATGCATTCCTTAAAATAATCAACCATACAGAATTTTTTTCTTCTTAAATTTTAACAGGAATAGCAATACCAGGAGGGTAAGGGTAAGGTGGGGAAAGAGGGAAAACCGATCACAATGATCTACATATAACCCTTTCCCAGGGGGACAGGCAACAGAAGAATGGGTGAAGGGAGACAGTGATCAGTGTAGGACATGAAAAAAAAAATTTATAAATTATCAAGGGTTCATGAGGTGGGGCGGGGGATGAGCTGATACCAAGGGCTCAAGTAGAAAGAAAATGTTTTGAAAATGATGATGGCAACATATGTACCAATATGCTTGGCACCATGGATGGATGGATGGATGGATTGTGATAAGAGCTGTACAAGCCCCCCAATAAAATGATTTTTTTTAAAAGAAGGGATGGGGAAAAAGGAATGAACATGGGAAACAGAAATCATGAGAGTGCTGTTGCATTGTGGGCATTGTAATCAGTGTTACACAACAAAACATGTAGAGAGGTTGAATGGAAAACCAATTTGTAAACGTCCCCCAAATCACACCAAAAAAGTATACCATCCAAAAAAAATCATAAATTATATATATATACACACACACCATCTTTAGACTGCCAAATAGGCACAGTGTGGTAGTCCACATGATTCCTTTCACTGTTGGTGCCACCTCCTTTGTTGTTGGTAGGTGCCATCGGGTCAATTCCAACTCAGAGCAACCCGGGCACAACAGGACGAAACCCGGCTTTGCCCTGTGCCATCTTCACAATTGTTCTTATGTTTGGAGCCCATTGTCAGCCTCTGTGCCAATTCATCTCACCAAGGGTCTTCCTCTTTTTCGCTGCCCCTCCACTTTACTGAGCATCATGTCCTTCTCCAGAGACACTCCTGACAGCATGCCTAAAGTACTTGAGATGAAGTTTCACCTTCCTTGCTAAAGAGCATCCTGGCCATACCTCTTCCAAGACAAACAAATCTGTTTGTTCTTTTATCAGGCCATGGTACTTTCAATATTCTTTTTGAGCAGCACAATTCTTCTTAGGTCTTCTTTATTCGATGGCTAGCTTTCACATCCATATGAGGTGATTGAATACACCACAGCCTGGGTTAGGCTCACCTTAGTCCTCAAAGTAACATCCTTGCTTCTCAGCACTTTAAAGAGGTCTTGGCCAGAACTAACAATGTTTTGGTGTTGTCCAGAGGGTTTCCGTGGCAAATTCCCCTGAAGTGAACAGCCTATTCCTTCTTCATAGTCTGTTCTTAGTTTGGAAGCAATGCCACAGCCTATTCACTCTGGGTAACCCTACTGGCATTTGAAATATCCGTGGCTTAGCTTTCTGCACAAGCCACCACAGGACAGCAAACTGACAGATAAACAAGTGAGTGGTGACCTCCAATGTTGGGTTCAGTAATTCACAGCAACAACTCACAGAACATCATGGGAAGTACCATGCAGAATCATCATGAGGAAGAGAGGCAAGGGCGAGGTCTGGGAGGATCCCAACACAGAGCCGCTGTGTCTCAGAGAGGGCAGGCCACGCTCTCTTTACTGCCCACCAGCAAGCACTCTGACCCCTGGAATTCTAGATCTAATGCCTAATCTTAAAGCTTGCCTCCTGCTGGAGGGGGAGGGAGCACTAGAACGGATTGTGAATACACAACTCATTTTAAAGGTGATTTAATCATGGGGCCAAAAAAAAGAAAAAATGTTCTGAAATGGATTGTACAATTCTTGTGGACATGATTGAAGGATTGAATTGTATGATGTGGATTATGTGCCAATAAAACCGGAGGGGGAAAAATCTTGCCTCCTGAAGCTAATTGATAATGGTTCTAGGCAAATCTTTTCTGCTTGGCCAGCCCCTCCTCCCCAGCACAAATCCTCAGCTATGGTCTGAAAATTCCAGACCAAGGTATCACCCATTACTCCTAAGTTTATTTCTCCAGAGCCAGTGACAAAGGTCAACTTACTTAGGGTAAAAATAGGTTCTGTACCCCACACCCAGCAATGACCAGCTAGAGGAAGCAGGAAGAATAGTGGAGACCAGTGCAAGGATCCAGGCCTAGCCTGAGATCCAAACTCACTGCCATCATGTGGAGTCTGACTCAAAGTGACCCTGCCCCTCTGACTGTCTATCTTTATGTCAGAGAAAGCCTCATCTTTCTCCCGAGGAGAGATTGGTAGATTTTAATTCTGCACCCCACACACCTAAGACGGTAGCAGAGGGGATGGAAGGAGACACCTGTGGAGGTCAAGGCCTTACAGTTCTGCGGAAAGGGAGCCCTGAGGTTCCAATCTGGCATCAGCAAAATGGTGTCTTCTCCTCTCCCCACTACTGGTTCTACGTGCCAGGAGAATTCACGTACTTCCAGCTACAATAAAAATTCTTAACGTTAGCATCTGTTGCTTGCAAACCACAGACAGTTTAGCAGCAATGACGCAGGACGCAGGCCAGGGCTACTGTAGTCTGCATACCAGTTGGATGCCTTTCACTGGCAGGCTTGGCTGAAGGCCAGGGCTACTTTGGAGTATTGTGACTCCCACTGCCTGGTCGGCTCCTGCAGCCACAAGAAGACTGGGGAACACTCAATGTTACAAACTACTGCATGGAGCTTCAAGGTCAGTAGCTATGTCACTTGCATCATAGCATCAATCAATCCAAAACCCCATCTGGGGCAGGTTTGCTCCCATACCAAGTCCAGGATCCGTTCCAAAGCAGGCAGAGAACGTGCCCTCTCCAGCGGTTCTCAGCCCTCCTAATGCCGGAACCCTTTCATGCAGTTCCTCATGAGGTGGTGACCCCAACCATAACATTATTATCGTTGCTACTTCATCACTGTCATGTTGCTACTGTGATGAATCGGGCAACCCCTGTGAAAGGGTTGTTCGACCCCCAAAGGGGCTGAGACCCGCAGGCTGAGAACCGCTGGCCTAGCCGGTGGTGGAGAGGAGCAGTGCCAACAGCAGCGAGGGGAACTGTCGGCAGCACTGAGCTTTGTTCCTGTCCCTTCCATAGAAGTGGTCGGCAACAAGGACACCAACTCTTATGTTGCCCCATGTTCCTCAGATCAATTCTAGTCAGGATTCTGAATGAATGCTGGATTTGAGCCTGGAAGCCTAATGGATAGCCCGCTATTTATTATGAGCAGTTTGGGGAGGATCTCACAGGAAACACTTGGTGTATTCAATTAAGGGTGATTGAAGAGAGTTTAATCAAGGCATTATTTACAAAGGTGTGAACAGAATGCAGAAAAACCACAGAAGAGAGTGCAGTATATTGGGGGCAGAAAAGACAAAAGGGAGGGAGAAGTTTCTGGAAGGTCAGGCACAGGCTTGTGTAGGCAGATCACCTGACCAGAGGTTAACCTTTCCTCTGAGTAGAGTAGGCAGCCTGGGGCAGCTCTGCAGGGTGGGCACTGGGTGAATAAACAGATTTCACTCTCCTTTCTCCAGCTGATCTCCCTCCTTTCTGGGCTCCTCATCCACCCAAATGAGCTGGAAGCCTGAGAGCCAACAGTCCACTGATGTTGTCCCTCAGCCTCCTGGGATCCCGAGTTGAGTGAAGGATGGTGGGGAGCAGAACTAGAGGGGCCACTGAACCATCCAGCACAGAGGCAGAAAGATCTGAATTCAAAACACTGCTGGATCACGTTCTCGCTGTGTGACCCTCAGGAAGCCACTCGAGCTCTCTAGGCTGTACTTCTGTCAACTGCGGAGTAGAGGTCATTTCACTGGCTTCAGAGGGTTCTCTGATTAAGGGCACGCACACACATTATTAAAGCCAGCATTGCTTTGCACACCATAACCCTTCCCCTGTGGTGCCCTCCCACACACAAAGACCCCAATCCACTGCCACTGAGTCAATTCAGAGTCAGTGACTCTTCTGTGTAAGGGTTCTGAGGCTGTAGTTGTGGATGGGAACACCTAGTCTCATCTTTCTCCCCCAGAGAGGCTGTTGGATTTGAACCTCTAGCCTTGCAATTGACAGGCTAACGCTTTACCAGACAGCGCCACCAGAACTCCTTTTGTTGTTGTTGTTGTTGTTTTTTCTTTTAATCATTTTATTAGGGGCTCATACAACTCTTATCACAATCCATACACACATCAATTGTGTAAAGCGCATGTGTACATTCATTGCCCTCATCATTCTCAAAACATTTCCTCTCCAGAGCTCCTTTTGTATACCTTTTGTATACCACCCAAACTCACTGCCATCGCGTCAATTCTGACACGTAGAGACCTGATAGGATAAGGTGGAACTGCCTCTGTGGGCTTCTGAGACTGTACCTCTTTACAGGAGAAGAAAACCCAGTCTTTCTCCCAAGGAGCAGCTGGTGGTTTAGAAATGCTGACCTTGGGGTTAGCAGCTCAATACATAACCGCTGTCCCACCAGGGCTCCTTTGTATACCATAGGTACTAGATATTTGTAGCTGCTGCTGCTCCCCCTGCCCGCTTCTCCTCCTCTTCCTCTTATTATTATTACCATTGTTATTATATATGATCGGCCCTTTTGAAGAGTCTATTCAAGTTGGGCTTCCTTCTACTTTGATACCAGTGCTCTTGCTACCTTGTAGTGTGGAGGTCAGTTCTGCTAACCACAAGGTCGCCAATTCAAGCCCACCATAGCTCCAAGGGAGAAAATTGAGGCTTTTTGTGCTGGTAAAGATTTATAACCTCAGGAGCCACTCTACGCTGTCCTATGGGGTCAGAATTGAATGGATGGCAGAGAGTTTGGTTTGGTTTGGTCTGTCAGCTGGTTCCCTCCACAGTGCTCCCGTGGAGGAGTGAATTAGCTCCAAAAGGAGGAGTGAATTGGCTATTTCCTGAGATGAGAAAAAAGAAATGTTGTTCATTTGTTTAATGGTAACTACTTGAAACAGTCTAGGGCAATTTTCTGCTTGGGGTGTGGGGGGAAAGTGGGATAGAGGAGGGAAAGAGAGAAAGAGAGAGAGAGAGAACATGTCTGCAACCATGCAGCAAAATACTTTAAGAATCTTGTCAATGGTTCCTTGTCTGGTCCCAATCCCATTTGTTCTCAGGCCAACACTTCTTGCACATCCAACACAAGTTTTGATACCGGGGTAGCAAGTGCAGACATCTATGGGGATACAAGAATGAGTGATGCAGGCCTTCTGTAAGTTAATACGAATAAATTCATGGTGAGGTAATGGAGCCTACAGTAAACTTGGTACAGTATCACAATCTAGAGCAGTGGTTCTCACCTTCCTGATGCCACGACCCTTTCATACCGTTCCTCATGTTGTGTTCACCCCCAACCATAAAATTGTTTTCATTGCTACTTCATAACTGTAATTTTGCTACTGTTATGAATTGGGCGACCCCTGTGAAAGGCTCGTTCGAGCCCCAAAGGGGTCACAACCCACAGGTTGAAAATCACAGCTCTAGAGGGTCAGAAGATGCCCAACTCTGGCCAGCTGTTACCAAACAGAGATGTAAGTCCGGAATGCCTTATCTTCCAATATTTTATCTCCCAAAAGCCAGGATTTTATATTTTTATGTGAAATCTCTGATTTTTACAACTTTCACTTCTGGAACAATGGAGGTTACATACTTTCCCCTATACTTCTTGTGAAGTTTAGCTAAAAACCACAGACATCACATATAAACCAAACATAAGATGATTCTGAAAGTCAGAGAGAAACAGCAGATTAGCTAGGATCACTGAGACGCAAGAAGCAACATGTTGGCAGGTTCCCTAAGCTTTCTTTTTGCTTCACATATACCAGACTGGGTACTGAAATGGTAGATGTATTGGTTAGGCATTAGGCTGCTAACTACAAGGTCAGTAGTTCAAGACCACCGGCTGCTCCTCAGGAGAAAGTAGAGGCTTTTTATTCCCACAGAGCATTGCAGTCTTGGAAACACATATGGATGATTCTACTCTGTCCAGTAGGGTCACTGTAAGTCGGCTTGGCTGAATCACAATGAGTTTGGTTTGGGTTTTGCAAAATAAATTTTAAAATCCAAGATTCTTTTCTCTAGTCCAAGTACCAGGAAAGGGGAAGCCTCGCAAAACAGAAATTTTCAGATGGTATCTGAGAGCTCCAACCCCACTCCCACCTGCTGCCAGTGAAGGCCAAGCAGAAAGCACGGCTGCAGCCAGCAAGGTGGTGTCAGAGATGCCTAGAGGAGAGTTGGGGCAATGACGAGGCATCTCTGCCCTCCACAGTAGCTGAAGACCATGTGGAGAACAGTGATGAGGCACCCCACTGCTTCCAAACCACAGTGGTTTCTATGAGGAGAAAATGAACAAAGAATCAAAGCAAAGCAAAGAAAGAACCTGAACCGAGTGGCACAGCACTGAATGACAAACGGAGAGATTGGAGCCTGGGAAGTGAGGCCTGGCAATCTGCTTCAGAAAAGCCACAGCCCTGAAAACCCTGTGCAGGGACCCTCCTCTGCACACAGCAGCGAACAACAACACACAAAACCTGACCCCGAACTGAGCATGGATTTCAATGGAAAACATAAAAACTCTAACAATTTTAGAAGCTGACATAAAATCCTCAGGACTCAAACCTAGGGATACATTCGATTGCACTTCAAAATGAACAGCTTTGGTTCTATGGAAGACTTGTTAAGAGAATGAAAAGATAAGCTAGAGACTGGGAAAAAAAATAGTTGTGAACCACATCTGACAAAATAAATAAAGAATTTTCAAAACTCAATCCTGGAAAGCCCAACAACCCAATGAGCAAATATGCTGAAGACATGAAGCGTCATTTTACTGAAGGGGCTACAGAGGTGACAAACACCTGAAGAGATGTTCAAATCACTAGCAGTAGAGAAGTGCACATGAAACCACCATGAGGTACAACTACATATGATGGCTAAAATAGCCAGTAGTTCCTGTGTTCAGTGCCAGCGAGTCGGTTCTGACTCAGGGTGCCCCCAGGTCCAACAGAACCAAGCACCGCCTGGTGCTGTGCTCTTCTCCCCGCTGTTCTGATGTTTGAGCCCAGTGTTTCAGGCAGGGTGTCGATCCATCTGGTCCAGGGTCTTCCTCTTTTTTTTATTTTTGCTGCCCCTCTAATTTACCGAGCATGATGTCCTTCTCCAGGGACTGGTGTCTTCGGATAACATGTCCAGTACATGAGATGACGGCCTTTAAGGAGCATTCTGGCTGTACTTCCCCAAACAGACTTGCTTGTTCTTTTGGCAGCCCATGGTACTTTCTAGAGTCAATATTCTTGGCCAGTACCACAAGGCACCATAATTCAAATTCATGGCTTCTTCTTCGGTCTTCCAACTTTGACCTGCCTACGAAGTGATTGAAAATACCATGGCTTGAATCAGACGTATCTTAGTCCTCAAAGTAACATCCTTGTTCTTCAACACTTTAAAGAGGTCTTGTGCAGATTTACCCAGTGCAATATGTCATTGGATCTCTTGGCTTCTGCTTCCAGTAACAACACCAAATGCTGGTGAGGATATGGAGAAACCAAATCTCATACATTACTGGTGGAGATAAAAAATAATATAAATAATATTTCTATAAAGTAATTTGATAGTTCCTTTTAAAGCTAACAATGAAGGGGCTTCAAAAAAGTTTATGAAAAAATGGAATTAACAGACAATGGAATTTTTGCACGAACTTTTTGAAGGCCCCTCATATGCTTACCGAGCAATTCCAGCTATGTCCCTGAGAAATGAAAACTTATATCCACACAGTCTGTAGATGATTGTCCCTAACAGTTTTTCTTTTGTTTTGCAATAGCCCCAAACTGGAAACTATCAAAACATTCCTCAGTAGACGAAGGGCTAAGCAAACTTTGGTACAGCTATACAATGGAATCTACTCAGCAATAAAGGGAGACAAACTGTGGATACATGCAGTGACATTGGATAGATGCCAAGGACAGTGTGCCAAGTGACCAAAAAAAAAGTCACCTCAACATATTAATTTCTTTATGATTCCACTCTGAAGTGACCCAGGGGGAGGTTATTAGGGCTAGCAAGAGGAGGCGGGGCAGGGAGCAGGTGTGATATTCAAGGGAGGGCGAGCGGAAGCTGTATCTGTCAACAGAGGCGTTCTGTATCTGGATCACCGCTGCTGTGGTTACATAAGCCTGCAAATGTGATAAAATGGCATCGAACTATACACACATTGTACCAGTGTACAATTTGGCCCAATTTCCTGCTTTTGATACTGTACAATAATGAATTAAGATGTAACCATTAGTGGGAACTGGGTGAAGAGTCTATGGGACCTGCTCTATACCATCTTTACAACTCACTGAGGATGCATGATAATGTCAAAATAAAAGTTTTCTTTTTAACGTAATTAGTATGAAGGGACTTTCTGGGACAGTAGACATGTCTCTGTCTTGATGGGAGTGGTGGTGACATGGTGGATACAGCTGTCAAAACTCATTGAACTTTAACCTCACTATATCTCCATGACATTTTTCTCCCCAGAAGTTCAAAAACAAACAAACATCAGTTTTCAGCCTGAGTTTTTCCAAACCCGGAACTGGAATATTATACCTTTTGGCAACCTGCTTCCAAACAAAAACAAAGCAGAAAAACAAGTCCAAGTACAAGTGAATTCTGGCCCATAGCGACCCCAGAGGGTTTCCAAAGCTCTAAGTCTCTATGGATCAGACTGTCACCTCTTGCTCTAGGGGAGCTGCTGGTAGACTCAAACCCGTGACCTTTAGATTAACTGCTGAACCCTAACCCAACACCCTATAAATCAACGTGCATTCCTGAGCACTTCACCGATGATGAGCCCTTTAATGCAAGGATGACATTGTCTCCCCCACACGTGCTAGGAATGATGTTGTGTGCCCTTGAGTGAATTGCCCATGGTTTCCCAGGCTGTCGTCTTTAGCAGAGTGACTGCCACGTCCTTTCTTCAGGTGGGACTGCAAGGTTTACCCTTCTGACCTGTCGGTTGGCAGGTGAGTATTTAACCACTGTTCCCTTCTGCTACAGAATAGAAGTTAGTAAATGTGTACCAATGAAGGTGTGAAGGGGGACAGACTCTGGCCCCCAGCCCAATGGCCTCATTTAGATTACTTCTTGCTAACACACCAGAAACCATGCCCTTTTCTGTGGTTCAAAGAGCAAGCACATAAAACCAGCTACCCTTAGGCCAGACTCTCTCCATCCCAAGGAGTAAATGCTCCAGGACATCAAAGGAGAAAGTCTAGACCAGGGGCAATTTCTCTGGGCCCCACTTGGATTGTTCTTTCCACATCCTGTCTCCATACTACCTTGTGAGCTGAAGGGCAGAGACTTTATATGCTGTTCTCACCTCCTCCGTCTTTATTGCTCATTGAACCCAACAGCCACTCAAGAATCCCTTGTTGCTACTGATGAATAAAGTTATTTCTTCAGGGGTACACACTACTTACGAGAGGAAGAGGCATTTCATATTTAGGTACAGATTGGTAGATGGAGTTGTTTGTGCGCTGGAGAAAGTAGGTAGAATAGTTAAATAGAAATCCTTCCAATACCAGACCCATCTACGTATCTCCCGGTCAATTGGCCAATTGTTATTTATTTATTTGTTTATTTCCAAAAACTTTTTATTGGGAGGTAATACAGATATCATATCATTTCATAGGTCAATCACATCAAGCAGCACTGCACAAATGCTATCACAATCAGTTTCAAAACATTCGCTTTCTTCCTGAACTCCTTGACATCAGTTCCCCTTAACCCTCAGCGTCCCCCTCCCAATCTGCCATTTAAAGCAAAGACGCACCTAGGAATAGAGCCTAAAGAAATTACAGTGCAAATATATGAAAATGCATCTAGAAGAATGTTTGTGGCAGCATTGTTTGCATTTAATAAATTGAAAATAACCAAACTGTCAAGGAAGAAATAGTTAAATAAACTAAAGGGCTAAATATATTATAACATACTAGGTAGTCATAAAAAATGAACAATAGACTTTAAAAAGTTCTATGATATAACAACAGAAAATGCAAAAGTCAAATCTCATGTTTTTCACGAAAAGTATATATGTGGGTGACTGTTGTTGCTATGTGCCGTGAAGCCGGTTCCAG
>NW_022111357.1:4376909-4387112 GCF_000313985.2 Echinops telfairi | reverse complement strand
GGCGAGTGCTTTCTGTGTGGCTGGGTTCTCCAGAGAAACAGAACCAGCGACGCTTGTCTGTGCTGTAGATAGAAAGAGATTTCTATCAAGAAATGGCTCAAACAGTTGTAGAAATAGCAAAGTCCAGTCCAATTCGAGTCCGTTTTTTCCTATTGCATGGAAGCTAATGAACTGGAAGCGGGAAGAGGAGGTAGAGACAGTAGGGTACAGCGTGCCAGCCAGCTGGGAGCTACCCGAGACCCAAGGAGTGACTGCTCAAGGCAGGAGATTGAGCCATGAGGGAAAGGGAAAGGTACCCATAGAAAAGAAGACCTCGGGGCTGCTCAGCTATCTGGTTTTATTTGCATGCCAAAGGAATGAGGTTACAAAGATTTAAAAGCAGGGCCTATTCCAGGGCGCAATGACTACAGACTCAAGATGTTTTCATGATTCGTCATGAACGAACATTCTCACATAGAAGGACATTCTGGTCTGATGGAGTTCCTTCGGTCTGCAGCAAGGAATCTCCTTATGACTCAGTATTTGCACCAGGTTCCTGAAGCATGCAAACAATCACTCAGGGTTTGCTCATGGTCTTTGCATCCAATAACCCTTGCAGGGGGAACAAGACAATGTTTTCCTCCAGCAAGGGACAAAGGCCGTGGGTCCAGAGGTCTGACGTTGACCCAATGAATCCACCGTTGTTGGTTCTCTGGGATCAGCAAGGCAATACAACACAAGGAGATGGAGGAAACAGACACAAGCTGCAGCTCAGGCAGAAGGGGCAGGATTCTTCTAATCTTCTCCTCATGTACAAGAAGGCTTATGATGGCAAGGAGGTGTCATTAGTCTGCTACGCAATTGATAGGCTGAGCTACGCCCCCACTTTACACAGGCGTGTCTAATTGACGTTAGCATTAACCATCCCAGCTTCCAGCTCTCCTCAATTTCAGTAAGCAAGGTCGTTTCAGCTGTCTATCACAGGCTGTTAAGAAGCCTTCCTCCAATCCTGAGGGAGTCACGTTCTTCATATAATCCAGAAATCTTTATATAAATCAACACATATGCAAAGCTATTCATACCAGCAATTTTTATGATAACAAAAGGTGGACATCACTGCATGTCCATTAATAGGGGACTGATTAATTACTATGATACACCTATCGAATGGAATTGTATGAAGCCTTTATAAAGAATAGGGCAGTTCCTTATTTGTTTTCCTCTGAATCAACCACTGTGGTCAAGAAATACAATACCCTTATGAATACTTACGTGGCAGGGGAGATACCATGATCACAAAGGTGGTTTTCCCAGGTAAAGGCTTAGCCATTGCACTCTGGATATGCTGACCCCTGCAGTTCCCCAAACGCGGAAACTCGACTGCATAATTTGTGGTAGTGGGGGACTGCATTCGCTGTCTCTCCTGTTTTTGAAAAGAAAAAACAAAAAACCCTTATGAGCGATAGTTAATTTTTTAAAAATCTAGAAAAGGTCTTCAAAAGAAACAGACTTTGATAATTACCAGGGGCAGGAGAGGAAGGGAGGGAAGGAGTAATAGGCTACAGGATAGACAGGTGTTCACTTGGGTGAAGAGGGAGATGGATTTAAAAAGCGAGTGGTGGTGGTGAGAATAGGATAACCTTGGGGAAGTTTGATAAGTTATTTAAGTTGTTGATTGTAAAAATGATGATCTGATATCTGATATTTAGACGCAGATCTAATTCACAAAAAGAACTACATGCAGTGCCTTGCTTTCCCAGAGATGGTGGTTAGAGGTGTTCACAGCCTGCCATTGCGGGCTGTCCTACAACACACCCGCTAACAAAATCAGGTGGCCTCCTACCTGGCAGGGAGACATCACAGTCATGAAGGTGGTGAGGTTCATCCATTGTACCCGGATGTGCTGAGTCCTGAGAGGTCCTGAATATGGGAAACACGACTGCACAATTTGTGGTAGTGGGGGACTGTGCTTGCATTAAAAGAGAAAACATTAAAAGTCAGGTCATCTTAAATCCCTGGTAACAGAATTGTTTACCTTTATACCCGGAAGATTGGTACAGCACCAAAATCCTTATGTGATGTATGCGCAGGCTAGCTTCAAGCAGGAGCTGTGAAACTTCTGAGGTTGTCTGAAACAAACAAAAAAGTCAGCGGGCCAACGGCAGTTCCCTGTGTGCTAAACGTGTCTGTGACAGGCTCACGCATATGCTCCTTATTAAGGAGCATAGAACCATTGTGAAAGTGTTGGAGGCATAAGCACAAAATCAGAAAGCCAACTTTTTTTAAAACATAAGGCTTTCTGTATGACAAAATAATCAAATAACTTGTTCTGTTAAAAACAAAATCAATCAAAACACAAACGGTGGCCTTATCTACCCGAATGAGAGACCAGCAGGACTCAATTATGCCACCCGGCCACCATAGCTGATCATTCTGGCCAGGGCCACGGGAAACTGACCCTAAAAAGACAGGAGGAAATGTGGAAGAGAGCCACAGATTCCTAAGGAAAGCGAAACAAAACCCAACACCAGACTTACTGGGCCGTTGAGACTGGAGAACTCCTTGAGACCACTGCCCAGAGATACCGATTCAGCCTTGAACTGAAACTAGCCCCTGAGGCCACCTTCCACCTTAATAACAGATTCACTCACAAAGAATGCCACCTATGAATTCCATGGTGAAGTGAAATTACTTGGTATGGCTCTTTGTAACTCCCATCAAATGACTGGGTGAGACCATGCAAGTAGGTTACATAAAACTTCTAATAGAGGGCCTTGGTCAGTTTTGCCATTTCACTGGATATAAAATAAGGCATTTCAGAAGCAGAAACAGAGTTGCACGCCTTGTAAGGAAGAAGAACCAGGTGAAGGAAGCACCTCCCAAATCCCGGTGTGGAGAAGAACAGCGCTGAGCCGAGCGGCCGAGCAACAGGTTTCACTGTCCAGGGCAGCCATTCTCAACCTGTGCGTCAGGACCCCTTTGGCAGTCGAAGGATCCTCTCACAGGGGTCGCCCAATTCATAACAGTAGCAAAATGACAGCGATGAAGTAACAACGAAAATAATGTTATGGTTGGGGGTCACCACAGCATGAGGAACTGTATTAGAGGGTGGCAGCATTAGGAAGGTTGAGAACCACTGCTCTAGGGAATCAGTCAAGGTGAGCAGGCTGGTGTTTTGAGTGGCAGGCTGGTTTGCAGATGGGTGTCCTTTATGCATTTCTCATCTTGAAGGCATTTTTAACACTTTCCTGAGCAGGGCAGATGCCAAGGGGCAATTTTTGGTAACTTGCTAGCTTCCATTATAAACCCTAGAATCATGAGTATTCTGTGAGTCCTGTGTGGCCATTGACACAGGTTATCGAACCCAGCAGAGAAGTAGAGTGCCAAGGGCAGGATAGTGGGTGTCCGAGTAGAGTCAGGAAGGTTAGGGCACGGAGGCATGTCTGGCCTCTGCCTCACAGATGAGGAGTTGGATTCTCCTTTTCCCTGGGTAGTTGGAGGAAGTCCGATGTGGCCCCCATTCCAGTTCTTCAAATACGGTGCTCCTTTGAAGAATGGTTTATAGAAGACTAAATGGTCAATGTTAAAACAAAGTTGAGGGAGAGAGGGGTGGGGGGTGGGGGGAAAATCTAACCTAATTTCTGTGACTCTGGTTCTAAACGTGTTTGTTGTATAATCAGCCAACGTCTGGATAATTTTTGTTACAAAACTTTTTCAAATATCTAGGTAATTGATTATATTCTTCAGTTGTAGTAAAAAGGTGGTATTATATGACTATGTGCATAGTCCATAGAAATGAAAAAAAGTGTGGCTTTATAATTACTAATGCTCCTGGGTGTTTTTTTTTAACTAATTGTGGTAATCAATGGATATTTTAAAACACAAACAAGCAAAATAAATAAATAAAACAAAGTTGAGAATGCAAGGGGACAGGGAAATTACTGGAAAATTAATGAAAAGGAAGCAACCAAATGGAATATTGAAAATATTCACACATTGTAAAGAACGTGACGAATTGTCGCTAAACAATTTGTGTAGAAATTGTTGCATGGGAACATAAACTGCTATGTAAACTTTCACTGAAAAAAAACAATAAAGCATTACTGAGGGGGGTGGGGAAGGATACTGTGCCTTATCTGGATTAGGCTTATTCACAAGACCTTCCCCCTGAGCTGGGGAAGATGCACCAACCCAAAGCATATAAACCAAAGGAGGGAGAGGGCTGAAGGGAGCCAGAGTTTATATTGCCCAAAGAGAGATGGATGGGAGATGGGGATGACCAGTGCTGGTTTCCGCCTGGGCAGAGAGAAGGGTTGTATTTCCTACCTCCTCTGAAGTTAAATGTAGCCGTGTAATTTGCTTTGGGGTAATGACACATGAGCAGAAGAGATATTCTCTCTGCCAAGATGACTGACCAGTTATGTTCCAGGTTTATCATCTTGTGTCTCAGAATGAAAATGACACGGAGCAGAGATGCCAGCTCACGTGCACTGAACATGTAGCATGAACCGTTGCTGTTAGGTGCCATCCTGTCGAGTCTGTTCCAACCCTGTGCAAAACGGAATGAAACACTGCCCAGTCCCGTGCCAGCCTCACAGTCATGTCTATGCTTGTGCCCATTGTGGCAGCCACTGGGTCCGTTCATCTTGTGTAAGGCCTTCCTCTGTTTCTCCGCCACTCCATTTTCCCAAGCATGATGCCCTTCTCCAAGGACTGGTCTCTCCTGACAACATGTCCAAAGTATGTAAGCAAGAAAGAGATACATACCCCCACCACCACCTCGTTTTTCCCCCCTCCCCCCTTGTTACTTGTCTCTGGGTGGCACAAATGGATAAGAGCTCAGCTCTTAATCAATAGGTTGGTGTTCTGAGTCCTCCCAAGGTGACTGACTTCAGAAAGCTCACTCATCAATAACCCTGGGAAGCACAGGTCTACTCTGACGCACTTGGGGTCGCTGGGAATTGGATTCGATTTTTTTTTTATTCTTTCTTTTGTTTTTTTTAATATTTTCTGGTTTTTTTAGCTTTGTTTTTTTTTTTAACATTTTATTAGGGGCTCATACAACTGTTATCACAATCCATACACACATCAATGGTGTAAAGCGCATCTGTACATCATTCTCAAAACTTTTTCTCTCCACTTAAACCCCCGACATTAGGTCCTCATTTTTCCCCTCCCTCCCTGCTCTCCCCTCCGTCATGAGCCCTTGATAGTTTATAAATTGTTATTTTATCATATCTTGCCCTGTCCGACGTCTCCCTTCACCCACTTTTCTGTTGTCCGTCCCCCAGGGAGGAGGTCACGTATAGTTCCTTGGGAATTGGATTAGATTTAATGGCAACTGGTTTGGATTTTTGTTTTTGTTTAATCAGAGGGACCTGGCCCTCTCACCTACCACTTTTTAGCCAAGCCTTACTTTAGGCCAGTTCTAAGCACTGGGTCCCTACCTCATGCCTTTTCTTGATTACGTTCTCAGGGCCCTATCTCTAGTCTGGTTTTGACGAACCTACTCAGAGGCTAGAGTCCATTCATTCATTTCTTAAATATTTATTGGGCACTATTATTTATCAGATACTATTCTGGGAGTTGGGAGAGCAGAGAGGCATACATACCTGCCCTCGTGGAGCTTACATTCTATAGTTCTCCCTTGAAGCCAGACCCTATGAGTGAGCCCTGTTTCCATTGCTTATGATCTGCCTTCTTGTCTCCCAGCTGATTGCTGATTGCTCAAATGAGAAGAGATCTGTCACACACATCTGCCTCTACGCCTGGCTCTTAAGAGACAGTGCAGCATCAAAGAGTGAGGTCAGTTTGGGAGCAGACAAATCTGGGGCAAATCTTCCCTCTAGCACTTACTAGCTGTGTGACCTTACACAAGACACCCTTTCTGAGCCCTAATTTCACCTGGGAAATGGGATGATAAAAGCACATCATTCTTGCAGAGTTGCTGCGAAGACTGAATATGCTGATATTTGCCAAGAATGCCACACCATGCCGTCCCTTCCAGGAGATATCATTACATCTTCTCTTCTTGCAGAAATGCCCTCATTTCCATCTTGCGCTTCCAGTAGCAAGCATCACTGCAGCTATCCATCTACCAGGGGTCCTCAAACTTGTTAAACAGAGGGCCAGTTCACTGTCCCTCAGACCCGCTGGAGGGCCGGACTATAGTTTAAAAAAAAACTATGAACAAATTCCTATGCCCACTGCACATATCTTATTTTGAAGTAAAAAAAACAAACAGGGCCCAAACACCCGGCGGGCTGGATAAATGTCCTCGGTGGGCCGCATGTGGCCCGCGGGCTGTAGTTTGAGGATGCCTAGACTGTAAGTTGTAGACACAGGGCTATTTGGTCTTGCTCATTTCAGAAACCAGAGTCATCTAGTGTCATCCCTGCGGACCACCCTACATTGAACACATGGTAGAAGTGCTATTTCTTGTAAGTCAGAACCAGGAGTCTCGTGCAGTGGCGAGAGTGACTCAGCATCCAGGAATTGGGGTAGGAAGACAGATGAGTGTAAGGAGAAGCAGGCTCTAAACAACAGTGCCCAGCTTGAGTCCAGAGCAGATGGGAAAGTGGCAGATATTAGGTAGTCCAGCCTGCCAGCATTAGCTCTGTTAGGCGGCCTGGGATTGACACTGGCTAAAAGAGTAACAGGTAGCAGGGTTGAGGCAACGCTCAAGTCCCAGAAAGTCAGATGGTGAAAGAGAGGTGCTAGAGAAGGCTGGAATCCAGGCAGCAGAACCTGGGCCCCCAGGTCAGCAGGCCTATGGACTTCACTGCTCTGCCTTCCTCCTCTCTCTGTTCAGTCCCTGCCACTTCTCCAGGAAGCTCATATCATCTGCAACCCATCCTCTCCAAACTTTCCATCTCTTCTGCTTTTTTCACATCAGAATTATACCATGCTCCAATCTTTTGTGGCTTAACAACAACGACAAATCCACAAAATCTCCAACTCCACCTCGCTCCAGTTCCTGCCTTAGCATTTCTCCCACCCTTCACTGCTTTATCTTCTTCTCTCTCCTCAACTCCCTCCAACCTGGCTTCCACCCTCAAAAGTCCAGGGAGCCTGCTCATGCCAAATCACGGACAGTAATGCAAGACTGGCTGCCCATCCTGGTCCAGAGTCTCTGTGCTTAGGGCCTCTGTCTCTGTACCCTCATGCTGCTGTAACAGAAATAGCACAGGTGGGTGACTTTATAGGAATTAATTTTCTCACAGTTTAGGATGCTGGAATCCGTCTGAAGTCAGGCCATGAGCTTTGGGGGAAGGTTAGGCGTGAGTGGATTCTAAGAGAAGATCCTTGTCTCTGTTCTGCAGCCCCAGTATTCCTCAGCTCATTGGTGATCTTCTCATGGCATCTCACTGCCAGCAGGTCCATCTGACTCATAGTGACCCTATCGGACAGGGTAGAACTGCGCCAACTCTTTACAGGAGTAGAACGACTCCTCTTTCTCCTGAAGAGTAGCTGGTGGTTTGTGTTTGTTTGTTTTCTGAGTTATAGTTGCATCTTTGTTTGAAAGTCTCATCTGCCAACTTAGGGTTTTCCACCAACCCGGGGAGCAGGAACTTTCTCAGGCTTCCCAAGCTTTTGCTTGGTACTGCCTTTGTGGGAGCTTGAGGAGCATCCATGACTGTCTTTTTAGATCAGTGGTTCTCAACCGTCCTAATGCCGTAACCCTTTAATGCACTTCCTCATGTTGTGGTGACCTCCAACCATAAAATTATTTTCATTGCCACTTCATAACTGTAGTTTTTCTACTGTTATCTGATATGCAGGATGTATTTTCGTTGTTAAAAATTGAACATAATAAAGCATAGTGATAATCACAAAAACAATAAGTGATTAGAATTCATGAAGTGTCGTTTTACCTCCAAACTGCTGCTTTCAGCACAGTAGCTGATTTTATTTTTTTTTTAATCATTTTATTAGGGGCTCATACAACTCTTATCACAATCCATACACACATCAATTGTGTAAAGGGCATTTGTACATTCATTGCCCTTATCATTCTCAAAACATTTTCTCTCCACTTAAGGCCCCGGCATCAGCTCCTCTTTTCCCCTCCCTCCCTGCTCCCCCCTCCCTCATGAGCCCTTGATAGTTTATAAATTGTTATTTTGTCATATCTTGCCCTTTCCGACGTCTCCCTTCACCCATTTTTCTGTTGCCCGTCCCCCAGGGAGGAGGTCACATATAGTTCCTTGTAATTGGTTCCCTCTTTCCTACCCACTCTCCCTCTCTCCTCCCTGTTTCGCCACTCACACCACTGGTCCTGTAAGGCTCATCTGCCTTGGATTCCCTGTATTTTCAGTTCCTATCTATACCAGTGTACATCCTCTGGTCTAGCCAGACTTGCAAGGTCGAATTCGAGTCATGGTAGTGGGAGCGGGGAGGAAACATTTAGGAACTAGAGGAAAGTTGTATTTCTCATCGTTGTTACATCGCCCCCTGACTGGCTCATCTCCTCCCCGAGACCCCTCTGCAAGGGGATCTCCAGTGGCCTACTCATGGGCTTTGGGTCTCCACTCCGCACTCCCCCCATCATTCACTATGGTAAGATTTTTTGTTCTGATGATGCCTTATACCTGATCCCTTCAGTAGCTGCTTTTAACAGAGTAGCTGCTCTCTACACACGTGTGACTGGTCCACATAAGTACATGATGGTGCCAACTCTGTCACATACACCTGTATTTGTATGGGGTGTATGTGATGGGCGCAATGATCTCACGCCGGGTACTCGTGTGTGGGCGGACCTGCCAGGAGATGGATAGAGGAGCGGTGTTTTTGGATGGTCTTAGGCAACCCCTGTGAAAGGCGACCCCAAAGGGGTTGCGACCCACAGGTTGAGAACCTCTGTTTTAGATGCTTCCTTTGCCTTCTTTGCTTCCTTGGCCGCCCTGATCTCTTTGGGTGTTTCTACCTTCATGTTTCTGATTCCTCTTGGCCAGTACATCAGCAAGAAATGTACCAGTGATGCCGCTCTGGAATGTGACTGTCTGGCGGGTTCTTTTCTTTTGAATTTCTTCCCTTGATTGTCCCTTTTTCTGCCTCCTTCTGTAGAGAGCAGTCCAGTTTCTCTGCGAAGGGTTCCTCTTGGAAAGGAATGCTGATTTGCACTTTGCATTAAGAAACTGGAAAGCCTTTCCATTGATCCTGGGGCAGAGCCTCCCGTGTCCGGGGTCAATCTTGTACCTGCTGAAACTGCACAGTTCAACCTTCATAGCTGCAATAGTTGAGGAACGGGGAAGGTGGCGAAGAGGCAGCTAGTGGTTTTGAACTGCCAACCTTGAGGTTAGCAGCCCAATATGTAACCATTATACCACCAGGGATGCTTACATGGCGTCTACCTCCCGCCACTTATACTTGCTTGGGTCTAAGTCTATCCTATTCTCCATATCATTCAGAAGTGCTCAGCTTTAGCACACACCCGACACTGGAAATCTCGATTTTCAAGTAGGATTGTAGCCACAGGTATACGGGTTAGGATTCCAACACATACTCTGCTCTCCAAGTGTGAAACGCAGAGTGCCGCCTCCCCTATCCTTAGAAACATAACGATAGCCAACATGGGCACTGCACTTCATGGTTCACAAAAGAACTTAACATGTCCCTTGCTCAGAGTCGTTCAATGTTTCCTAGTCACACACAGAATACTTCCCAGACTGCTTTGCACAAGACTGCCCAGGATCTAGTTCCTGCCTTTTGCTCACCCAATGTCATTTTCTAGCCCTTTGCCCACTCAGCCATCAGTACTTTCTGGCCCTACTGGCCCTTCTCAAATGCTTAAGACTTAGCTATTGCCATTCCTGTCTTGGCACTTTTACACCAGCTCTTTCTTTTGCCTGAAGCATTCTTTCTCTATGCTGCCCAACATAGAGGCCACTAGCCCCTTATGCCTATGGAGTACTTAAAATATGACTACTCCAAATTGAGACGTGCCATAGTGCATAGTGCACATTGGATTTTGAGGACTTTGTTTACCAACAAAATAAGTTAAAATATCTCATTAATTATGTTCATGTTGATTACATATTAAAATGATGTATATAGGAGATGTAGGGTTGTAGTGAGGATTGAATATGCTGATATTTGAAATACGTTGAAGTATGTTATTAAATTAATGTTATCAAATATGCTGATATTTGAAATTATTGAAGTATGCTATTAAAATTAACTTCACTTTTTATCAATCATTTTATTAGGGGGCTCTTACAAATC
>NW_022111357.1:4370071-4376500 GCF_000313985.2 Echinops telfairi | reverse complement strand
GTTATTTCATGTCTTACACTTTCTGTTGTCTCCCTTCACCCACATTTCTGTTATTCATCCCCCTGGGGGGTAGTGGGGCTATATATCCAACCTTGTGATGGGTTCCCCTTTCTACCCCCCCACCATCCCCCTCCCCTCAAGATATCATTATAATTTCACTTTTATGTGTGAATGTGTATCTATCCACCACACACCCCGCCTCCTTTTAAAAATATTGTTAGAAAAGTTACTATATACATACATTCCCAGGGTGAGGTCCAGGTACTAGGGCAGGTGTCAAACCCAACCCAGAGATACTTATGGCAGCCAACTAATAAGGAGGGGGGCAAAAATATAGAGACAGGGGTACTAGGGAACAGGGCACTAACCCACCCAAGGGGAGGGTTCTGTTTATATCTCCACAGGAGAGGGAGAGAGGGACCGGACTTCAACCCGGCACATGAAGCAGGGAGCCAATAGAGAGGTCTGCAAGCCGGCCACCAATCCCAACTACGTGGCCACCCCTACCCCCCACCCTAGAGGAATGTACTTCAGAGGACAGCACTGAAGCTGCAGTTCAGGAAGTGGGGCACGTCTGATCACCAGCAAACGAAGAGGGAAAGAGAGAGTAAAGCACACCACTAAGCCCTGAGGACAATATTCTGTCCCAGAGCAGCCAATGCACAGAGAAGATCACAGGTTCGACTCCTTCGTGAGACATGACGACGACGTCCTTCGCTGATACATAGCGCTAAGGGGGACAGCACTGGGGACAGGGTGTGGGAGATGTGCCTGATCTGACCCAACCGCACTGGGGTGAAACACTGAGGGTGTACAGCAGACACTAAGGGTGTACAGCGGAGCAGCAAGAGGAGTAAAACAACAAAGTCCCCGAGGAATGCCAAAGGTAGACTGTGGGGCCAGAGCATGGCACCCTTGCGGGCTCCACTGGAAAGCACTCATCAAGGTCAATGGACAGACCTGGAACTGTTTGAGGGCTTTTCAGTTTTTGCTGTTGGTTTTTCTTTTTTTTAACTTAGTTGTGTTAGCTGTTGTTCATTTATTTTTTTGTCTTCTTTTTTTGTAATATATTGCTTTGCTTTGTTTTTGTGCGTATTATTGTCTATGCATGTCTATCTGGACAAGATAGGCGGGATGAACAATCCGCAGGAGAGAACAATGGGACCAACGGTTCTGGGGGGACATGGGAGAGTGGGAGATGTGGGAAAAGGAGGGGAGTGCCAACAAACCCAGGGACACGGGAAGAATAAGTGATCTAAAATTGATGCTGAGGAGGGCATAGGATGCTTGGGGCAGGAGGAGGGGGAAGAAGGGGGGCAGGGCTTCATCAAGGGCAATGTAGCCTAGAGGAATTACCAAAACCCGAATTAAGGCCAAACGTGATAGGGAGCCGGGAGGAAAGTGGAAGGAAAGAGTAAAAGGGGAAAGAACTGGGAGGCATAGGACAGTTATAGAGGTCTAAATACAAGCATGTATACATTTATATACAATGACAAGGGAATAGATCTACATACATATATTTATTTATAAAGTATTATAGCACCAGATGGATATTGGGCCTCCACTCAAGTGCTCCCTCAACACAAGAACAATTTGTTCTACTAACACAGCACTCTACTAACACCTTCCCTGGCACTATCACTGAAGACAAAATGGGTGCATAAGCAAATGTGATGAAGAAAACTGATGGTGCCCAGCTATCCGAAGATATAGCATCTGGGGTCTTAAAGGCATGAAGATAAACAAGTGGCCATCTAGCTGAGAAGCAACAAAGCCGAAGAAGCACACCAGCCTGTGTGATCCTGAGGTGTTAATGGGATCAGGTATCAGACATCAAAGACCCAAAAGAAAACTAACAACAACAACAAAAAAGAAAATTAACAAACAAACAAAAATCATATCAATGGGAATGAAGGGGAGGACAGAGTGGAGACCCAAAGCCTTTCAGTGGTCAATTGGACACCTCCTGTCAGAAGGTCCACAAGGAAGAGAAGAACCAGTCAGGGTGTAGTATAGCACCGATAAACACACAACCTTCTTCTAGTTCTTTAATGCTTCTTCCCCCACACCCACTACCATGACCCCAATTCCATCTTACAAATCTGGTCAGACCAGAACATGTATATTGGTATAGATAAGAGCTTGAAACACAGGGAATCCAGAACAGATAAACCCCTCAGGACCAATAAGGGAAACAGTGATATTAGGAGGGTAAGTAAGGGTTGGGGTGCGGAGGAATAAGGGGTAACCAATCACAATGATCGACGTATGGCCCCCCTGCCAGGGGGATGGACAGCAGAAAAGTGGTTGAAATGAGACAGCGGTCGGTATAAGACATGAAAAAAAAGTATAAATTATCAAGGGGACATGGGGGAGGGAGAGGAAAAATGAGGAGCTGATGCCAGGGGCTCAAGTAGAAAGAAAATGTTTTGAAAAAGATGACAACATATGTACAGATGTGTGTGACACAATGGATATATGTATGGATTGTGAGAAGAGCTGTAAGAGTCCCAATAAAAAAAAGAGACAGAGTTGTACTTAGACATATATATATATATAGTTAGATGCCACCAAGTCGGTTCTGACCCATAGCCTCCTATGTACAATAGAACAGAATACTGCCTGGTCCTCACAATTGTGGTAGTGTTGGAGCTCATTGTTGAAACCACTGTGTCACTCCATCTCATTGAGGATCTTCTTCTTCCCTGATGCCCTACTACTTTACCAAGCATGCTGTCCTTTGTGAGTTTTTTTTTTAATATGGGTTAAGCATGTTGTCCATATGATATTCTTGATTCTTGGGAGGAGAGAGACGAAGGGTGGAGATCCAGATGAGATACAAGCCTGATGGCATCAGTGTATGGATGGAAGGAATCAGTTAGAGAAGGTGGGAGGAGGTGTTCTAGAGAGAGTCTGGATATTTTCGCGTTCTCTCCTAGATTGGTGATTCTGTGCTATTTCGGTGATTTGGTTGGGGGTATTGCCTACCCAGGACTCTGAACTCTACTCTTGCTCGTGTGTCACTTCTCCGTGACACCTGTCCAGTTCCCTAGACCCCAGTGGAACAAGAGGACATGAGGATAATCTGGGCTTGGCTCAGTGACTTTCAGATGGTAAAATGGGAGATGGTAGAGGTGAGCCTCACCACACCCAGAGGGAATTGTGGAAAGGAATCATTTAAAAATACCGAGATAATGTTCACATATCATAAAATTAATCATTTTTTAAAAAATTAATCATTTTAAAGTGAACAATTCACCATGTGAAATCATCACCTTTATCTAGCCGCTAAACATTTCCATTACTTCAAAGTAAACTCCTTACCACATTAAGCAGTTTCTCCTCCTGACTTCCTCCGCTCACCTCCTGGCAATCATTAATTTGCATTTTGTCTCTATTGATCTATCTATTTTGGGTAGCTTATGTAATTGGATTCAACAATATATGACCTTTGTGTCTGGCTTCTTTAACTTAGCACAAGTGAAATGGTTTCAAGGTTCATCCATGTTGTAGCATGCATCAGCCGAGCATGTTGCAGCATTCTTACAGCTGAGCAAAATCCATGGAATATACTTCAATTTATCTGTCCACTCATCTCTTTATGCGTATGTGGTGTATTATGAGCTTTTAGGTATTATGAATAATGCTGAGATGAGCATGTGTGTACGTGTGCTTGTTTGAATGCCTGTTTTTTTTTATCGTTACATAAATTAACCCATTTATTGCAGGCCAGAGAGATTTGATAGTGGAGCTCCTACTGGTCTTTCAACTCCTTCCGTCTTCTGATGGCGGACTTGACTGGGACGGCAGAGGTGGTGTTGTAGGTCCAGGCCCTACCAGCTCCCGTCTTCACGCAGGAACCGCAGCGCAGATGCCCGCAGCGCGTCTTCTCATCTCGGTTTTGCCGCAGAAGGAGCAAGTGTGCTTGGCAGGTTGGCTGATTTCAGTTTTCTTCACCATGTTCCTGAGGGAGGCAGCGTAGCAGGTCCCGTATTTGCCCACGATCCCGACCTTCTTGGTGCGTTGGGCCATCTTGCCGCAAACTAGTCCCAGACCAGAGAGGACAGAATGTCTGTTTTTAAAAAATAGTTCATATAATACAATTCAGTAGTTCAATCACATCAAGAAGAGTTGTACAGTTATCACCACAACCAATTTTAGAACAATTTCTTCATTCTTGTACTTATAATTATTACCTCCCATTTCCCCCCAACCTCCCATGCCGTACCCCCAAAGAACCATTAATCCAGGGACTGACTCTATAGATTGACCTATCTTGGATTTCATATACTGAAAAACATTGAAAAAAACTAACAATAACAAAGGAAAACAGATAAAAACCTTAACTGAAAAGAAAGCAGAAGTAGAAAGCAAATGTTTTGAGAATGATGATGGCAACAAATGTACAAATGTGCTTGACACAATGATGTATGTATGGATTGTGATAAGAGTTGTACGAGCCCCCAATAAAATGATTACACTAAAAAATAAAAAAGAAAAGAAAGCAGAAAATATTAAAAACTAGAACAAATTTAAAACAATCAAAAGGGAGGTCAAATGATCAGGTGTTAAATTTTAACTTAACTGCATTGACAATAATCCATTTCCAATGCATGCTGCATGATAGCAAAGCTATTTACATCCTTGGTCTCTGCTCAGAGGGGATTCGCCCGAGGCTTAATCCATGTGTATTTAAAGCAATTTTAAACAGGACATTAAATGATAGGGTATTACATTTTAACTTAACTACATCTGCCATAATTGACTTTACAATGCTCTCTGATAAGATTATTAACATTCCTAGATTTAATCCATACGTGGATCCTGCAAATTGATTTTGAGCTTCCACTGTCACCCACAGTCTTCTGTAAACTGGGTGGGTGTTCACAAGTGAAGCTCTGATATCATTCCCTACTTTGGATTTGGATTTTCTTATTTGCAATCCTTGGATTACACAGGCTTGTCTGTTTCTTCCATTTGGACTTAGTTGTTGCCTCACTTGGATGGCTGCTTGTCTGAAGACAAGCCTTTAAAACCCCAGACTCTATTCCTTCTGATAGCTAGGCACCATCCAGTTTCTTCACCATATGTTTCGAGAGCACTCATCTTCAGTGATCTCTTCATGAGGAAGAGCATCAGGTAGGGCCATATCATAAGAACTAATTGATTTTAGATTTGGGCTAATATTAAGTGCTAACCCTAAATTCATAAATATATCTATGGTTTATGTATGTCTCTGGTTCACCTTACAGACATTGTTGCCAGTTCGTTAGAGAACATTATCAATCAACCCCCTGGGGCATCACCTTCACTGCTTCAAGTCAATTCTGACTCATAGGGACCCTCTAGGGCAGTGGTTCTCAATCTTCCTAATGTCGTGACCCTTTAATATAGTTCCTTATGTTGTGGTGACCCCCAACCATAAAATTATTTTCGTTGCTACTTCATAACTGTAATTTTGCTACTGTTATGGATTATAATGTAAATGTCTGATATGCAGGATGTACTTTCATAGTTACAAATCGAACATAATTAAAGCATAGTGATGAATCACAGAACAATATGTAATTAAATATTGTGAAATATTTATGTATTTTCCGATGGTCTTAGGTGACCCCTGTGAAAGGGTCATTCAAACCCTAAAGGAGTCGTGACCCACAGGTTGAGAACTGTTGCTATAAGGCAAGGTAGAACTGCCTATTGAGTTTCTGAGACCATAAATCTTTACAGGAGTAAACAGTCTCATCTTTCTCATTTGGAACCTAGCTGGTGGTTTTGAACTGCTGGTTAGCCGCCCAATATATAATAACTATACATTGATAGGGTCATTAGTTTAGTCAATGGTATAGAATTTAAAACACCTGCCATGAAAAAGGAAATTATACAAGTATAGGCCAGCCATCTATGAACTGCACTACATAAACTGCTGGAGTGCCTGTTTTTAATTGTGGGGTCATATAGTATTCCTAGGTTAAACTTCTTGAGGAACCACCAAGTTGATTAAGGAAATCATTTCTAAGTGCCTACCTCCTCAACCATCTTGTGACTCCTCAAGGGCCAGGCCCTGGTCAGATTCACGTCTATGTTCTTGACTGAAGCCAGCAGCTCAAGGTTGCTGGCCGGCGGCCAGTTTCAAACAGCTTGGCTAATCTCACAAGTAGTTGAATCCCAGGCCAGCACTGCTGGTGTTAGCGCCTCAAGGACAGTGGTGTGACTGGGGAGATGTGGGGGGTGAGTCCAGGGTGATTCTGTCAGAGGGAATGACATTAAAATGACTGTCTATAAAAACTGTGCTGACCCGGGGGGGAAGGGGAAGGTGGGAAAAAAGAGGGAACTGATCACAATGATCTACGTATAATCCTTCCCTGGGGGATGGACAACAGAAAAGTGGGTGAAGGGAGACATCGGACAGTGTAAGACAAGAAAAAA
>NW_022111357.1:4367165-4369673 GCF_000313985.2 Echinops telfairi | reverse complement strand
GGGGGGGTGGGGGAGATGAGGCTTTACAATAACAAAATATTTTTTTTGTAAGCCTAGCTTTCACATATCAATATACCTACAATGCTAAAACTCTATGCTAATTTTCACTTTCTTTCGAATGGGGTCCAGTCAGAGTTTTCATTATTACCCAATTACAGTTAACGGTGGATTCATCTGGCCCATGCTACAAGCCTGTGTTGTTTGTTGTGTCAGCTAATTTTCTGGTGTTTTATTTACAATAGTGTGGAGATTAGTATTTGTGAACTTATATCAATAACTTATTTGAGAATTAAGTAGTAATTAAAGGAGCAAAACATTTAAAAGGCCTCCCTTCAGTTATTAACGATGTTGTAATTAATAATGTAATTCAATGTAGAAATATTTTATTAAATGATTTTGTTAGTATGTATATAAACTGAAAAATATTACAGTTAAGTAATTTACAACTATATTTATCACATATTATTCTATGAATAAAATTTATAATAAGCCTACTGTGCTGGGTGACACCAACAACAGTGGTGGGACCTCTGACCGAGGAGACGCAGCTGAATGTCTTAAACCTGGTAGCTTCTGGAAGCTCTACCTTTTCACAGCCCACGCCATGAATAATTTAAGATGGGATTGGTGATCAGATTTGGGAAGGGCATTGAGGATGGAGCAGAGGAAAAAAGCTTTAGATGCTCTCTCATCCAAGAGGCTGCGGCTTCAGGTTTCCTAGGTGATTTATATATCAGCCTTTCCTCAGGAGGCTGCCCACAGACCCAGGCCCCAGAGGAGCCTCACTTTCATATCCAAGCTTCCTGCATGCTTGCTACGCTTTCAGCTTGTCTTCCCTCTTGGCACCCATGTTCCTTTCTCACCAGGGAAGGACCTTTGAATGCATTTCTAAGCCAAGAATGGATTCCTTTATTGCTTCTTCAGCTTCATGCCTCAGTGTCTCTCAGCTGGAACTTTAGAATGAGACTGCAGAATTCTACGTTGATACCTCTGCAGGCTTTGGCGGAAGATATCCCATAGAAGGGCCTGCACTACTGGTCGAGGTCACAATTCTAGACTCCTGGTTTTTCTCTAGAATTCTCGGAGGAACTTTAGTCTAATGCAAAGAACACTTGACTGAGCTAAGGAAACGTGGTTCTTGGTGTGGCTTCCAACAATAGTGACCTGTGGTTACAGCATGAGATTTGGAAACACATAGAGTCAGGCTCCAACCCTAACTCTGACATTAGCTACGTTTGTGAGGTTGGGCAAGTCACTTAATTAACCTCTTAAAGTCTCTTTTTTCTTATTTAGAAAATGGGGATGATAAAGGTTGCATAAGGTTAGGGTAAAGATTTAATGTGATAAAGTATACAAAATGGTCAGGGGATTGCCTAGCACTTAATAGTTTAAAAGAGTGCAAACACAGAAATGACAGTAGGTTTTCAGGGGCTGAGCACCATGCCTTCCCATCCCCACAGCTTGCCTGGATTCAGAGTGAGAACTATTACCGCAGTCTTCCGGCAAGACCATCTTATAGCACCCCTTCCCCAGCACAACCCCCCCCCCCAATCTCACTGCCATTGAGTCATAGAGACCCTATAGGACAGGGTAGAACTGCTCCTGTGAGTTTGAGATTTTAACTCTTCAAAGGAAGTAGAAATCTTCCTCTTTCTCCTGCAGAGCTGGCTGGTGGTTTGAACAGCTGACCACCAGTGTGGCCGCTATGCCACCAGGGCTCCTAGAGGACCTGCCCTTGGGTGACTTTTACTCTTCCGCATCTTGCATGGGGGCTGGTACATGGTGGATGTTGAGTACATATTTGCGTAATGCATGAACAGTTGTGAGGATAAGATGTAGGGTCTACCTAGAGCACCTTTTATAATCCTCCAGCCCCCCAGCCCACCCGCAGAACTCCACAAATATTAGCTCTTGCTCAGTAGAATGACTTTGGACAAATGTCCTCCCCACTCTGGACCGAGGATCAGAAGCATCCTGGCTCCTGTGTTCTGTTTACTAGGCCGTGCATGCAGAAGGAGCTCAATAAGTGCCTGCTCAGTGGATGAAGCCTGTTTTAAGGCTCCTCCTGGGGTGTAGACTCTAGTGTGGGTTCCCTCCTCAGGCCTGGGTCCCCTCTGCCCTTTACCCCGCGGGGAAGATGGGGCCTCTTTGGGCTTCGGTGGGCAGGACTCTCACCAGAGTTTGAGCCCGAGGAGGCTGGGATGGAACATGGGTTTAGGACAGCAGGCGGGGGGTGGTGTGGGGGGCAGGCCAGGCGAGGGGCCAGACTAGGAGCCAGCCCCGCAGTCTGGGACAGCGACCCGCGAGAGGGCGGCGAGGAGCGTCCACGGGGCGGGCTGGTGAGTGGGGCCAGGGTCAGCGAGCGGCCGCAGGGCCGGGGCGGAGAGGGCGCTGGGGCAGAGGGCGGGGAGCGGGGGTGTGAGTTGGCACCGGGGACCCAGGCGGCGGCTGAGCAGGAGCTGCTGGGGAGACTGGCCGAAGAGGGGGCCTGGGGGCCATCGAGGACGG
>NW_022111357.1:4353969-4366575 GCF_000313985.2 Echinops telfairi | reverse complement strand
CGCGCCGAGCCGGGGTTGCCCCTCGGTAGACACTGATGGGGCAAAGGGAGGCATCCACCCGGGACTAACGGGGCGCCGATCTCCCCTTCCCGAGTTAGAAGACCTGTGGGAGCTGGCAGGGCCGCACGGGGAAGGTCGCTTGCCCACTCAGATCTTGGCCGCTGGCCTCCGCGCCCGGCCAGGTCCTCGGCAGCGCGTCACCACGGCGCGGACCCCGCTCTTTGTCAGCCACGCGCGGCGGGCACGCGGACCCACCCGGGTCGCGAGCGCGCTCCTTCCCCCACTGTGGGGAAGGCGTTGGTGGGGGGCAAAATGAGAGAGGGGCTCAGCAGGCAAATGCCAGGTGAGATGCCTGCCATCGACCCGGCCTGTGGCCGGTGGGGTGGGTTGGGCTCGTGGGCGCACGCTCCTGTGAATCGGTATTGATGGAATGACCCGGGTGACCAAGGGGTGGGGCAGGAGCCCCTAGGTCAAACAAGTGTTTGCGAGGGACTGACCGCTGAGCACGCTAGGAGGGTGGTTTCTCCCGAAGACGCCTTGGGGGAGCAGGCCTTTGTCGTGAGATGGGCGTTTTAGGGGAATGGGCGGTGCTGGCATGAAGCAGGGGGTCTGAAAGAAGGGGCGTTGCCTGCTCCGGCCTGGAGGTAAGGGTGGAAGCCAGCCCGAGTCTCCCTGAGGTTGGGGCTGGCACTCCGCTTACAACCTGGTGGAAAGAGTTGGGAGGCAAGTACCACCAGGTAATGCTTGGAGAGGTAAATTCTGGGGTAAGGGCAAAGCAGGCCAGACCCTGGGTCCTTTCCTTTCTGTCGGCTGGTACTGGATTATTTTGGGATGTTCCACGGGAAGATACAGGCTACTAGCACAGAGGGTGTCCTGGCAGGGCTGTTGTGTCTGCCTAGAGGGCCCTGAAGCGTCACCAAACTGCTCCAAACCGGTTTGATGTTTCTTTTGTTATCTTTGCTAATTCTGTGCCTATGGTGGGGATCTGCCAGGCACCTCGGAGTCTGCCTTGGCTTCCTGTTGCCACTAGACTGCGATTCCCAGAATCCAGATGAGCTGTGCCCAGAGATCCATGGTGTCCAGTCATTTAGGCCACTTCCCCATGTTCCCTGTGTGCAGGTATTCATTCTCCTTAAGGGCAGTTCAACAGCCTCCTGTCCTATGGGAACCCTGGAGTCAAAGTGGGAGCTTATTCTCTGGACTGGGCTCGGAGCCTGCAGGGAGGCTGGTAGCTGAAGGCATGCACCATTGAGCTCTGATGGAACCCTAGGGTAGTGGACTGTGGGCAGCAGATGGTTCTGGGAAGTGAGCTTGACTGGGCAGAGGGAAAGCTGCCCAGTCTGGCTAGTGAAGCCCTACAGTGCCAGAGTGATCCTGTTTTCATTCATCTCTCTACTAACTAAACTGACCAGAAGAACTAACCTTCTGTCCTCCTATCCCCACCCCCCACCCCACCCAGTGCTGTGCCCCATGTTCCCACAACAGCCTCTGGCCAAAGCAAATGAGCATTTTCACTCCTGCCTGCTAGGTGCCATTTGCGGTACCAGCTGCCTTTTTATATCTGGGCTGTGTTTCACTACAGTCTCCAAACGTTCTCTAAGGTAGAATTATTATCCCCATTTCACAGAGATGGGATCTTAATCGCAGAGAGGGGAGGTGACTTGCCCCAGATCTCACTAAATCTAAATGGTCAAACTGAAATTCAGACCCAGGTCTAACTTCTAGTTTAGTGCTTTTTCTAATATGGCTCCTGCAGATGGAGTTAGGAGAAACTAGAGAGAGAATTCTGCCCATTTTAGCTCATGCTTTCTCTCATGCCTGCCACTGAGATCGTACTTTAGCTTCTGGAAAGTACTTCCCATCTGCTGCCCCATCTTATCCTTATAACAACCCAGGGAGGTAAGTAGAACAGGAATATAATAATAAACCCAAAACCGAACGCAGCGTTGCCGCCAAGTCGATTCTGACTCACAGAGCCTCTACAGCAGAGTAGAGTTGCCCCAGAGGGTTTCCAAGGCTGTAATCTTCATGGAAACAGGCTGTCACATCTTTCTCTTCGGAGTGGCTAGTGGGTTCAAAGTGACGACCTTTCCCTGAACAGCCAAGCTCTTAACCACTGTGTGCTACCAGAGCCCCTCAGAATATTATGACGGCTGCTGTTTATTAAGTTGCTTACCAGGCACCAGACGTTATCAGGTGCTTTCCATGCAGGATCTCACGGAGTGCTTGCAGACAATCCTATAAGGCTAGGTGCTGTCATCATCCCCATTTTATAGATGGGGATACTGAGGTTCAAAGAGGTTCACTGGGCTAGTCAATAGTGGAGATACACCTTGAACCCACCTTTTCCAATCTATGGGCCTTGTGAACCTAAACATGCCGAAAAACATAGTAACAATAATAGTCATGTTAGTCGTACAAGGACTAACTTTCATATCATGTTTTTCAATTTACCTCTTTCACATTTGCTGTCTTGTGACTTTATCAACACCATGTGCATCAGGCTTGCCATGTGTAACCATCCCCCATTTTCCAGATGAAGAAATTGCTCGTTCAAATAAGCGAAGAGGTCAAAGGGTGGCAGAAAGAGAAGGGGAGACCCTGCCCCCAGCATCTCATGTCCCATGCATTTCCTGTGGTCAGTTCACATGCTTCCTTCTCTCCACAGATCACTCCTCCCTGGGCCTCCAGGCCCACCTGTAGCAACGTCTACCTGCGAGATGTCGTCCTCCGATGAAGAAACGCTCAGTGAGCGGTCCTGTCGGAGTGAGCGGTCTTGCCGGAGCGAGCGGTCTTATAGGAGTGAGCGGTCAGGAAGCCTGTCGCCCTGTCCCCCAGGGGACACTTTGCCTTGGAACCTACCGCTGCATGAGCAGAAAAAACGGAAAAGTCAGGATTCGGTACTGGACCCTGCAGAGCGGGCTGTGGTCAGAGTCGCTGGTAAGAGAGGTTCTGGAGCGGCTGGCTGCCGTGGGTACATGGGAGGAATGGACCATTGTGTACTGACTGGGTCAGGTGGAGGGTCTGTCTCTGGACTCTCTGGCAAGCCAGCTGGCATCTGATTTGTTATTGTTGCGTTGGGGGGATGATTGAAATGGCATTCAAGAACTATGAGAGAAGTAAAGTTCACACCTCTGGTCCCCAACTCTAAAACTAGAGACGCGTTTGTTCACTTTTGCATCTTCTTTCCATTCGTTGTCCTGCAGCAGTTTTTTGTTTTTTGTTTTTCTTTTTTCCCAGCCGTTTCCTTCATGGCATAGATGCCACTCTGGATCTGATTGGTCTTAGTTTCTCTCTCTCTCTCTTTTTTTTTCTTTTCAGTTTCTCTCTTTTTAAAAACAGTATTTTATGGGGTTTTCAATGAACAGCAAATTGGATTCCTTTTATTTTTGGCAGTTTCTACACAAATCATGCAGTGACACGAGTTACATGTTTCACAGTGTGTCCGCATGCCCTTTAATTGTCTTCTGGTTCTGTTTTCAGGACTTTAGTTTTCCTGCCATCTGATGGGCTCATCTTTGAGCTAGAGCTTTTGGTCTCCTAGGGACGGTTTTTAATAGAGCACTATACTAATGGATACTAGTCTTTATTTTATGGGCCGACTGTTAATTCACTAAAAGGAGACGTCATGGGAGAGTTCCAGTTCTCCATTCAACTGGTTCTGTCAGTCTGAACTGTCTAAGAAGTTGAGTTCTGGCCCACATTTTCCCCATTCTATCAGGGTTCCTCCATTATGATCCTGATCTGAATGGTAGGTGATGGTAGCTGAACACCATCTACTTCTGGTCTTGGGGTGAATGTGGGCATGACTCTTGTAAGCTGTTAGGTCAGTAAATTAACTTCTTCTCTGGGGCTTTGGTTTATACTTAATTTTATATCATGAAAAGGAGCCATGGTGGCATAATGGGTTATGAGTTAGGCTACTAACCACTAGGTGGGTGGTTCAAACCCACCAGCTACTCTGTGGAAGAAAGAAAAGGCTTCCTTTCTGCTTCTATAAACATTTACAACCTCAGGAACGCACCAGGGCAGTTTTACTCTGTCCTGTAGAGTCACTCTGAGCTAGAATCAACTCGTTGAAAGTGGATTTGGTTGGAGAGCACAATGATTTTCCATGTTATATGTTAGGCTTTAAAGTTACCATTTTCGAATGTTGCAAAGTTTATGGTTTTTCCTAAATTCTACTGGTTTTCTCCTTTGAGTCATAATTGACAATTCAGCAATAAATATCTTTGAAAATAACAACTTTTGACTTATATTGAGGGTTTTAAAAAGTAAAGCCATCAAAACAAGACAAACCTCACCACCATCGAGTCAATACCTACTCATAACTGCCCCTGTGAGTTTCCAAGACTGTAACTCCATGTTGGAGTAGAAAGCCCATCTTTCTACCGAAGAGCTGCTGGTGGTTTTGAACTGCTGACCTTGTGGATCGCAGCCTAGCTCGTAAGCACTCTGCCACCAGGTGTCCTAGAAATAAAGCTATAAGAGTGTGTGGTTTCATGCACCTCACTTTTCCAAACGTTGTACTCATTGACCTTAGCTGCTTTGTGAAGGCAGGGGCTGCCCACTCCGGTGGTGGGCGTGCCTAGTTCTCCTTTGCCTAGCAGCAGTGCTGTGTGGTAATTATGAGCATAATTGGCGTTGAAGTCAGAAGGAGGAGGCACTGGGTTGTGGCTCTACCACTTATCAGCTGTGTAACAGACCCTAGGCAAGTCCTTTTTTCTATCTCAGCCTTACTTCCTTCATCTTAAAGATGCCCTTCTCTGTAAAGGTCTTAGCATGATTTGGGGCTCAGTTAGCAGGGAGCTTTATGAGGTTGGCCCTCTGCTGCTCCCGCTCAGGCACCTAGAACGGCCTCCCTAGGGTGTGCTCCACAGCTGAGCAGGTGTTGGTGCCATACCAAGGCCTGTCCCCCTGCCTCCTTGTCTCTCCAATAACCTAACCTTTCCTTTCCACCCCCCCCACTTCTGCTTTATCATCTCTCACCTGCCTTTCTTTTCCTCCTTCCTGGCTTGTCTCCCTTCCTCCAGATGACTAAATCCTCCGGGATTTTGTTCTAAAACACAAACCCGATCCTGTTACTCCCCTGCTTTTTAAGTTTTCTTTGGCTTCTCACTGCCTGGAGAATAAAAATCTATTACAATCAGAACCTCGCCCACCTCATCCATTTCACCTTATGCCACCTCTACCACCAGTCACCCTGGCCCTCTGACCGGTGGCACTGTGACTTGCCCTTTAGGGATGTAGCTTTATCCTTTAATTCCCGTCTTTGAAAAATGCCTAGGAACCCCTCCTTTGCTCCTAAGTGCCACCTCCTCTGTCCCCAATGCCCCCAGTGGGATCCAGAGCTCCCTCCTCCACTCTCCTCTGTGTTCCCTTGTACGGAATAGCAGTTACCCCACAGGGTGCCCGACACTCCCTCAGGACTCAGAGCAATTTGCGACTGTGGTTTGTTTTCGTTGTTACCTCCAGCTACTTGCACAGGCCTGTGAGTGGTGGGGATCATCCTGCAGCAAATGGCTGGGTGAATGCAGTGTGGGGAGGATAATCGGTGACCCTCTGTGATCCCAGCAGCAGATTGTTATACAGGAGAAGAGTATGTGGGCTCAACTAGTCAGGAAAGAGTTTTACAGAGAGGGGACAAAGTAGGGCCAGAGAGAAAGGGCGGGTGGGGAGTAGAAAACCTGTGGTGGAGGTGGTCTTTCCTTAGGCTTCCTGAAGACCTTTGGGTCTGGGGCATCAATCAGCCAAGTAAGAAGTTTCCTAAGCTGTTCCTGGCAGGGTTTGACTTGTCCCCATCCTTGAAGGGCCATGATTTAAGGGCTTCAGGACTCCCAAATCCCTCCTCCTTTCGAGGGCAGATTGTATGCTCCATTCATCCGGTCTTTCATCACTCATGCTCATCCCCGGAGCCCTCCGTGAGGATTCCCGCCTCACAGGCTCCCCTGAGGAGGCCCATGGGATGGCTTGTCTGCCCTTTAGCATCCCAAATTGAGAATAGAAGCCAAGTGGATCTGAGGGCGCTCAAGTCCCAGGCAGAGCCCACACAGCCCCAGCTGGGTCAGTTGAGCAAGGGGATGTGGCCATGATGAGTTTCTGCACTGATGCCGATGCTCTTTGTCTCCTGAAACTGCCAGATGACAGTCTTGAGGAGGGGGCTGGGCCAGTGAGGCTGAAAGTGAGGAGACCGGCATGGTTAAAAATAACTTGTGCTCTGCATTTGGGCGTGTTTCCTTCGCAGGAGGGGCGAAGCAGCAGAGCTGAGGCAGGACTGCTACTTCAGAGTCTGACTGGAATCTCCTTGTGACTTCAGACTCTTGTGGGGACTCCGAAAGGGCAACTGAAAGGACAGTCATATCCAAGTGGAGACCCCTTCCTGTGAGGCTCAGAAGAGGCGTGTCTGGGAGACTGGGCTCTGGGAGACTGGGCTCGCTGAAGCTTCCCTTTCATTCTGGGAGGAAATGAAGTCAGACTTGTGCTGGAAGCCAGCTGTGGCCTCTGCTCTATCTTCTTCCCCCTGGGCCTGAGTTGTGAAGCCAAATGGAAGTGTCTGGATCAGCCTCACCAAGTATAGAGACTTCTCCTTCCCTGGTTCCATTTGGCGTCCTGAGCTGGTCTTCAGAGCCTTGCATGTACTCCAGAGGTCTCATTAGGAGTCTGGGGTCTGGGGTGGAGGGTGGCTGCTGATCCCTCATGTCAGACTAGAGGAGGCATGTCAGGGTTAAGAAACCTGCTGAGGTCAGTCCACAAAGTGAAAACAGGTTCTGGGGGCTCTCCATTTGCTGTAACCAGACTCTGCCTTTGGTCCTTAGCCTTCCCTCTCCCTCTCCTTGACCAGCCCCCTTCTTGATGCACTCCTGGAAGCTTGACCAAAAACCAAACGGGTTGCCCAGTTGCCATGGTGTATTACAACTTATGGCGACCCCATGTGGGTCAGGGTGGAATTGCACACCATAGGATTTTTAGTAGCTGTACTCTTATGGAAGTAGGTTACTAGCGCTTTCTTCCATAAAACCACTGGGTGAATTTCAACAGCCAGCCTTTCAACAGTTTGCAGCCATGTATGGACCACTTGTACCAATTAGTGACCTCCCTTAAGCCCAGTCACTGAAAAAAAAACCAAAGCACCCATCACTTTGAAATGTAATACTAGTCATTAGAGAAATGCTCTTTTCTATAAATCAGCTCAATGGCTCCCCCTGGAATTTTCACAATCACTCTGTGTGGTCTGGAGGAGGAGATAGGTGTTGGGATGGGAGGTCTTGGCGAGTTTAAGGAACTTGCCAATGGTCACACAAGACTGGTAGACCAGATCTTCTAACTCCAAGTATATTGCTATTTTCATTTCCTTAAGCAATGTAGAGGAACCCTGATGGCATAGTGGTTATGTGTTAGGCTACTAACGGAAAGGTCAGCAGTTTGAAACCACCAGCCGCTCCACAGAAGGAAGGTGAGACTTTCTATCCCATAAAGAGATACAGTCTCAGAAACCCACAGGGCCAGTTCTACCCTGTCCTTCTGTCCTGTAGGGTCACCATGGGTTGGAATTTACACGATGGCAGAGAGGGTTTTTGTTGTTGTTGTTGTCGTCTATTTATTTGATTAGATAATACCTGGAAACCAGTCCAGCCTGAATCTTCTGCAGGTGACAGTCTGAATTGTGCGTCTGTGGGGAACTCGCTGTCGAGTCAATGGCAGCTCATGGAAACCCTATAGGACAGGGCAGAGACCCTGTGGACTTCTGAGACTATAGCTCATGATGGTAAAGAAAGCCTCATCTTTCTCACCCACAGTGGGGGTCGTTTCAAGCTACTGCTCTTGCAGTTAGTAGCTTAATGCTTAGCCCCCCTACACCACTAGGGGAGAAACAGGATGTCTTATGTTCGCTGTCATTTGGTTACACAGTGTGCATCTCTAGGGGGCGCCATTCACATGCACTGACATTGTAGAGCTGCTGCTTCTTTCAAGTTTCCTGCAGGTGGCAGTACAGTGCCTTAAAGCAGGGGGTCATGGTCGGCTAGGGGCAAGGTTTGATACAGGAGGGCTTTCTCCATCCATCGACCACCTGCTCACCCTTCAAGCATACATACGCAGCACCATCCTGTTCATGGCATTGAGGTAAAAAAAGAACCCTCTTCATGGAACCCGGCCTAGGTGGGAAGACAGAAGGGAGAACTGGATACATCTCTGTGTGTATTATGAAGAGGGCAGCACAGTGAGCCGGCCTAAGAATTGGCCTCCTAATTTACCCACAGAAAGCATATGTGGTATTCACTCCCAGGGAGCCCTTTAGTAGGTGTTGTTGAAGCCATCATCCCTAGTAGGTGCGCTAGCAGTGTTCTCCCTGAGCAGCCTTCATGACGCCATTTAGCCAGACAGTATGTATATCTTTGTCCATCCCTTGTTTCTGTTGGCTTTATATTAGAGCTCATTGTTTCCCTCACCAGATCTGGAGCTTACTGTAGTCAGGAGCCCCATCATACTCTTCTGGTGTTGCCCCAGGATCTCACACTGAAAGGTGGGGAGAGTGCTCTCAGTATCTAGAGACTCAGTGAGGGCAGATGTTTGCTACTCTCAGCTCAGCTCTCTGAGGTCCTCAGGGGCCTGTCCGAAAGCACCAGACCAAGTCTAAGAAAGCACCTGCTTTTCTGTGCCCCATGCTCCTCACTCCCAAGAGCAAGATGGGTGTGCTGAGAAGAAATCCTACAGCTGCTTCTCTGCTTGTTCATTCCTTCAATTAAAATCAAACCAAACCAAAAAAGACTGAGCTCTAGCTAAGTGTCAAGCAAGCACTGGACATGGAGTCAGGAGACCTGGGGAAATGGCTTCCTTTCTTAGAGCCTCAGTTTCCTTATCAGCGAAAGGAAGCTGATGGCATTTGTTTCAAGTGAGCAGTGGCTGAGAATCAGAAAGTGCTGGACAAATCCCAGGTCCGATGGGCATGAGAGAGGACAGTCTTCCTTCGATAGCCCCCGCATTCACCAGCTCTACCTTCCCACCAAGCCTAGGCTGCTCGGGAACTCTAAAGCATCAGGCAGACTGCCCAGCCTTTCTCCATGTCACCTGGAAACTCCCCAGGAAAGCATGATGGGAAGCAGAATGCATGACACCACCACCGTGTGGTGCAGCAGCCTCCTGGTAGTGCCATTTCTTGAAACTCCCCTGGGCAATTAGAGGAGGCTCTGGGTGAGCAAGGAAGGGGACAGAGTCCCCATAGTTTATCTCTTCCATTTGTTCACTCAGGGCTGTATCAGGTATCAGATGGATGAGTTTATTATGACAAAAACGTGGGTAGGAAGAGAGGATGCAGGGTGGGAATGAGGTTCTAAAACAATTCTATTGGGAATACCTACTCTGGAGCAGGCGGCCTTCTTTGCGCTGAGGCTCTTTGAAGTGTGGCATCCCCAGAGCTCTGCACCTTGGAAGGCTCCTCCTCCTGCTTCTCAGCGTGTCTGCTCCTTCCTGGCAGCATTCTCAGCAGAAGAGGCAACAGAGACGAGGCAGCTTGGCTTCTTCCATCGATGGAGAGTTGAGCGGGGAGAGGCCCTGAAAGTGGGGCAGGATGAATTGTAGCTCCACACCGTCAGCTCAGCTCCAGCTCTTTGAAAGTAGATCTGGGTCACATTAGCTGCAGGGATGGAAAATGACCACGTGGGCAGAATTCTGTGCAGGCAGCAGAAAAGGCAGCAAACCTCTTCTCTCTCTGAGGCTCAGGGTCCCTGTGGGGGGTCTCAGCTGGTGAGGGATGGTGGTGGCTGCACTGCAAGGTGATGCTGTTGTGCATTCTGTTTCCCATTTATGCTTTCCTGGTGATTTTCCAGGCGACGTGTAGAAAGGTTTGGACTGGGCAGTCTGGCTGATGCCTTTGAGTTCCCAAGCAGTCTAGGACAAGCCGGGAGGAGGGGCTTGTGAGTCTGGCGGATATGGAGCGAAGGCTGCCCTTTCTTAGTCCCATGGGTTCTGAGGTTAATGCCACCAGAGCAGCGAGCAGGGCTACAGGGTCTAGGCTGCATTTGTCTTTCACTTCAACAATACTAGATCTGGGAACACACCTGGGCATGAGTATAAATAACCTCTCAGCACCAATGTGCTATACTGAGCCTGGCCAGCACCCCTTCCCAGCCTTGCTGCTATGGCTAGGACCTGCTGTGATTTGGCCCTGCATCAGCTTGTTGCCACCTGTCAGGTAGATGCAGCCAGATTCCTGTTTCTACCTAGGTTTCCTGCTGAAACTTGTGCCTGGGCTTTGGATATTACAGCCTAGACAGTCTGAGCACCCTATAATTTGCAGTGTTTGTGGACAGAAAGTTCTGTCCTAAGAAGTGCTCCACGCCTACCCCCAGAAAGTGCCAGGCCTTTGCCTTGTGGTCAAGGGGACGTGTTTGCCTGGAGGCTCAGTGGGTGGCGTCTCTGGGCATTCTGCCTCCTGGCAGCACAGCCATCTCCCCCTCCTTTCTCATTTCCTCATTTGCTCACTGTTCCATTCATTCACTCCCGGGAATAGCTTTGGGAGTCAGCTGGATTCCCGTTCCTGCCAGCTCAGTGACTCTGGGAAGTTTGCTATAACCTTGCTGTGTCTTAGTTTTATCATGGTTAAAATGGGGGAGCAGGAGAACCACTTCAGAGTCTTGCTGAGTAAATTAAACGAGACATTGGGAGCAAAGGGCTTGGCCCAGTGCCTGCTGTGCAGTCAGGACTTGATAATATATTGGTTATTAACATTAATATCAGTTGTTCATTCACATAGTTGTTCATTCAGTCATAAGGTATTGATTCATCCTTTTTACTAATCCTTTGATCATGTATTCACTCATTTAATAAGTATTCCTAGAGCTGTTTTGTGCTAGGGCCAGAACGCAGTCCCCACCTGCCAAGGCAAGCAGGGTGCATCAGTGAGCTGCCCTTCGCTATGAACCCAAAGGAAATGATAAGGAAGTTCTGAGAGGGAAAGGTCTTCTTTTTTCCCTCCCCTAGATTAGAGCAGTCCCTGGAGAAGGACATTATGATTGGTAAAGTGGAAGTGGAGGGGCAATGAAAAAGAGGAAGGCGCCCCCAACCAGATCGATTGACACAGTGGCTGCAACAATTGGCTCGGCCATGGGAACTTTGTGAGGATGGCGCAGGACCGTGTAGTGTTTCATTCTGTTGTACCTAGGGTCACTATGGGTTGGAACCAATTAGATGACACCTAACAACAACAACAGATTAGAGCAGTGATAGCATTTGATCTTGGACTTGGAAAAGAACTAGGAATTGACAAGCCTACCTGAAGAGAAAGGGCATGTTCAGGTTGCTTGTTTCTGTTCTCTCTCTCCTTCCAGGAGGAAGGCAGGAGGGTGGGGAGAAAACAGTTGCTGGGTGTTAGGAATTGAAGAAACCACTGGATTTCCCAGGAGGTTTGGGGAGTTTGACTCGGGGCTCAGTCCTGCAGCTCCTATGAGTTGGTTGGTAAAGAATTCCAGCCTCAGAAACCCATAGGGGCAGCTTTACCCTGTCCTGTAGGGCCACTGTGAGTCAGAATTGACTTGATGGCAGTGAGTTTGGTGTGGGTTTGGGATCCTTAATAAACAATAGCTGGAAAAGCTACCGTGTGTGTATGTGTGCTATATAGGACATATATGTGTGTATATGCCCTAAAGGTGTGCCATGCAGTTTGCACATATCATTTGATCCTCCTAGAACCCGGGAGGTGGTTGTTCTTCGCTCTCTTATATGAAAGAGGAAAGTTAGAGACTTTAGGAGAGCATACACTCCAGTGGGAGAGCTGTGCATTAGCATTGCTCAGCTGGCTGTGGGGGGTGGGTGGGGAGGGCAGCGTGTTGTTTTTGCAGTGCCCCATGTGTTCCCCCGGGAACACAGTATAATCTGCTTTTTTTAGGGCTGTACAGTGCTGTTGTGGCTCACTCACGTCAGCCTAATCCCAAAGACACTTCACTTGTCAGAGAAGTGTAACCATCCCCCCAAAGTAGTGAGAATAGCTTCGTTTGTCTCCACCACGCAGATTCAAGATTTACTAACTCCTGTCTAGTTGTATTGCATTCCTTTGTCCCTCTTCTTCCTCTTCAATGATGTAGGAGGACATTCCAGTAATTACATACTTAACAGCAGTTGTATCCATGTCTGAAAACTGGAGCCAGTGCCTCTGGACCACTTCCTGAGGGATTCTGACTCCTGAATGCAGGGACCGAAGGGACAGCATGTGCCTCTCAGTGTCGTTTGTCTGATCTTCCTGTCCAGCTTTTGAGGTGCATGCTCTGGTCCCAGAAGACGCAGAGCCAGGCTAGTGCACACCTGCCTGGGCATCTGGAAATCTCAGGTTCAAGGACAGCATCTGTTTTGCACAAAATACTTTCTATCCGGGGGAGGCCCTGGATTTGAATCAGGACCCTGCCAGTGTAATTGAGGAACGTGCCAGAAATGAGTCAGTCTTGAAGGTGGAAACTGAGGTGTGGGAACACGGGAGTCTTAGAGAGGGCGTGTTGTCTGTTGTTCTTGGAGGGACGGTGCCCCTGGCCCGCCCTCATACTCTTATCTCAACCCAGAGCAGCTGCCCCTCCTGGCTGCCTGTCACCGGCCCTGTACAGGTTTCGATCCTGAGGTGGT
>NW_022111357.1:4348866-4351820 GCF_000313985.2 Echinops telfairi | reverse complement strand
ATGGGTTTCCAGGAGCTGAAGAGAAAGGGAGATTTGGCTTGGGCTGGCTCAAGCCTGTGCCTAAGAGGCTGTTGGAGCCGGGCCTGGAGGCAGGAATCTTGAGAGTAGAACGAGGTGGTTTTATTCCAAGAGTTGGCCAAAGGTTCAGACCTGAGAGAGTCCCTTCTCTGTCTGGCACCCCTACTCTTGGAAAAGCAGGTTGCAGCTTACCCTTGCAAGGAGGAATGAAAAGAAAACATGCACACACACACACACACACACACACACACGCACACCCTACTAGCAGAGAATTTATTTATAAAGCAACAATTAACACATGCAAAATAATGCAGCAAGAGCCAAGCTGAATAAGTAAGTGCTGGAGTAAACCTTCCAGAGGTTGGGGGAGGAGCACTAGTAGATTTTTCTTTTCTGCATAAGAAGTGCCCTCAGCCCTCTGCCACCGAGTAGACAATGAATTGGATACTCAATTACTTTGACCTCCATATCCCCTTCAATAAATGTCTTTTGTGAGGCACTGATTCCTTCAGCAACTGTTTGTTGACCATCTATTAGGTGCAAAGCATTGTTTCTGGCCCTCAGATGAGGAAAAATGAAATAGGTACCTGTGCCTTCGGAAAACTTAAGATCCAGGAGGCAGTGATGCAGAGCCCCATAGTGCATGTGGGTGGAGCCCCAGGAGTGAGGGAAAGAAAAGGTGGTTGGTTTTGAGAAGAAGCCAGTCCACCTGGATTGGGTAGACATAACTTCCTCATTTTGGTGAGTTGGACAAGTTGCATTGACTCAGTAGGTGAAACTGGGGAGAACGGGGCATTCCAGGCAAAGGCTCCGAATCTGTTTATAAAGGAAGATGCTACACACCATGGTATCATGGGAGATCACCCTGTAAAAGAAGGTGGATGTCAGAATATGGAGAGCTGGAACTGGGAGGTTGTGAGGAAAAGTACAGGCTTTTCTCAAATACCCCGACTTTCTAATTAGGTAGAAGCCATAGTCAGCTGTGCATTTTAGGATCATCTGATTCATTCATTTATACATCCAGTCAAATTTTTTAACTAAAATTTTAATGAGTATCCTGTATGTGCCAAGTCATTTGCTGGTTGCTAAGGATCCTGTGGTGAACAAGATAGAAAATAGCCCCAGCTCTCAGGGAGCTAACGATTTAGTAGGTATGAGAGACACTTGAGCCCATACCTGCAAGTGTGGTGGGTATTGCCAAATGGGAGTAACGGGTATAGGAAGACCCAAGGGAGGCTTCCCAGTGGGAATTTCAGTTTAAGGATGAGCGGGGAGCCAGCTAGGCCAGGTCAACGGAGGAGAATGGTGAAAGGTTATAGCCCTGAAAAGTTAGAGCAGGTGGGAAGGCCCTGAGAATAGAGCAGACGGAAATTGAAAGTGACTCAGCTTTGGGGAGCAGGGGGTACTTGAATGAAGCTTAAAATGTGGAGGAAATTAAGGAAAGACTGACTTACTTGTATTACTCTTCTTCCCCACTAGATGTCGCCCTGAGTACACCCTGTTTCCTGACTGCAGCCTTGTTAGAAATGCAGTAGCAGTCCCACCCATCAGGAGCAAAGGAAAATCAGGCTAAAAGGAGAAAACCACAGAGCCTACCCGATTGTGTAGTCTAGCTATAAATTTAGACTGTTGCTTAGGGGAGGAAAAAAAACAACAAAAAAACCCGGAAAACCTCTTCTTTCTTCTTCCCATCCCCCAGCAGCCTCTTTGTTCCTCTACCCTTGTAAAAATTTCTCTGTATAAAACAGGAACATCAGCCAAACATGCGGACTTCCCCCTTTCCATTCATTAGAAGAATACATTACTTCAAAATCTCTTGTGACCATTTAAATGTAAATTTTGTCAAGAAAGCAACTTGGGTCTGAGAGAAGCCCTGTCACCATAGCCCAAACCAGAACTTTCTTTCTTGATTATCATGTTTCTTAATAGGAATCTCAACCCCGTGCCCTCTCCCTCATCTCACTTCCTGGCCTGCCCAGACCCATCACCGACCCTGAAAAGCCTAACTCCTGAGGCAGACTTTTCTCTCCGGCCCTTGTCCTTTCCCTCACGTATGGCAAGCATCAGTCAGTCACAACTCTTGAGGAACCTGCTCACAAAGTGGAGCCTGAGCTGGACAAAGGGACTTTTCTTTATACTGTAATGAAAACAGGAGGAGGCGGATTCGTGTCTGAGGGTGGAGGTGGAGGTTTCTGTGTATTTGTTTGTGTAAAATAATATAGGTAATGCAGATGACTCAGCATTGATACAGTCAAGATCCCCAGAGTTTCCACAATCTTTGCTGTTTATGAAAAATGTGCTTATGCTATCCATCAGTGCCCACTAAAAGCCTTTGATTACTTCATTTACAGAAAAAGACTGTATCTCACATTTATTCCCTTTCCTTTTTTTTTAGACCGAGCTCATTAGCAGCTGACACCAATCTGTGAACTAGCGTTTGAAGCACACAGGCAGAAAGTGGAAGGAAACAAGTATTTGGTCACAGTATCCACCCTGTCCTCGATCAGGCCCTTCCCTGCATGCTCTCCATACTCATACCTGGGCAGGCCAGCACAAATTGATGCGAAGAGATATGATTAATGGACTGCTCACCCAATTTCTGATTGTGGTGTGATGTGGAAATAACTGACATGCGCCTAAAGAGAGATCACCTCAATCCACTGCTGTCAAATTTATTCCAACCCAGATAGGGTCTCCAATGATTTGTAAATCTTTATGGAAAGCAGACAGCCTCACCTTTCTCCCAAGGAGCAGCTGGTAGCTTTGAACCCAGGGCCCCCAGGGAGCATCTTTTATTGAAGTGCTTCAGGTTTTTCCTTCATATTGTGTTGCGTATTAACCACATACCTGGCACTAGTCACAGGGCCAGAAGCTCCTTGGAGGCAAGAGGTCTTCTTTAAAAAACTTGAGACTAGAAACTGAAATGGAAGCTCATG
>NW_022111357.1:4338921-4347101 GCF_000313985.2 Echinops telfairi | reverse complement strand
AGCCGTGGGGTCGCGCTCGTCCCGTGGCCAGCGCGTTCCCTCTCACGGGTTCCCGGATTTGCCCGGTGATCTGGCCCCAGCTGGAAGCCGGCGCGACCCGGAGCTCGCCAGGGCGACCCAATCCGTGGGGAGTTGCGGGGGAGGAGGGGTTCTTGGGCGAGAGACACACCATCCATTTTGCTCCCGGTGCGGATCTTCCTCTCGGCGAGGCTTGGACGTCGGCGTGCCCGCCGAGGGTCCCTCTCGCCCCCTTTTGTTCCCCGCAGTCTCACATCGGTGGCGTGGAAGCCGAGTTTGTGAACCTCCTTGCTTCTCCCGGGGGTCGGGCTGGCAGCGGGCGGAGGCATCTGCTCGTGTCAGTGAGTGTGCAGTTTTGGGTGGGAATTCCCAGCCCACCCCACCTCCCAATCCCCGGAGCTTGAGCCTGATTGAGCTCAGCCGGGGTGCATTTCTTTTTTCTTTTTCAAAAGTGAAGATTTGTCTCGAGGCTCAGATTTCAGCGCGGGGGAGGGGGGAGGAATCTCTTGCTAAGCAGTTCTGCAAGTTAATGCCTAATCTAAACCTCGGGTGTATTCCGAGAAAGTTTTGACAGGGCCTGGGGGTCGCGTTTCTCTTAAGTGTTCTAGGTGCCCCATCAGTAAGCCAGGGGTATGTGGCCTTGGGTGGCCCCATACTCTGATCTTTCACATCCAGTTGTGGGAGGTACTTGTGCTTTTCACAGCCGTGGACTTTTCCCCAGAAACTTCCTGGGCCGCACTTTCCCTTGTTCTATCAGCTCTGGTCCTTGTGACCGGGCCTTCAGCTGCTTTTCATCTGAAACAGAAGAAACTTGGGCCCTTCTGACCAAGGCCTGCAGACTTGTGTACAACACCTACCCAGTGAAGGGAAACTAATGTAGAAGCTGTAAAATGCCCCCCCCACTTTTTTTTTTTGGTGCCGTTTGAGTTCCTCTTGGGAATGCAGCAACGGAAGGAGAGAAAGAGAGGGAGGGAGATGTTAAAGAGGACCTGCTAGGAGTCCTGCTTGTTCCTCTGCATCAGCTCCTGTAAATGGTCCAACTTCTGCCTGCAGCAAGTTTTCTGTCAACCCCCTGTGGTCTGCCTTTATAAGAGAGGTGGTGCATTTCAGAGCACAAAAAGGTTAGATTGTGTTGCTGAAGCTCATTGAAAAAATGCTGCTGAGAGAACGGTTCCATTAAGTTCCCTTTGAGCAGCTACACTGCAGTCTTTAGAGGGAGAAGTCTGGGGCCGCCCTGGGGAGTGGTAACTTTAAGCTAGGAGAACTAAAACACTAAGTAGTTGGGGGAATCTCAGAACCTCACTGGACCCTTTTGCTGGTGGCCTCTGGCTGAAAGAAGTGGAGTTCCAGCGAATGAAACTGGGGGAAAAGGGGAAGTAGGACTTGTTCCAGGAGCGGCCTCTTGTGCTCGATCCTTTTAGCTGTCTCACTCACTTTGGCTTTCCTCAGAAAGACTTTGATCGTGTGTATAGGAATTTGATCCTTCCCAGACGTAGGTCTTTTTCTTGAGGGAAGGAACAAGTTAAAAAATGGTTGGCCCAAGTAAATTAACCTGAGCTATGTAAGGTAGTTGTATAAGCTGCTCTATGATAGGAGCAGAGAACCCCCCACCTCCCCCACGCTGCACCATTCTTACTGGGAAATCCGAGTGGTTTAGCAGCAAGGCCTTTTGTTAGCTTGGCTCTATGGAATTCCTGCATTTTTGAGACTTAGCAATCCCCCTATTGCCTTAATAGGAGAACTGTTTGCCTAAGCAGAGGAATGAGTCCAAATCAATAGATTGACTGGATTTGGGGGGGTGGGGGTGGCGGTTAGTAACGGAGCAGTGGTGGGTAGTGGTGAGGATAATGGCAGGAATTAATTTAGGAGAGAGAGGGGGAAACATTGGTGATGGTGATGATAGGGTTTGAGACGGACAGCGTTGTCTACCAGATTGACTGTGTATTGCTGTTGATATTAGTTGTGTAGTAACTTCCTACAAACCAAAGCAGGATTTTTATATTTCAGAAGGAGAGCTAAAGTTTTTAGCTGTGTAAACTGCCACTGGAAGGGGCATAGGTGAGAAGGGAAGTGATGAATTTGCAATGTGCAGGGAGCAGAGCTGTATATATTGCAGCTGTATTAGGAATGGTTGTCAAGCATGGATTTTCCTGAACTGTGCTTGGCAACTATTTCCCTCTTGATGTAGTTAGTGAGTATGGTCTTGGCAGGATTGGATGATTCAGCATGGACACAACTACTCCCCCTTATTTTCCAAATATCCCAAAGGCTCTTTCAGTTGGCTGACCAGTAAACAGGAGGCATTGAATATAACTCTGGATCCAAATGTTTCAGAGTGGGAAACAACCAACAGTGCAATAGTATGTCTTTTATTCTTTCAATTCTCCAGCAAACAGTTATTAAAACTTTATTGCACATATGGTGACACAGTATTAGGCACTGGAAATGCCAGAATGTGAATTAAATCTGGTTACTGATATTTTGCCAAGAAAAGATTTATGCAAACAAGTAATTATGATAGTGTGATAAGAGCTAGCACAGAGGTATGCATACAGTACTATAGAAGCAAGAGGAGGGATGAATATTTCCACCTGGGCCTCGTTGGGAGATTTGACAAAGGAGATGACACTTGAGAGTGGGTCATTAGTGATGAATGAGATTTTGCCATGTGGAAGAGGAGGAGGGGGAGAGGGCAAAGGAAATAAACAGCCCTCATGAAGGCTTGAAAGCTTGAGAGAGAATGGAAGGGTTTGAAGAATATGACTTGAGTACTTGGGTATGGCTAATGGACTAGGGTTTAGGTTGGGAACAGGTGATTTTGTAAAGGAGCCAGGGTCCAGTTTACAAAGGATTTTTTATGGATTTATTCCACAGCCAGTGAGAGAATTATTGAAGGCTTAAAACACACACGAACAACTCATATGACAATTATACTAAATCACAATGGGGGAACATATCTGTCCAGTGACTTATCCTGCTTCCCAAGGCACCCTCTTTTTTGTACCAAAGTGCTTATGGGGCCGAGTTAGTAGCCAGATGGCTGATTGTGAGCATGGAAACAAAGAGAAGTGAATCGTTTTGAGCAGTTATTTCTTCCAGATAATAGAGGTCGGTCACAAAGTTTTTCCCACTGTTCATCTATTCTAGGGCTAATGAAAACCAAAGGAAACTAAGAAGTACCAGTCAGAGAGATAGGAGGACCAGGATTCCTCTCCTAGGGTAGAGACAAACTCTACTGAAGTGGTTGGTCACAGTTGGGAACAACTTATACTCTTGGAGTTGTTATTGTGTGCCGTCAAGTCATTTCTGACTCACAGCAAACCTAAAGGTTGGAATACAACTGCGCTATAGGGTTTCCTAGATTATAACCTTTATGGGAGCAGTTCACTAGAGCTTTTCTTCCATGAAGCCACTGGGTATGCTTTAACTACCAACCTTTCCATTGTAACCCAGTTCTTAATCACTGCCCTACTAGGGCTGCTTTTGTTTTAGAGAGGAGGTTTAAACAAGTACAATCTGGGTTCATATTAGTTGGTAAACAGAAAGTAATAAATAAATTAGCCCAGCTAGAATTAGATTTTCTATTTTCACAAATGCTTGGAGACTAAAGAGTCTTTACATACCTGGATGCTTAAGGAATAAAAGAGAACATTCATTTTTCTACATTGGTCACATCCACTATCTGGCACTTTGGAACTTCTAAAATCTCACTAGGTGCTAGTTTTAGGAAGCTAGTTAGGACTAATTTTACCATTTCCTAGAAAGAACTTACAAAACAATGAATAGAGAGTTGGAGCAAGGGGAATGCATAGTGTTTAACGTAACAAAACTAGCAAGGCAGGGTGGTATAATAGAAAGAGACAAGGCTTTGGATTTCCTCAGGCTTGGATAACAAGTCCAATCGAGCCACTTAACTTCTGCTGTGTGACTGGAAAAGTTGCTTAACCTTTCTGACCTTCAGGTTTGTTTCTCAGCTGTTAAAATGGAGATAGTAATAGTAACTTGTTGGGATTCATGAGAATATAAATGAATGATTGGCATATATTAGGGCATTACTTAGCCCTGGTGTTTTAATGGTTTGTGTTGGATTGCTAGCTACAAGATCAGGTGGTTCAATCCCCCCTGCCAATGAAGCTATCTACCCCGTAAAGATTTATAGTCTAGGGAACTCTATCAAACATTTCTATTCTGTTTTGTAGAGTAACTAGGAGTTGCAATGGACTGGATGGCAGTGAATTTGTTTCTTTATTAGGCTATTAATATACAAAAGACTTCATGTATAAAATATTACTGCTTTATATTATGCACAACAATTTTTGCTTTATATTATGCACAACAATATTTGCTTTATATTATTGCTTTATATTATGCACAACAATTTCTTGAGCTTTATTGTCTTGTAAGAGCTTTTGACATATACTAATTTGTCCCAGAGCTGGCCTCCTGACTTCTCGATGAAGATTTCCCATTACCCCACATAAGAAAGTTTTTAAATCAGAGCAGTGGCTTGGGTTAAATGAGATCATTATGAAAATGCCTTAATTGTTAGTATCAATATTGTTAATTAGTTTTTAGCCTATGCAATACAGTCACATAATGTATATGCCTACATTTCCAGATCTCTGGACTGTGGGAAATTTCTTCTCCCTTTTTATGTGTCTCATGGCATATGAATAACTTTACATCTTTTGCACATAAGCAATGTAATGCAAAGTGGGGAAGTTTTGCTCACACACCGATAGGAACACATAGGCTGAGGACTTGGAATGGTATACTCTAAGTACAGCTCTGAAGCAACCTCTTGGTTAAATGTAGACTCAGTTTTTAAGTTCCTTTTTAGAACAAAATCCTACAATTGAAGTGGATAGCTTATAGACAGAACAATAATGACTGCTTATGGACATGGGCACTGTTAATTGAGAAAATGAGTCAAGTCTGTCTGCTGGGAAATCAGAAGCTTTGGCCAAGTTCATGCTGTTGAAATAATAAAATGTGTGCATGTGCTAACAGTGATTATGGGATCTGCTGCTTCCATCTTGGGCTTGTTTGGCTAGTGATAAAATACAAGACAAAGACCTTTGCCAGCTGAGGCCATTCAACTTGTGCTTTTCAGTGCCACATCCAGTTTTCAGAGACCATGGTGGGAAGCATAATTCAAAGTGAACATCTGGGAACAAACATCTGAGATCAGAAGCTACTAGTTAACAAGGGTTGCAAAATGAACTCTTGTGTCTTTTCAGTGTTCTTGAAAACACCCAGGCATGCCTTCTTTTACCAAATAAGGTTGGTCCTTTTAGCTCGTAATAATTATATGTTGAGCCATGTGACCAGGTGGTATGACTCCTGCTTTTGTTCTTCATGCTATGGATGGGAGCTGTCCTGTATCAGGGGCATTCCTTTTTTGACCTGGAGGAACCCTTTCATCAGTCCATTGGCATGGCTTGTAGTATGTAAGAATGTTTATTCTAATTTTTCATTTCAAACCCAAACCCAACTTATTACTATTATGTCTACTCCAGTTTACAGTAATCCTGTAGGATGGAGTAGAACTGCTCCATAGAGATTCCCGGCTGGTGCTGTAGTGGTCAACTCATTAAACTGTTAACAAGGTAGCGGTGTTTGAGTCCACCATGTCTGTGGGACAACAGTGAGGCTGCCTGCTCCCATAAAGTTTTACAGCCTCGGAAACCCACAGGGGCAGTTTTACCCTTGCTTATAAATTCACTCTGAGTCAGAATTGAATTTCTGGCAGTGAGGTATTTTTGGTTTGTTTTTGTTTTGTATAGCAACTTTCTTAGTTGATGTATTAGATGATCTGATCTTTGCATATGGAAGTAGATTGCCGCATCTTTTCCAGCTGGTAGCAGAGTGCTTAACATTATGTAACTAGAGCTCTTTACTTTATTAGTTGTTATTCTAACCAAATTCTATTTTTCCTTCCAGAGCTTTTCAGTTCCTGACACAAATTAAAATGGGTCTCTAATTTTTGTCTCCAGCTTTCAGGGCCTTCTATGATTTGACCTGCTTTGTACAACCAACTAAAACCAACAAAAAAAAAATCCAGTCATTTATTGTCAGGTTAATTTTTGAGTCATGGCTACCCCATTGTGTCAGAGTTGAGCTGCATTCCATAGGGTTTTCATGGCTCTGTCCTTTTGGAAGTAGACCACCAGGCTTTTCATCTGAAGCACCTTTGGGTGGGTTTGAACCACCAATGTTGAATATAGCAATGAATCGTCTGTGCCACCCAGACACTCCAATGGCCGACTCTATCAGTTGTTTTCACTCAAATCCACCCCTGGGCTTTTATTTATATCTTCTTCATGGAATGCCCCCCTTTCCTTTATCAAATGTTTTTTTTTTTTGTTGTTATTAAAACTAAGCCTTTAAAAAAACAAAACAAAACAAACAAAAAAACTAAGCCTGTAACCTGTGTCCTTGTGTAGTTTTTTCTGTTACTCTATCAGATAGTCTCTCCTTTTTCTGATCTCTTATAGTCTATTAACCTCACAATAGTCTATTAACTACATACGATTTTTATTATTCTTTTATTGTCTCATCTGTTAGAATTGTTTCCCTAATGAGGTTTTATGCTCTTATAGCATAGGGACTTTTAATACTTCTTTTGTATGTGGTTGATTGGCAAAGAATTTCTCACAGAAGAGGCAGTGCTTACAACTTATATTTAAAAATAACTTTCTTTTATTGGAACAGTAATATGTGTTGTAACATAGAATTATTAAAATATAGGAAGATATAAAGCACTTTTCTTAGGGGTGTGTATATGTGTGTGCGCGCACATGATGGAGAGTGCAGTGGCAGGCAGGCAAGCTAACTCATAGACATGCTCTGAGTGGGAGAGAGTTCAAGGCTGTGGAACCTTATTAACTAGTCTGGGACCTGATACCCTCAACTTGCTATGGCTACCAGAATCATGTTATAGTGTAAATCTGCATCCATGGGAACAGGGGTGTGTGTGTGTGTGTGTGTGTGTGTGTGTGTGTGTGTGTGTCTGTCCCCCTTGTCCATTCAAAATTGCTATCTTCTGCATGACCATCATGGATCAGTCATCAGGAATGTACCAATTATCAGGGATGGTTTGGGCTGGGGCCTAGGATAACTTGTGGTAATTAATCTATCACTCAGCATCTCTCTTTGGCGGCAGGTCTTTGCCAGCTGTACTGCTGGATTTCTTCTCACTTAGCAAATTTCTATAGTGATTTTTGTTCAGAAAAGGAAAACAGTTCCTTTGTGCTGATGAAAAGCATGAACTTGCTTGAAGTGCCTTTTCCAGTTCAGATGGTTTCCAACCCGCTGGAGCATGTTGAGTTGAGACATATAGGAAGCAACTTTTTGTTTTGTTTCTTGGATATGTTTTTTAGTCTGTCAACAACAATGAATACATTCATTGTATATACTGAACTGTCCTAATACCTGTAAGCAGATACTGTGTTGGGGAAAGTCATCCTGGGGAAATAGAAGGGCTAAGAAGTAAGAAGACTTTAGAAGGACTAAGGAGTAAGGTTGATATTCAGACAGGCAAGGGGTGTAGAAAGTCCTGAATGTCTTATCCAGTGGGTAGGTTTAATGTCGTGTTCATATAAAAGATAGCTAAGAGAGGAGATCTGGAAGGTCACAGTTTTAATTGAGTCTTGAGGGTGGCTGTCAAAAGGAGTGATACATAAAACGTTTTGGACAGGTAGAAAGAGTTAGGAGTCTTCAGGTGGCACAAATGGTTAATGTGCTTGATTGCTACTCAGAATGTTGGAAGTACTTGGGAGAAAGGCCTAGATATCAACTTCTCCCAAACCAGCCACTGAAAACCCCGTGGAGCACAGTTCTGTTCAGACATACACTGGGTAGCCAGGAGTAGGAGTTGACTCAACAGCGGCTGGTAAAACAGACTTACATTTAGGTACTAACATTGCTAATCCTTTCCTAGGAGCATTTGCCTTGAAAAATAATTAACTACCCTCATCTCAAGCTTTTCCAAAACAAAGTCCCTATTCTTTCTTCTTCTTTTCTTCTAAAGAATACCCTTTAAGGGGCCGGCCCCAATCCCAACTACATGGACACCTGCCCCTCCCCGCCGAAGAATTTATTTCAGAGGACAGCAATGGAGCTGCAGCTCAGGGAGAGGGACATGTCTGATCAGAGCACAC
>NW_022111357.1:4330989-4337268 GCF_000313985.2 Echinops telfairi | reverse complement strand
CAGGGGCTTAAGTGGAGAGCAAATGTTTTGAGAGTGATGAGGGCAATGAATGTACAAATGTGCTTTTACACAATTGATGTAGGTATGGATTGTGATGAGTTGTATGAGCCCCCAAGAAAATGATTTAAAAAAACACAATATCCTTTAAAGATTTTACTGTATTCTGAACTTGTTAGATAGGGCTATATATTTGAACCTGTAACTCAAGGTTGTGGCTCTTAGCCTCTACCTCGCGTTTATGTTAGCATCATCGAATGCCCCAGGACACCCATTCTACAGACAACCTTCATTATATGCTTCCAGGAGTAGTGCCAAGAATTGCATTAGAAATCCCTTAAATCTCTTCTAAAATCTTCTATTATATCCTGGTTTGCTAATCTTTGTCAAGGAGGATTTGTTTGAAGGATCTATTTATTCCTCTAATTAATAAGTGTTTTCTGAATATCTGTTCTAAACCAGGCAGTAGTCAAACTGTTTGAGAAACAAAGTTATCTCGAATGGGGAAACAGTAGTAAGCTGACAATGAACGCTTCTATGTAAAAAGTACTGTAATGTAGATAAATGCTGGTGCTATGGGGGAGTGAAGAGGAGCACTTAATGTAGCCATGGAAGGCATCCAAGAGGAAATGAAACCTGAACTGTCACTGAAAAGGCTCAGGAGAAATTGGGCTAAGGGTTGGGGGAAAGGAGATGCTGGGCAGTCTGAATAAAAGTAGAGGATGAGAGTGCTAAGGTTGGAAAGTAAAGTATGAGGGGATAACTGAAATGATGAAAGTTGAAATGAGAAGCGGTATGAAAAGTGGGCCAACTAAAATGTTCCCTGCCTTGGTATGTCTCACTGAAGAGGACTCTGCTCCAAATGGCTTTTAGAGCCATTGAAGCATTTTAGGCAAGAAAGAGTATGATCAGATTTACATATGGAAATACTTCCCCTCTGGCAGCTGTGTGAAGGAAATTTAGAGTGGTGTGGCAAGGCTTGTGACAGATGAGTTAGGGGACTGTTACAGTAATGTAGGCAGGGAGTGTTTAGGGCTTTTTTTTAAGGTTGTGGAAGTAGTGTAGTAGCAAAGTGGAAGAATTAAGAAATGTTGAGGGGTAAAAGCCACATGTTTTGATGATTAATTGGATGTGGTGGGTGAGAGGAGAGGAAAGAACCTAGATGACTTGCAGATTTCTGGCTTGGTTATCTGTGGGTGGCTGGTATTATTAACTAAAATGGAATATCAGGGAGTATAAGAGGAGGAAGGTTATTTGTGGTGAAGTGATGGCAGTGAGGGTGCAGGGAATATAGCAATAGTTGTTTTGATTGTGTTGAAGTTTTGTTGGGACTCTTAAGTGGAGATAGCTGAGATAGTTTATTGTGCCAGCCTGGCTGATAAACACAAGTGGGATTAACTGAAGGGCAGAGAGAAATGGCTTGGTGAGCCTCGCCTTTCTTGTCTCTCACTCTGTAATCATCGGACCAGTGTGTGGCTGCCTTGCTTGTTCTGTGCCTCAATTTAAAGGCTACACTCCCTGTGGGACGCCTAGCCTGTGGACTGTCGCTGTAAGTTGAGGTCCCTTTAAGACATCTTTGGAGCTGGGGACTGGCGGTTGGTGACCTGCCTTGTGATTGGCTGCTGTGCTGACATAGCCTAGCTCTCTTTACAAATAGAGGAAGATCTGGCAGCAGGTTGGACTGGAAGGACTGCTAGTCTCACAACTCTCTCTCATGGACCTGAGTTGCACTGAGCCATTTGTAGTGCTTTATAATTTAACTGTTTATTTCTTGTATTATATATTTATCTGTATATGATTTAACAGTTCATTTCATGTTATATATCTAATTATCTTTATAAATAAATATACTAAATTATCAGCAATTTGGTTTTATCTCTCTAGAGAACCCTGTCTAACACAGTAGTCAACAGGTAGTTGGTTGTATAGGATGTGACACTCAGGAGAGCTATAGATAGATGATGTTGTAAGCACATACTGAATCAGAACCACAGGACTGGAGAGAGTGAGAAAACTGAGTCAGAAACTCTGGGGAGCTCCAAGGGAAGTGTAATGACAGAGGAAGAGGAAGAAGAGTTCCTAAAAGAAGCTGACCACACAAAAAAGGTGTGACCACCAAGGTAGGATGAACACCAGAGAGAGTATGCTACCCATTGTCAGATTCTGCAGAGGTCAAACCAGATACAAACTAATGGTGTCCACGGATCAGCAGTATAAAGGTTACACTTGAACATTTTCAGCGGGGTTGTAATTTTTAGTGAAGTGTGGTCCTGAAGGCAGTGGGCTGAATGAGGAGTGAATAGGAATGCACACATGTAGTTGGTGATTTTTGAAACCTGGACTATGAAGAGGTGGAGAAGAGAAAGACATTATAAAGAGAGAGTTTGGTTTGTTTAATAAAACACAGGAGAAACTTGGTAAGTGCTTCCAACTCATTAGTTGACACTGTGTACAATAACAAGAAACCCTGTGTGGTCCTGCACCATCCTCACAATTGTCATGTTTAAGCCAGTTGTGGCAGCCACGGTGTCAATCCATCTTGTGAGGAGCTGCTTTTTTGTTTTTTTGTCTTGCCATTTTTGTTTCCCAAGAGCAGCCTGGCTATATGTCTTCTAACACAGTTTTGTTTATTCTCTGGCAGTCCATGGTATATTCAATATTCTTTCCCAATACAGTAATTCAAAGGCATCAGTTCTATTTTCCTTCTTCATTGTCCCGACTTTGCATGATTGAAGTGATTGAAAATACCATGACTTGTGTAAGGTCTACCTTAGCCCTGTCAGTGACGTTTGACTTTTAGTACTTTAAAGGGGTCTTGTGCAACAGATTTGTCCAATGCAAAATGTCTCTTTCTTGGTTGCTGCTTTCATGGCCATTGATTGTAGATCCAAGTTAATTGAAATCATTAATAACTTGAATCTTTTCTCTGTTAAGATGTTGCTTATTGGCCCCATTGTAAGGATTTCTTTATGTTTCCATTATGTTGAGGTATGATTCACACAGAAGGCTGTAGTCTTTGGCCTTCATTGGTAAATGCTTCAAGTCCTCTTCAGTTCCCGCAAGTAAGTTATGTCATCTGTATACTCCAAGGTTACTTCTTTATTTTTCTTGTTTTCTTTTTTGTAATTTGGGTGAAAGTTTAGAGAGTGAACTAGTTTTCCATTCAACAATTCATACCCATTTTGTTTGATGAATTCAGTTGCGACCCCCTCAGTATGACAGCACTCTTCCCACTTCCTCCATGAGTTCCCCATTCATCCGTGTTTTATTTCCTTTCCTGCCTTCTGAACTCTGCGTTTGGGCAAATGCTTTCCTTTTGATCTGGTGTGGTTCATTTTGCTAGATAGTAGATTTCTCCTTAGAGTTATTAATTACTTTATGGGTGTATCTGTTCTTTGGCTAAGATTTGGTAGGTTCATCAGTTTCAGCCTTGAAACATGTCTAAGGGCCATAGTCTTGGCAATTCCACCAATTAGTTTATCAGACCAGTAAGTTTGGACTTAAGATTTTGAATTTTAGGGGTGCTGATACCCAGGGCTCAACGTAGAAATAAATTGTTTTGAGAATGATGATGGCAACAAATGTACAAATATGCTTGACACAATGTATGTATGGATGGATTGTGATTAGAGTTGTATGAGCCTCCAATAAAATGATTTAGAAAAAAAAGATTTTGAATTTTGTTCTACATTCTCCCCTGCTGCTCCCTACCCCCACCCACCTCTGTCTGGGACTATCTATTGTGATCCTGATTAAAATATTTGGTAGTAGTAGACAGGTACTATCTAGTTCTTCTGATTTCAAGCTTCTGACTGTGGTTTGCATGGTCCATCAGTCCTTTAGAGCTGTTGTTTCCTTGATCTAAATATATGTATAGATACAATATATACATATATACATTATATATAAATAACTTCTTTGGATGGGGAGAGACCAATAGTTAAGACCCAGTTGCTATCGCTAAAGTAGGATGTAAAACATTGTCTTTGTGGATTTTGTTATGGCAATTGACCTAGATATCCTCTGAGACTGTTGTCCTTAGTCCCCAAGCCCAGTGACGCATTCCCTCAAGGTGTTTGGTTGTGGCTAAATAGTTTTCAGAACTTTGTCCTCTGTGTGCTCAACTATATCCTTGGATAGATTTCAGCACCTACAAATCCTCTTCCAGACATACTTCATGGATGTGTTTTTGTTTATCTTCCCAAAGCCGTTCAACTTGATCGTCTAACTATATATTCTAAGACATTGTTATTTACTATTATTGGGGGATTGTGTATGTAATCAGCAGTTTGAAACCACTAATAGCTTCACGGCAGCAAGATGGGGCTTTCTCCTCCCGTAAACATTTACAGAGTCAGAAACTCACAGGGGCAGTTCTGCTCTGTCCTGTGCGGTCGTTATGAGTCAGTATTGGATGGATGGCAGTGAGTTTGGTTTTTGGTTTTGAGTGTATGTAATCGTATTTACCTGTGTTGCCCATCTTCTAGTGCCTCCCTTCTATTGGTCATGTGCTAATAATGCAGGTTAATGAGTCTTCTTTCCATTCTGATGCTGAATTCTTCTTTGTATAGTTTAGCTTGTTGGATAATTTTACTCAGTATACAGAGTAAGCATGGTGAAAGGATATAGCGCTGATGCATGCCTTTCCTGTTTTTAAACCATGCGGTATTTCTTTGTTCTGTTTGACTCACTCAAGTCAAGTCTGTTTGCCTCTTGGTCTACGCACAGGATCCTCATGAGCAAAATTAAATATTTTGGAATTCCTATTCCAGGAATGCTTTCTATAAATTGCTATTGATTTACATAGTTAATGCCTTTGTATAGTCAATAGAACATAGATAAACGTTTTCTGGTATTTTCTATTGTCAGTCGAGATTCATCTGCCATCAGGAAGGATATCCCTTGCTCCACACACTTCTGAATCTGGCTTGAATTTCTTATGCAAAATTATTATTCTTAGGATTTTACTTGTGTGTGATCTTTATATTGTTCAATAATGTTTGCATTCTATTGTGTCACTCCTCTTTGGAATATGCACAGATATAAATATCTTGTAGCTGATTGGGCAAGTAGTTGTCTTCTAAATTTCTTGGCACAGACAAGTGAGTGCTCCAGCATTGTATCTGTTTGTTGGAACATCTTAATTGGTATTCCATCAATTTCTGGAGCCTTCTTTTTTTTTTTTGGCTAATGTGTAGCTTCAGTGCAGGAGAGACTTAAGCAAGTTTAAATGTACTTAAGAGAGAGAGTCAGTAAATAGGGAGAGATGTGAAAATTCAAAGTAGATAGAATAATTGATAGGTATATGGGATCCAGAAAAAAAGGGATTTTTTTTCCTTATGAGAAAGATAAAAAGAAGGCAAGGTTGCTCGGGGCTAAGTGGACTCGAGGGGTAAGAAGTTTCCCTGGTGGCCCTTATTCTGTCTGTGAAGTAGGGATAAAGTTATCTACTGAGAGTCATGGGACTTAGTGAAAGTTTGAAGTAGCCACCAAGGGGAATGGGAATGTGAACTTGATAAGCCACAAAATAAACTTACATGGCTGTGCTGAGTGCTGAGTTAAGGTTATAGTCCATGAATTTATATCTGTAGCTACCTGAGAGGGAGGAAGGAAAAAGAAAGGAAGCAGGTATGCACAAATAATTGTTAAAGACATATTCATATAAGACTTATCCCAATGAAGAGGAGACTAAAGGTGCCCCAAATGTCCAACTTGTCCATCATGCCATACCACTCCATTACCCCTAATGTCAGCCGCCACATCACATATTATTTGATGGCACAGTGTTGAGAAAGATGAGGCAGTCTGCTTCCATAAAGATTAAAAAAACACTCAAAACTCCCTGCCATCAAGTCAATTCTGACTCATATGCCTGTATAGTACAAGGTAGCCCTGCCCCTGTGGGTTTCTGAGGCTGTAAATCTAAAATCTGAAGTTCAGATGTTTGTCTAGAACAGTGGTTCTCAACCTTTGTAATGCCGTGACCCTTTCATACAGTTCCTCATGTGGTGGTGACCCCCCAACCATAGAATTATTTTTGCTGCTACTTCATCACTGTAATTTTGCTACAGTTATGAATCAGGCGACCCCTGTGAAAGGGTTGTGGTGACCCCCACAACCATAACATTACTTTCGTTGCTACTTCGTCACTGTCATTTTGCTACTGTTATGTATCGGGCGACCCCTGTGAAAGGGTCATTTGATGCCCCAAAGGGGTGGCAACCCATAGGTTGAGAACTGCTGCTCTAGGATTTATCTACATGGCTTGAGTTTCTCATAGCA
>NW_022111357.1:4317544-4330889 GCF_000313985.2 Echinops telfairi | reverse complement strand
TCAAAGGGGTCACGACCCACAGGTTGAGAACCACTGGTCTAGAAGATTCTCTTCATCCACAAGGCTGAGGAAGCTGGTGAATCCAGTCAGGTTATAGGCCACAACTCAAATCCCAACAACTGGAGGTCGGGTCCGGAGCAAGAGAGTGAGCTTTGCCAAAGCTGCGTAGCGCAGTTACAGAGATGTGAACGATTCAGAAGTGAAAGCAGGCTTAGCCGGCCAGGAAGCACTCAGGGACTCACAGCAAGATGGCTACCTAAGACCTAGATCAGCAGTCTTTTGGGGCGGTACTGGTGCCTGAAGGGTGTTTGTCATCTGTGACTCAGCCCTAATGTTCTATACATGCTCACTTGAGAAAGGGAGGTCACAAAGAGAGTGTCTTGCCATTTCCTGGACTTTGATACCCAAACCAAACTCACTGCCTTCTAGTCAATGCCAACTCACAGTGACCCTAGAGGACAGGGTAGAACTGCCCCTGTTTCTGAGACTGTAACTCTTTATGGGAGTAGAAAGCCCTGTCTGTTCCAAGGAGTGGCTAGTGATTTTGAACTGCAGACCTTATGTTAGCAGCCCAATGTGTAAATACTACACCATGAGAGCAACTCGGGGCTTTGATAGAGGTGTGGGAGTGCCTCTTATAAATCTGCAGACCAGCCCCCTGAGGAAACTAGGTGGTAACTTGATTTAAGCCATATAGTAAATTGAGGAGTCTAAAGATATCCCACTTTAATTCTGTTTAATCAGCATAGCAGATAACTCACTCCAAAATGGAACTGAAACCACACTATAGAGCCTAGGATTTATTATAATAATAGATCACAAAATGGAGGACCATGGCCAGAAGGCCTTAACGGAAGAACTCACTGCCATTAAGTTGACACTGACTCATAGTAATCCTGTAGGGCAGGGTAGAAGTGCCCTTTTGAGTTTATGAGCCTGAAACTCTATTAGAAACCCCCCCCCCCCCCCTTTACAGGAGTGGCTGGTGGTTTAGAACTGCTGACCTTGCAGTTAGCAGCCCATTGTGTAACCACGATGACAGAGGGCCATAGGAAGTAATTAAACTACACCTCCAGTGAAATATTTTCTTTCCTTTTAGCCTCAGAAGCACTGAACAACTTTGATGTAGATACTGAGAAAGCAAGCAGGTATATTGCTCTAGGATCGGAGTTTTCCCAGACAGGTGTGATAGAAAAGTAAGAGATTCTTGTAGGTTATAGGGTCACTATGAGTCAGAATTAATTCCATGGCAGTGAATTTGTTCTTTTGTTTTGGTAGTTTATCTAGAAAATGTAGAAGCTATTTGATTATTGATTGTATTTTATACCCCAGCAAAATTATAAGCTCCTTTAAGGCAGAAATCATTTAGTTCACTTTTGTGTTCCTTTTTAGCATTTAAGAGCCCTGTTGACATATTGGTTAAATGTTTGACTAACTGAAAAGTTGGTGTTTCGAACCTAACAGTCACTCTGAGAGAGAAAGAGGTAATTTGTTTCTATAAAGATGTACAGTCTTGGAATCCCTACGGGCAATTATCTTCTGCCCTCTAGGGTCACTGTGAGTAGTCAGAATCAACTTGAGTCACTGGATTTGGTTTTGGTTTGGTTTAGGCAGGAACTGTATATTTAACTTTTGTTATGTCACTTAGTAAAGTGCTGGATAGAAACTGGTTCCCAATATATTTGTTTACTTAGTTTATCTTTTTAAGTTAGTGACATCTTGGTTCAATCCAGAGGCTTTTTCTACCTGTGATCTTTAATCACCATCTCACTATGTGATACAGAAATTCATTGGTTTGAGAATGAACTTGAGACCTGTCTTGGGCATAGGTCTCCCAGGCTAATTTCACTACTATCCCCAGTATAGTTGAGCTTAGAAACTTTTGTCAGTTCTGCTTTCCATGAAGATTGAGGGATTAGTATGCCCCATTCTATTTGGCGCAGGTTTGTGAAGACTTTACAAGACTAGACAGAGTGGTTATTGTGGAAGAGGCAGCCTCATCCTTGCTTATTTTGGCCAACAGGCAGGCTGTGAATGTGATGGATTTACTCTAATGACTCACAGCCCTCCCTGCCTTACCTTAACAGGTTCAGTATAATCACTACCTTTCAGAGAGTGATAGTATCCTTCAGAGTTATCTGACCTTTATATCTCAAAAAAGTATCAGTTACCCTTTTCTTTGTCCTCTGCTTGTTCTCCCCCCCCCTCCCCCCACACACACACACACACACACACACACACACACACTTTATCTAGTAGGTAGGCTACTTCCTACTGGGGAAGTATTAGGCCCAGTTCAGAGTTAACTTTGCTCTTTTGGTACTTTCTCCATCCTTTTGGTTGTTAGCTGGCATATTTCCCACAATGTGTTTTCCGCTCCTTGTTTTGTAAATTTGGTGCCTATATCGGATAAACTTGACATGAGTCACTCCAGGGTGTGGAAGGTGTGTCTCCATTAATTTGAAGAATCTTTGATCTTGTTTCAGTCCCTGCTTTGGCTTATCCGGTACAATTTATCTCTAAGTCTTGTAAGAGGTGTGTATGTATACTTGTGTGCCACTTACCTTTGGTTTCACACATTGCTGTTGGACAGTCCACTGTAGAGGCTGCCACTTACCATATATGACTTTTTCTACTGTTCTTATCACTGCCATTAATCCCATACAGAGCTTCTTTGGATGTATATAAAACCTCAAAATCCTAAAAACCCTCTGCTAATTGAGTTGAATCCAACAATGTAGATAAACACAAAGTAGCCACTGCCATGGAGTCCATTTAGACTCATATCAACTTTAACAGGACAGAGTAGAACCATTCCATAGGGTTTTTGAGGCTGTAAATCTTGATGGCAACATACTGCCTCATTTTCTCCTGTCGAATGGCTGGTGGGCTCTCAGTGTTGCTTTTGTGGCTAGCAGCCCAACATATAACCTATTGCACCACCAGGGCTCTGACAATGTATATAACCCAAATCAAACCCACAGCATTCATAGCGACTCTGTAAGACATGGTAGAACTAGCCCTTTGGGGTTTCTGAGACTGTAAATCATTACAGAAGCAGAAAGCTTCATCCTTTTCCTGCAGAGTCACTGGTAGGTTCCAACTGCTGACCTTGCTGTTAGCAGCCCATTGTGTAACCCACTACACCACCAGGGCTCCTTGATAATGTATATAACACAGAATAAATAAAGTTTATAAACCCATGTTTCTGCCTCAGGAGTTTTCAGGATATTCTAGACATTACATATAACAGAATGCAATAAGAACATCTAGAGAGTTGAACAAATAATGGGTGGCTATTCCTCATCTGTCAATCATTTTCACAGTAAAAGATAAACTAAAAAGAAACATAGTCCAGAGGGAAAGGGCACTGACAGAGACAAGATCATCTTCTGTCCCAGTAGAGTGGCAGGAGCTCTTTGGTGCCAGGCGGTTTCTCTCTTACCACCCTTTCCAATCATGCAGGACCTCATTGCCATGTTATCTTCCCATACAGCTGCGACAGGATCCTAACCAGAGAGCCCTTGCTCTCCACTGATCTGTGGCCGAAGTGGTAAGCTCCAGTTTCCAGCAGAGAGCACCTGGAAGGCCTGGATCCTCTGGGCACAATTATCTTTGTAACATGAGGAAATTCATCCCAGATCTACAGCAACACTCCTGTGCTCACTCACACCACAGACTGAGCTGCAGCCAGGACTGCTCCTGGAATCAGTGTTGAGTTGGGAAGAAGCTGGCTAGGCCTGGCTTGCTCTAGGGGGCATTTGTAGGACCTGTCCCAGCCTTTCTCATTAGTTTTCTAAATGGAAAACAGGGACTGGACTGGTTTAATTAGGCTGCTTTGATATCCATCGACTCAATTCTGACTCCTAACAACCCTGTAGGACAGGGTAGAACTGCCCCTGTGAGTTTCTGAGACTGTAACTCTTTACTGGAGTAGAAAGCCCCATCTTCCTCTCAAGGAGTGGGTGGTGGTTTTAAACTACTGCCCATGTGGTTAGTGCCCCAACGGATAACCACCGTGCCAGGGCTTCTTTTTAGAGAGCTAGCACATTTTATTATTCTTAGTTAATAAGTATAATAACAGTATTCAGTCTGTCTTCATTAGAGAAGACTGGGAAACTGTTAGGGCTGTAATATCCATCCAGCATCCTGTGGTTGAGAAAGGAAGCAATAGATTCCCATCTCTCTGTCCTCTTTGTCTGATCATCCTGGAGGGGAGGTTCCTGGGTTCCTGGGAAGAGGAAAGGCAGTAGACAAAGTCAAAATGCTTTGCTCTGCCGTTAGCTGCTTCTCTGAGTGTACATATGTTGTCTGAGAGCAGAGTCCAAACCTCTGCATTTTTTTTCCTTCACCCCTTCCTTTTTTCTTGATTACAGCTCATTTTCCGACTAGTAAAGGTGTATATCCCTTCAGCAAATAGGCTTGTGATTATATAGAAAGTTAAATATGACAAAATAATAATTTATAAATTATCAAGGGTTCATGAGGGAGGGGGGAGTGGTGAGGGAGGGGAAAAATGAGCCGATGCCAGGGGATTAAGTGGAGAGCAAATGTTTTGAGAATGATGAGGGCAATGAATGTACAAATGTGCTTTACACAATTGATGTGTGTGTGGATTGTGATAAGAGTTGTATGAGCCCCTAATAAAATGATAAAAAAAAAAGAAAATGTGATGTAACTGATGGTGGCAGCATTTGTACAATTATGCTTGATCTAATTGAATTATTGATTAAAAAAATCTGTAAATGTTCCCAATTATATGTTAAAAAAAAGAAAAGGCAGATGTTTTGAGAATGATGATGGCAACAAATGTGCTTGACACAATGGATGGATGTATTAATTGTGATAATCGTATGAGTCCCCAATAAAATTATTTAAAAAAGGTTAAATAAAAGTTGCAGAGATTGGAAAGTTAAATGGTAATTTAAATATGGTTAAATATAATAGTTTCCCCCATCTATCATAAATCCAAATTATCTTCTAGTATTTCTTGTTTTATATGTATATATATATATATTTTTTTCCCCTCCCTTGTTATATTTTTTGTTACAGCGCTTAACTTTTTAGGTATACTCGTCTCTATTTTCCAACTAAATTGCTATCTCTTTGAAGGCCTCAGTTATGTTAAATGAAAATGAGATAATGCATAAGATTGCATTATCTCAGATAATACAATGAGATAATGCATAGGTTGCATTAATTGGACCACTTTGCAAATAGTGTATTTCTTTTTATTTCCCACAATTCTAGCACCCTTTCCACTGGTAATTTTAAATTTTATATTTTACTGTGTTTTAGGTGAAAAAGTGCATATAAATTAGGTTCCCATTTAACAATTTTTATACAACTTGTTCCCTGATATTGGCTGCATTTTTCACTATGTGTAAACATTCTGATTATTTTTGTTCTTTGCGTTGTTTCCATTAATCTGTCTCTCTGCCCTTCCTTTGCTTCTCATCTTTGTTTTAGGCTGAATATTGACAGTTTGGTCTCATACAGTTGATTACTTAAGGGAGCAATATCATGGGTGATATTGTTTCTTTTATAAGCCAATCTATTATTTGAATGAAAGGTGAGTACCGGGAGTTCCAAGTTCGGTGGGTATTTTAGGGCAATTGTTTCAGGGTGCCTCTTGTTTCTTTCTATTGGCCCAGTTAAGTCTAGCCCTTTTTAAAGAATTTCAATTTTGTTTGCTATTTTTCTTCCCTGTTATCTAGGTCTATGACATTTGTTGTGTCCCTGCTCAGAATGTTTAAGTGGTAGCTAGGCATCCTCTAGTTCTTCTGGTCTTAGGCCTGATGAAGCTATGGTTTATGTGGGCTTTTAATCTTGTTAACTAGTTTCATATTTGAGTTCTTTGGTTATCTTTTTCCTCCAGTTGAGTGAGACCAATTGTTTTATCTTAGATGACTGCTCAAAAATTTATTTTATTTTGAGGGAGGGTTGGGGGGCTGAGCTGATACCAAGGGCTCAAGTAGAAAGAGAATGTTTTGAAAATGATGATGGCAACATAAGTACAAATGTGCTTGACACAATGGATGTATGTATGTATTGTGATAAGAGCTGTGTGAGTCCCCAATAAAATGATTTAAACAAAAGAAATCATTAGGTTAAAAAATTATTATTTTTATTATTTTATTAAAATATCATTATATTGGGGGCTCTTACAGCTCTTATAACAATCCATACATCAATTGTATCAAGCATATCTATACATATGTTGCCATCATTATTTTCTAGACAATTACTTTCTACTGAACCCTTGGTATCAGCTCCTCTTTTTTCCTCAAAAGTTTTTAAGACCCCCAAATGTGACTCACCAAACTAGGCTGTAGAACATTATCTTGGTGAACTATATTAGCCAATTGACTGAATTATTCCATGTAACTGGTTATAAGCCTTCAAATCTAGTAAACCAATCCCATGGGGTGTATGGTTTGTCTAGGATGGCAGTATCCATAACTATGCCTCCTTTGTGGTTTATTATACCTGTATGAATATATATGAAGCACACATAAACACGCATATACTATGCCTACAGATACACCTATTTCTGCATGGCCATATACTCAAATATGCCTTCCTATATGCAAATATACATCTGTGTTTACTTGTGTAACTACATTCATATTTTTTTGATAATAAAATTTTTGTTGCAAAGGTGTCTTGTAGCACTTACCAAAATTAACTCTTATTCTTGTGTGCTTCTTAGTGTCTTCGTTTACCTTGGATAAGTTGTACAGACATATCCATATTGGTTATTTTTTTCCCCATCATCAAGAATAGCTAGTGTCTGCTATCTACAGATTGATTCCCCTTCCCCTCCCCCTCTCATCTGTGGTAACTATCAAAGAACATTGCTTTTTGTATGTATACTTCTTTTGACTATTTTCAAAAATGAGACCACATGATATTTGTCGTTTTGTGATTGACTTATTTCACTCAACATAATGTCCTGCAGACTTACCCATGTTATGCTTCATGAACTCATTATCCTTTATAATTACATAGTATGATATTGTTTGTAAGCACCATAATTTGTTTACTAATTCAGTCGTTGATAGGCACTTAGGTAGTTTCCATCTTTTTGCCATTGTGTCTACTGCTTCAGTGAACATAAGATGTGCATATGTCTATTCATGCCACTGCTCTTATGTATCCAGAAGTTGAATTGCTAGGTCATAAGCTATTTTCATTTCTAGCGTTCTGAGACAGCACCATACTGTTGTTTGCCATAGTGGTTGTGCCATTTTACAATCCCACCAGCAGTGAATAAGAGTTTCAGTCCCATCCTCCCACCATTTATTGTTTCTTGTCTTTTGATAGTTGCCATATTTGCAAGGGTGAGATGATATCTCAGTTTCGATTTATATCTCTCTAATGGCTAATGCTTGTAAGCATCTTTAATGCATTTGTTGACTGTCTAATGTCCTTTTTGGCAAAATGTCTGTTCCTGTCCTTTGCCCATTAAAACAAAAAGTTTTTCTTTTTGTTGTTGAATTGTTGATGTTTTCCGTGAAGTTTATAAGTTAGAGATTTATCAGATGTATTGCTGCTAAATAATTTTTCCTAGTGTCTAGGGCAGGCGTCCTCAAATTATGGCCTGTGGGCCACATGCGACCCACCGGGTGTTTTTGCCCCGTTTGTTTTTTACTTCAAAATAAGATATGTGCATAGGAATTTGTTCATAATTGTTTTGTTTTGTTTTTTTTAACTATAGTCCGGCCCTCCAATGGGTCTGAAGGACAGTGAATTGGCCCCCTGTTTAAAAAGTTTGAGGACCCCTGGTCTAGGGTCTCTTTACTCTTTGGTAAAGTCTTCTGATGAGTATACGTGTTTAATTTTGGGGAGTCCCATTTATCTTCTGTTGTTTGTATATTTTTGTTTGAAATTTGGACCTTGTGCTATCTTCCAGGAAGTTCACAGTTTCAGCTTTAACATTAGGAGCCATTTTTTGGTGTATTCTGCATACAGATAACCAGTTTTACTTAGAGTCATTTGTTAAAAGAGACTGTTTCTTTCCCATTGACTCTGACCCTTTGACTAAGGTCAGCTGTTGGAAGGTGGATGGATTTACTTTACGGGTCTCAATTCTATTCCATTGGTCTTTGTGTCTGTCATTGAACCACTGCCATGTTGTTTTGATTATTATGGCTGTATATAGTAAGTTTTGAGATTTGGAAGTGAAAGGCTTTCTTCTTTATTTGTTCTTTAATATTGTTTTAGCTATCCATTGCTTCTTTCCTTTCCATATAAATTTGGAGATTAGTTCACCCCCCCCCGCCACCATTTCATTAAAGAATATTGGGACATGGACTGGGATTATATCTGTACATTGCTTTTGGTAGTACCTGCATTTTCTTTCTTTCTTTCTTTCTTTTTTTTACAGAAGAGGTTTTATTATGCTAGCTTAAGCCAGGGCTCCATTCCTCAGGTGCTTAACTGCGTGCACCATCTTGGACAAGAGCCCCTGCATTTCCATAACACTGGGTTTTTCCATGTGATTATCCTGCAGTTATCTCAAAATTTCTATGTCCAAAATTGAGCTTCATTTTCCCCAATCCTACTCTATCCCCATCGTGCCTCTTCTATGCACCCTATCTCAGTCAATGCCTTTTTTATCCATTTGCTTGTCCAAGCCAAAAATCTGAGCTTCATGCATGTCTCCTCCCTAACCCTCATCCTGCACAGGCATCCAGTTTCTCATTGCATCCTATTGATTTTACCTCATAAATCTCTCCCCATCGCGCTGATATGGGTCTTCAAAAAGTTTATTGAAAACTTTGATTTTCAATTGTTCCATGAACCTTTGAAGCTCCCATATAGGTGAATTCTGAGACTTATTTCATACTAGGTTTGTTGTAATTGTGCTTAACTAGTCTGACTTGATTTTTGCTCATCAGTTTTTTATACAGTTAGGGCTGGGTGGAGTGGGGAGGTGGCAGGGGGGAACCTCACAAATGAAAACTGTTTTCAGCTTCAAACCCCTTAGTGGTTCACACTGCTTATAGGATAAAGCCCATGCTTGCAAGAAAAAGTTCTTAATGATGGGGTCCCTGTTAGTTTCATTTATGTTGGGCTTCCCTAGTGTGCCAGGAATGTCTCTGTTGTTTTCTTTGCCCGTGCTGTTCCCGCTACTGGGAATTCTTTCACCTGTTAACCTTACCTGCTAGCAAATTGCAATTTTAATGTATCAAATCCAATTCAGACAATGCCAATATTGGGCAGGGCTTTGTGCCAGTTCTTCCTGGTTCAGTCATGGTTGATGAAACTAGAACAGATCTGAATTTGTGAAATATGGGTGTGCTGGATTGGGAGAAGCTATGGGTTGATGCCCTGCTAGAAACGTAATCTTCCTGTTAGAAACAAGGGCCAAGAGTATATTGCATAGCAACCTAATCTCTTGAACGGTGCAGTAAGAAACAGCAATGCCCAGCTAGCTCAAAGATGGCAGCTGACCTTGAAGCTTTGAATGTTTGCTCTCCACAGTGCTGGTAACAATCTATGCTCCTGAAAGGACTCACTTTCCTTTTCTGAGTCTCCATCCCATTTACAGGCTTTGACCTGTAAATTCCTCCAGTTTTCTGATTACATTATGTTGGCCCTGATTGAACCAATTCAAGACTGTTGAAACCCTGCTATGGGGAGCCTTTGCTGACCCATGTAGTTAATTGTTCTCTGTGTGGGTTTTATATACTTTGGATAATGCATGTTGCAGAAAATTGTCATTTGGTGGTTTACACGTGGTTGTCTCCTCTCCACACACTAAGCTTTCTCACCCAGTACAATACCTAGTGCATGTGAATGGAGTGGTTATGATGTGTGCTCACTGAATGAGACTTTGTATAAGAGTATATGGTATTAGATGATAGTAGAAGAAATTCTAGTGAGCGCTGAGTAAGAACATTAGATTGTTAGGATTGTGGCATTTTTGCTTTTGAAGAATTTCAGGAAGAAAATAAAGCTTTCACGTGGATGATTTAGCTCATCATTTGCTAAAGACAGGAAACTGAACCAGGTGTTCTTAGGTTCCATTCGGATTTGTGATTTTTTAATGTGAACACTTATCCCTTGTTATTTTATGTGACTACCTATCCTGCATTCTGCACAGGCAGCGAGTCTGTCTTCATCGCCTGTTGATTCCTATCTTTTCATGTAGGGAAGAGACCTTCATGGTTGTGCAGTGTTTGAAGTGCTTAGCTGCTGGGAAAAGATGTGGCATTCTTCCTCCATGAAGATTTGCAGCCTTGGAGACCCAGTGGGGCTGCTTTAGCCTGTCATCTAGAGTCACTATGAGTGGAAATCAAGTTAATAGCAGTGGGTTTTCATCTAAGGTTTAGTATGAGACATTGTGCTTAATGCTTTGTGTATACTAAATATACCATGGTTCTTTTCAGAGCTTAAGGCTAAAAGTATTACTATCAGATGGCAATTGTAAAGTGCAGAGTAAAATAAATTTCCCTTATACTGTCTTCTAATTTCTATTTTATAGAATTTTAGAAGTACATAAGCCTTTGCTCTACTTTCCCCAGACTTACTTTTCCCCTTTGGAACGTTAAAATCCTCCTCTACCTCACTCCTGGAATTACCTGTTATCATCTAACACATTTTTACTTATTGTGTTCATTGTTAGATTTGTCCTTTTTTACTTAGAACATAAACTCTTTTTTCTTTTTGAAATACTTTTATTGGGGGCTCTTACTTCTTATCACAATCCATACATTCATCAAGTGTGTCAAGTACATTTGCACATATGCTGCCATCATCATTTTCAAAGCATTCTCTTCCCACTTGAGCCCCTGATATCAAGCGGCCATCAAGCTCAGAGCAACAAAGCCCACATGGAAGAAGCACACCAGCCTGTGTGATCACAAGGTGTCGAAGGGATCAGGTATAAGGCATCATCAGAACAAATCATCTTACCATAGTGAATGATGGGGGGAGTGCAGAGTGGAGACCCAAAGCCCATTAGTAGGCCACTGGAGATCCCCTTGCAAAGGGGTCTCGGGGAGGAGATGATGTAACAACGATGAAAAATACAACTTTCCTCTAGTTCCTAAATGTTTCCTCCTTGCTCCCACTACCATGACTCGAATTCGACCTTGCAAGTCTGGCTAGACCAGAGGATGTACACTGGTACAGTTAGGAACTGAAAATCCAGGGAATCTAGGGCGGATGAGCCCTACAGGACCAGTGGTGTGAGTGGCGAAACAGGGAAGGTAAAGGCAGAATGGGTAGGAAAGAGGGAACTGATTACAAGAAACTATATGTGACCTCCTCCCTGGGGACAGACAACAGAAAAGTGGGTGAAGGGAGACGTCGGACAGGGCAAGATATGACAAAATACCAATTTATAAACTATCAAGGGCTCATGAGGGAGGGGGGAGCGGGGAGGGAGGGGAAAAATGAGGACCTAATGTCGGTTTAAGTGGAGAGAAAATGTTTTGAGAATGATGTACAAATGCGCTTTACACAATTGATGTGTGTATGGATTGCGATAACAGTTGTATGAGCCCCTAATAAAATGTTTTTTTAAAAAATGGGGAGAACATAAACTCTTTAGCCTGGAAACTTAAATTTATTAAGTCATGTATCCTTAGCACCTAAAAGAGTGTCTGGCATATAGTGGTATTCAGTAAGTAAGTAAAAAAAATTCTACATAATTATAGAAACCTTTATTAAACAAAAATATAAGAATGTGAAACTCTTATTTCTCAACATAACCTCCATCTAGGGCTCTATACTTTTGAAGGTGTTATTTCCATCTCTCTACCTTTTTCTGGAAGAATTTTACTCTCTCCATTTTATATCACATTAAATTGACAGCTTTGACATCTTTGAAAAACTCAAATTTTGTACCTATTAAATATTCTCTGAGTTTGAGAAACAAAAAGAAGGCTACAGGGGCAAGATCATGCCTGTCAGGTAGATGGAATAAAGTTTCCCAGTACAGTTCTCACAGGACAGCCCCTTGCTCCTCTCAAAGAATGAGCAAGGTACATTGTCATGATAGAGGCATATTCCTCAGTGCCACTTTCCTAGCCTTATTCTTTTATTTTCAAATTTCTGAAAACTTTATATTAAGCCCCCATGACAGCCCCATGTCCTTCAAGAAAATCTGTTCAGCTTACCCCTATGTAATCCCCTAAACAGTTCCCATAACCTTCTGTACTGACCTCTGTGCCTTGAATTTAATTAGCCAGCAGCCACTGTGTGGGTTGGACCTATTTTTTTTTTAAGGCACCTTAGTTAGACTAAGGCAAGTATATTACTGAGAGAACTTTTCTATAACCACACGCCGATGGGAAAAACACATTTAAGCACGTTTTTGTTGGAATAAGCCCACACATGTATGAATTGCAATGCTAATATCAATACTTTTTGACCTACCCTTGTATTGTGTGAACTAGAAATATCAGTTCAACTCATTCTTGTTTTTGATAAGGAAACTAGTGCATGGAAAAGCACTATAATTTGTTCAAGGTCCTATAATTAGTTAGTGGCTAAAGCCCAATCTCCTGACTACAGCCAGGTGAGTAGTGATTTTTATGAAGTCTTGCAGCTAATCGGTTTTTTTATGTGATTTGGTACTTGGGTCCATTATGGATCTAACTGTATATCCCTATAAACGGGGTAGGTTGGCCGGGAGGAGAAGTTATGTTGAATTCTTTCTAAGTGCCAAGATAATTTGTTTCATTTAATCCAGCGGTTCTCAACCTTTGGGGGTCGAACAGCCATTTCATAGGGGTCGCCCGATTCATAACAGTAGCAACATGACAGTTAAGTAGCAACGAAAATAATGTTATTGGTCTGGGGGTCACCACAACATGAGGAACTGTATTAAAGGGTTGAGACATTAGGAAGGTTGAGAACCACTGATTTAATCATTATAAATGATATCTAGTGACATTCATTGGCTTTACAGATGAGGAAGCTGAGGCTTAAGGAAACAAAGTAACTTCCTTGAGGGTCACATAACCAGTAAGTGACTGGACTGGGTTTTGAACCCAGATCTGATTAACTCCACTTGGCAATAGGCCCTCTTGCCTTAAGGCGCAGTATTACTGAATTTTTAGTCGGAATTGCTTAATGTATTTTTCAAATCAAACCATTCTTGAAAATGTCTGATTTGAATCACTGAAGTAGAGTTGCAGAAATTGTTTACCTTAAATAGTGGTTCTCAACCTTCTTAATGCTTCGACCCTTTAATACAATTCTGTCCTTATAGAACAGAGTAGAACTGCCCCACAGGGTTTCCAAGCAAGCTGCCTCATTTTTTTTGCCATGGAGCAGGTTGATGGATTCAAACTGTTGACCTTTCAGTGAGTAGCCAAGCACTTACCCA
>NW_022111357.1:4303028-4317444 GCF_000313985.2 Echinops telfairi | reverse complement strand
TCCAAGCAAGCTGCCTCATTTTTTTTGCCATGGAGCAGGTTGATGGATTCAAACTGTTGACCTTTCAGTGAGTAGCCAAGCACTTACCCAGGACACTTTAGTTATAGCATGATATAGTTCAAATTTAACCGAGGGATCTAGAACAGCTGAAAGGTGATTGATTCTGTCACCCTTTTTTGCACTGCAGCCACTTCCAAACACTTTCGCAGTGTTTGGTAGTCCTCTTACGTAGATAATATATAAAATAATGTATAAAATGTATGGCAGGTGGAGAGGGAGAAGTCTGAACCCAATTGAAACTAGCTGTTTCAGCTTAAATAGGTAGATCATAATTACTTGTGCTGCTTAGAGACCTGAGCTGGGAAGGGCTGTGGGGAGACAAGCCACACCCATTATCTTCAGAGGAATGATGGGAGTAAATAACCTTAGTTTTCTGTTTTACGTTAGAAGCATTAGCTCAGCTTTCGGAATTATAATGCGAGTGTGGACTTTGAGTTGGCAACTTGTCACTTCCAATCATCAGATTACCATTTTTTCATTAAGAGGGTTCCCTTTATTTACTTATTTTTTTTTTTTGAGGGTGCCCTTTAAATACCACTGCTATTCATTTTGAATTCCCTATTAGCTTCCTTGCACATAGCCTTGTGTAACCTGCCTGAGAAACCTATCTGAAATTAGTTTTTGCCTTAGAAAGGGCTGGGGACTTTGGGTAATTGAGAAATTAGAGAATAAGGAAGGTGACATAGAAACAAAAGGATCATTTAGATTTAGAAGGTTCCTTTGCCCTTTTGGAGTTAAAGTATTTTTCATTAGTTGATTTCTGATAAGTGGTTGAGGAGGAAACCTAGGAAGGGCAGGGGGAGGGAGCTGTAATGAATGGGGAGCAGAGTAGTTTAGTAAGGCTCAGCAGCATTTGCAGCACTTGGGAGTTGTTAGACATGCAGAATATTAGGCTTCTCCTAGACATGCTGTTTGAGAGTTCATGTTAGCAAGATTCTCCAGTGATTCTGGGAACATTAAAGTTTGAGAAGCAAGGAGTTAGTGACTAAGTGGTTAAGTGGGCTTTGAAGTCTGGCAGACCTGGAATTGAAGCTTGGTTTGTTAATGTGCTACTAGCTGTGTGACCTAGGATAAATTATTTAACTTTTCCATGCCTCGGTTTCTCTTCTGCAGACGGGGAAACACCCTATCTTTTGGTCTATGGGAAAAGTAAATGAAATATTGGTGCATCTTAACTGGTAATGCACCAGTGAAATTCAGTTGTAGCTATAGACTATCAAACACTGAGCTTGGCCCATAGTAATGTTATTACTAATAATTCAATTACTGTAAGCAAATTTATAGTAAGAAAGAGACCCTCCCCCAAATAGTGTATTTGTTTCCAATTTTATAAACCCATAGTCGGTTTGTATACTATTGTGTTTAGCTTGCTTAGCTTTATTTAATAGTAGTAGTTGGCAGCAATAATTAACACATACAGCTGTTATTAATGTCTCAAGCACTCATATAAGTGCTTGGTATGTAGATATGCTCATATATACACACACACACACATGCACATTTTAGTCCTTAGACTAACCATGGGGGATAGGTTTATTATTTCCATTTTCAGAGTGGTTAAGTGACTTGCTTAAGACCATTCACTCAGCAAATAGGGGCAGAGCCAAGGTTTGAGCTGAGACAGTCTGCCTCTAGCACTTATGACCTCTCTTCCATATGAGGAGGCTCAAGTTTGTGTGAAAATTCTATTATCTTTTAATTTCATCTTTCTGTGAACTTTATCCCACCCCCAACAACCTTTAAAATCCCTTTGTCCATTGCTGTTGTCTTCTAAGTATGAGGTCATTTAACTTGTGTTAGACAATGGAAACCAGGAGACTTGGATCGATTGATATGGTACTTGATTCGGGTGGTAATTTGTGACCATGTCAAGTTCTCCTCCCTCCTCCCCCTTTATTTGGGGCTCTTACAGCTCTTATAACAATCCATATATCAATTGTATCAAGCATATTTGTACATAAGTTGCCTTCATTGTTTTCTAAACATTTACTTTCTGAGCCCTTCGTATCAGCTTCTTTTTAACCTCCGCCCTCCCATGGTTTTCCTTCTTTGGGCCTGTTTCCTTATTGTAAAGTGGAAGGATGAGATGGAATTCATAAGTTGTGTTCATTGATTTATCCAGAAGTAAATTATTGCCATCTAGAGTTTGAAAGAAAATTATATCTGGGGAATTAATTGTAAAGTTCTTGTTTAAGTAGAGAGGTGAAGTTAAGAACAAGGTGTTTGAATCTCAGCTCAGCTACTTGCTGAGTATTTGACCTTGGACAACTTATTTAACTTTTCTAGACTGACTTTCTCACAAGGACATCATACTTGGTAAAGTTGCTTGATCAGCAAAAAAGAGGAAACCCCTCAGGGAGATGGAGTAACACAGTAGCTACAGTAATCTATCTTGGCCCTAATATCTTTTTTCCATTGTAGTAGTCTTGGTGTTGGGAAGTGGGAATTAATAGGGAAGGAATGTTATATATAGCCAGGTCCTAATTTTAAATAACCCATTTTAAAATTTAATTTTATTATAAAAGTACATACTTTTAGCAGAATTTTAAATATATATTTAATTCATAGATTGCATATCTACATCTAACATGGAGTGTGAAGCCTATCTGAAATTAGATTTTGCTGGTCTTTTGAGATTGTGATTTTATTACTGAGATGACTCTTGGTAGGGACCTAGGGAAAACTCAGGTTCACCCTCTGTCTTAGTGTTTTGACAGCATGTGCTTTTGACAGCGCTGAGATATAGATCTGGTTGGTAGTTTGGGTGGGAAATGCTTCCCATTTCCTGCCTGATCAGCTAATAATTGTAATAATAACAATCCATTGCTATCAAGTCTGTTTCAACTAGTGGTGACCTCCATGTTTCAGAGTAGAACTGAGCTAGCTGCACAGAGAGATTTATGGAAGGAGATGGACAGGCCTTTTTTCCACATTGCTGTGCTGCTGGGTGAATTTGAACTTTTGGTCAAGAGCAAACCATTGGTGCCACCCAGGGACCTTGATGATAAAAATGGCTTTCTTTCTTTTTTTTTTTTAAATGGCTTTCTTTAGTTGAGATTTTACTATGTGATTATGTTAAGTACTTTATGCATTTTATAGTATTTCATTTAATTTTCATAACTATGAAATGGGTATTATTTTCAGGGGAGAACATTGCGATGCATCAGGTGAGAACGCTTGTCCAAAGTCAAAGGTAGTATGAGGGGGTTTCAAAAGTTTGTGAAAAATTCCATTATCATGGATTGGGATAACAGTTGTATGAGCCCCAAATAAAATGATTTTTTTAAAAGAAAAAAAAAAAAAGAAGAAGAAGAAAAAAAAAATTCCATTATCCTTTAATTCCACTTTTCTGCACACTTTTTGAACACCTAATAAATGAAATCTAGTTCTTTTGGGCAACATAGCTCCAGCTCTTAACTGCAATATATTTCCTTCAATTTCGTGAGTAAAAGAACTGTCTGGCTGAAGTTGCCTTCTTTTCTCTGAACTCTTTGTTCTGGAATCATGCCGGCTGAAGGGATCAGGGAAGTGACCTTTACTTGCATTATTGTGGATCATACTGTCTGAGTGGGAAAGGAGGGTGACCTCAGTTGTCACTTCTTGTCTAGTAGTTTTAAGTTTTGTCAGGGGCATTGGGTGTTTATAGAGTCTTTGAGGGCAAGGTCAGTCAGATGTGGGATATTATGGGTTACTTAAAAACAAAATAAAAACCAACCAGAGGAGAAAACACAGGCCTATTGTGTCTAACTAGATGCCCATATTACTATTAGAAAATTACATGTGCTTATTATTGTAATAATTTAAGCGATATAAAGGAAAATTCTCTTTTTTAGACTCTTCTCTAATGAGCCCCACTGTTCAAGGTTTATTATTGTTACAGCTTTTTCCTCTGTTAGCATTAACCGTATTGTTATTTTCCCCCCCAAAAAATTTTATTGTGAATTAGGTAGGTGAAGGTTTATAGAGCATAGATTACCAGTTTTACATTTCATGTTTCATACACATTCTGTTTCAGCTCATTCATTGTACTCCCCACAGTGTATTGTCATCCATTCCACCTCCACCATGTGTTTACTACCTCTATTCCTCCTCCTTTAGTAACCCTTCTGAACTAGATCCTTGGGTAAATGTTGCTCCCTTGACCTTAAATGATTGATTATTCTATAGTATGCACACATTAATAGTGCTATTCTCCCAAATATAAGTAGTAGTATTTCCTCTATAGACCTATCTTTGGGCTAAAAATTGAGCCTTAGAGTTCATTTCCAGAACTGAAGAGTGACCAAGGACCAGAATCTTGGGGGTTCTACCCAATCTGTCTCAGCGGTAAGCCTGGTCTTTCTTTTAAAAAAAAAAAAATTTTAGTGGGGGCCCTTACAGCTCTTATAACAATGCATAACATCAATTGTATCAAGCACATTTGTACATATGTTGCCATCATCATTTCCAAAACATTTTCTTTCCACTTGAGCCCTTGGTATCAGCTCATGTTTTATCCCTTCCCTCCCCGACCCTCGTGAACCCTTGACAATTTATAAATTATTTTTATTTTCATATTTTATACTATATGCTGTTTCCCTTCACTCACCTTTCCTGTTGCTCATCCCCCTGGTGGGGTGGGGTTATACATTGAGGTTATCATTGAGATCGGTTCCCCCTTTTTCCCCCTCCTCCCCCCATCTTGGTATCACTACTCTCATTGGCCCTGAGGAGTTTATCTGTCCTGGATTCCATGTTAAGCCTGGTCTTTTTGATGATTTTAAATTCTGGTTTACATTTTTCTCCCTCTCACTCTGGTTGCTTCTAGTGTGATCCTTTTCAGAGCAGTTGGTAGTGGTAGCCAGGCACCATCTAGTTCTTCTGGTCTCAGGTTATGGAGATTAATGTTTGCATTGTCCCTTTAGTCCACTAGACTTATTGTTCCATGTATCTTTAAATTTTCATCACTTTTTTTCCCTCCAGAGAGAGACCAATAGTTGCATTTGCTATACTTACTTTAGAATTTCCCTTAAGCCTCCTTACTCTTTTATGTTGGTCATGTCTCTTTCCATAAGCCTTCAAAAAAACAAAAGAAACTCAAACTCACTGCCATTGAGTCCATTCTGACTTTTGGGTACGAGGGAGTACCTCAAAATAACTGGATTTTTTTGGGAAAGCAATATATTTAAATTTTTTTTACAAAACAACCATATCACCTTCAAAGTACTCTCCATAACACTCAATACATTTGTTAAATCTGCTATTCCCTTCTTGGAAACATTTTTCAAACTCATCTGTTTGGATGGCTGACAGCATCTCCTTCCGTTTTTTCTTCACCTCTTCTATGTCATCAAATTGCTGTTCTTTCATGGCCCGCTTCATTTGTGGAAACAAAAAGAAGTCGCACACAGTGAGGTCAGGTGAGTAAGGTGCCTGGGGCAAGAGAGGCATGCTGTTTTTTGCCAAAAACTGGCACACTGAGATGGCTGTATGAGCAGGTGCATTGTTGTGGTGGCAAAACCAGTTGCCTGTCTACCACATATCAGTCTTTTCTGGCACACACTGTTATGCTATCTCCTCAGAACCTCTAAATAGAAAGCTTGATTAACAGTCTGACCTGGTGGCAGGAATTTCAAATGCACTACAAGTTGATATTTTCGCCAATTCAGGAAGTTGATGGATGTCCAGAACGAGGTTTAACATTTATCGACAAGAAACAAGAAAACTACTCGTACACTTGAGTTTCACCCATAGCGCTGTCCTTGTAAGCTGTGTTCAACATCACAACAGTTTCTGTGGCATTTTTCCTGAGCAGCAAAAAAAATTTCACAGCCACATGCTATTCTCTTAAATCGGCTATCACAAAATGCGAGGTTCTAGTGAAACTGCTTTGATGAAAAAATTCACTGTGACCAGAGAACCTTCTCAGGCGACACCACTGGGTGCACTAACTCAGGGTGAGTATGCTTGTCCAGTAGGAAATCTCTGCTATGCCCAGTGCAATTCCAGTTTTTTGGAGGGACTTCCTCATATAGTGACCCTATAGGATGGGTAGAACTGCTCATATGCCGTACCTCTTGTTTACTTTTGGTTACCATCCATCTGGCTTACTTTTGGGTCTTCATTTGGTACTTAGGATTTGTGCTTTTGCTAGAGCCATTCCCTTTCTTGTAAACTCTTCTCCACCTCTTTTTCAGTCAGGCTACCCATATTTGGAACTCAGCCAAAGTCTTCCCTTTCTATTAATCCTTTGCAAATTATACTAACCCTTAAGCTTCTGAATTCATAGCACTACCTTCTACCACTTACTTGCTAGTTGACTATGTAATAATGTGTGCATTATCACTTATATTCTAATAATTGTGATTTAACTTCTCACTTAAAGTGTACTACTGGTGTTTATGAATTATGTTTTGTGCTTTTTAGTGCTCGTTTTACCTACCACAGTACCCTGCATTTAGTCAGTAAACAAGATTGAATTTTCTTGGTACTTGAATTTAAACATTAGGTGCTGGAGCCGGAAGCCTCCAGGAACAATGACATCATCCTGGCTGCCTGTCACAATGAGGTGTGTGCCACTGAGAGGAGTGCCTGGGCAGATGAAATACTTGCGTGACAGGTTATTTTTCCTCCCCTGATGGGAGAGATTGAGACTTCGCACTGGGGAAAAGAGACAGTAAGTGTAGGAGGAGACTGAAAAAGGGATGGAGGGGAGGATGCTACATGGTTAGACATGGGGTATGGCTTTATTAAAAAAATAAATAAAAGGATGATGTAATGCAGAAAGAAACTTCTTGGAACCAGTAGGCTGATTAGAGAAACCAGCTTCTCTGGTGCAAACCAGTTATTAATTGCCGTTTACTTTTTTGCAATAAAATTGTACCACCCAGCTATTTACTTTCTCATTAGGGTGAGTCTGGAGAATGGGCTTGGGTTAGAGTTAAGAAATCTAAGAGGGAGAGGAAAGATTGGGGAGGGGGAAAATGAGCTGATGTCAATGGCTCAAGTAGAAAGAAAATGTTTTGAAAATGATGATGGCAACATATGTCCAAATGTGCTTGACACAATGGATGGATGTGATAAGAGCCGTACAAGCCCCCAATAAGATAATTTTTTTTAAAAAGGAAAGACATCTAAGAGATACTGGTTACTTATGGGAGGACAAGAAACTAGATATTTTTTTCTCTCCTCTCTCACCAGCCTAGACTTTAGTGGTTGCCAGGACCTTCTTGAATTTGCCAGTAGGGGCTGCTACTGGAGTGGAATAAAGCTGCTATTTCTACTGTGCTACTTTATTTTACTCCATTTGTTTTCCTTCACTTCCTCCCTCCCACTACCCACACTAGATCACCTATTATTCCCATCTCTGAGACCCAGGCATACCTAGTGCACCACCTTGCCTTAGCTGCTCAGTCCTTGAATCAAGTCTTCCTTACTACTCCCACTCCCATTGTCCCCCTAAATGGTATAGAGAGATAAAGAAAAGGAAAGGGAGTGTGACAGTTTTAATTCTTCTGTGACTTAAGGGGCTTAATATTGTTTTGATTGTTTGATGTAGGGACCTTCTAATATGAGGATAGAAGAAAGATAAGGGTTACAGTCTTGACAACCCACAGGGGCAGTCTGCTTTGTCCTGTAGGGTCACTGTGAGTCAGAATCAATTTAGTGGCAGTGAGTTAGGTTTGGATTGGTAATATGAGGTGCTATTCTTACTGATAGGCTTCCCTCCATGCTTGGTTCTTTTGCTTTGAGAATGTACATCCAGAGAATCTTGTGTTAGTGATTGGTACTTGACCCTGAAGGAGAAAAGACTCCCCCCATTATTAGAAGATGAAAATTAATGGTAAAGTATGGGAATCCCTGAGTGGAACACAAAGAGCTCAACTACTAACTGAACCCTTTCAGAGGTGCCTCAGAAGAAAAGCCTGGCGATCTGCTTCGGAAAGGCCACAACCATGAAAACTCTGTAGAACACAGTTGAACTCTGCAACATGTGGGATTGCCATGGGTTAGAAATCACTCAAAGGCAACTGGGTTTGCGGTTTTAAACTGCATTGTTTTAAGCCTGATGCCTCCCTACTTTTCATAGAATGACTTAGCTGTAAATTAACCTGGAAGGCACTGTAATACTAATTTTGGGCAACATCATATGTAGACCTTAAGCATGGTGATGTTACTGAGACTCTTGGTGGGGAGGGTTTGGTCCTCAGGTATAATGTGGGTTTGGTATTTACTCCATTCTCTCCCTTCAGATAAATCCTCCTACAGGTCTCATTCTTTGGCTTTGGGAGGGACCAACCTTGGGGAAAAGTTCCCTACACTCATTTCATTGTTTAGGTCCAGTTTCCTGGGTGGGGTTGTATGGAGAGAGCTTCCTTGGAGAGCTGACTCAAATATTCCCTTCCATTGTGTTCTTGTTCTTACATGTCATACCCGGAGGAATTTTGGACAACATCATTTGGAGGTGTTAAGTTAGGAATGAGGAAAATAAAGGTATTTTCAGGGGTTCCTGTAGAGAAAGGCTCTTCCTTTCACTGGGTAAACTAAGTCTGCCTAGATCAGTGGTTCTCAACCTTTCTAAAGCTGCTGCGACCCTTTAATACAGTTCCTCATGTTGTGGTGGCCCCCCAACCATAAAATTATTTTGGTTGTTACTTCATAACTGTAATTTTGCTACTGTTATGAATCGGGGGCAACCCCTGTGCAAGAGTCGTTTGACTCCCAAAGGGGTCTCAACCCAGAGGTTGAGAACCGTGGCCTAGATACTGTGCTTGAGAATGAAGTAGCCTAAACATGTACTCTTCTTTTTGATGCTACCAATTTCTCTGAATATGTTATTTATCTTCGTAGCCTCTGCAAAACTGAGCTCTTTGAAGCTGAGATAGGGTGTCATTAATTTTGTGTCCTTGATGTTTAGCACAGTGTCCCATTTGAAGTATTTATTATAAATACATGTTGAATTGAGTGGAGGGAAGCTTTTAATGCACTGACTGCAGACAGCACACATGCTTTGCATAATGAGTTGGAGGCATTAGAAAGTAGAGATGTTTAGGAAAGATGAGTAAAGAAAGGAACTTTTATGAAAAGGACAGCATTTTTGCAACCTAAGAACTGCTTGTGAAATGATTGTTTTGCAGCCTTCCTTTGCATTGGGGAGCGTTTAGTAGTTCTGGCTAGCTAATGACCTTGGACAAAGCTTTTAGATGCTGTGAGCTTCATTGTAGGACTAAAGAGTCCTACCTCTGGCTTTCTAAAATTGAGGATTCTAGAAAGGGAGGGGCTCAAGATTAGATTGGAGCTGGGGAGCCCCTGTAGGCAGGCGCTGTTGAACTATAAAGCTGTTATTATGATAATTGCTTTTGGCAAACAGCCTCTTCTCTCTCACTTGAGCCCCACCCAGTCACAACCTTCCAGTGGGTGGATCCAGACTTTACATATTGTGGTCACCTATAGCTGTTGGAAAATGTCTCTGCAGCTTTTCTGGATAGTGTACAAACATTACTTCTTGGCTCTTTTCTTCTGACCATCAACAAAATATAGGGAGTTTGTGGCAGTATGCTTTCCATTGGTTTCAGGGAGTGGAGTGCTTGCATTTTCTCCACTTACCTAATAAATTTCCAAACGTGCCATAACATGAGGGTCCAGGCTTGGAAATTCTTACCTAGTGAGTGACTGAAGCCTGCCAGGAACTGGACGTTGCACAACCCCTGGCTTGAGGATGAGTAGTCATTTCCCTAGCATGGCTAGAATCCCGGTCAGATGATTTCCTGTCTCTATAGGGATATGATTCCTCCCCCTTCCGTCTTCTGGAAGAAATGGATATTTTTTCATTTCCTGTTTGATAGCTTATTTCCTTAGTACCAGGAGACAGTGGTGACTATAAATCAGTTGGAGTGTGGGGGTGGGAAGGAGGTGGTTTTTAGTAAAATAGCTTTCATTTGAGGCATTCAAAACATACACATAAATCCAGGCTTCTTTGTCCCCTTTAGGGGACACAGGATCTCCAGGGATGTGTCCTTTATTGGCCTGTGGTGGTAAAGTCCCTTCTCCCATCTAGGTCAGAAAAGCATGGTGCTGTGGATTCCACACTTACCACATCCTCTGGCCAGACCTTTTGTATCTAAATCCACTAGGGAACAACTGGTAAGTCCCTGGTGGAAGTGACACCATGCTTGAGATGAAGCCTGGCAGGATGCCCCTCTGAGCCCTGATCCACTGATGCTTGCTGGGGCTGGAATCCGGCTGTCCTGATTTCCTGTCCTGCCTAGTCCTCAGCAGTTCCTGTGGCGTCAGGGAGGTGGTGGGGGAGCTGGTTGTTAACAAGCAGCGCCACCTGTGGATCTGCACAGCCGCTTCTTTTCCTGACACCGAGAGCTGCCCATCCAGTCTGGCCTGTTTCTGATCTGCCTCAGAGGGAGAGCAGAGGGCTAGAAGAGTGGAGAGGAAGTCCTTGAGATACACTTTGCTTTCAGTGCAGCTTTTGCCCAGTGTTTGGAGACTTGGGTTTAATTTTGCAGCTGAGTAACTCTGAGATTTCCTTCCCTTGACTTTGGAGAAGTACTTAAAAACCTTAGAAAATAAGGCACTGGCTAATAGAGTTTGAGAAATTTAATTTTTTAGTTTGGGGAATTACCAATAGCTTTTCCTAGTTTACGGGGTAACTTGGTACATTTTAAGTTTTTAGAGATCATTAGAAAAACAGACTCATTAAGTGGAATTAATGAACACATGCTTGACTTTCAGTAGTAAATTCTTTTCACCCCTGCTGCTCACCTTGTGCTCTTTCTTTTTGCTCCAGGGGCTTTAAGGTTTGTGGCTATTTTTATGGTATCAGATAAGTTTCCCCTATTGGGTGGAAAGCAACATCTTCTAATGGAAAGGCTTTAGAATCCTGGTTCTAGTATTTACTAGCTCTGTGACCTTGAAAGGTCATTTAACCTCTGAACCCGTACACTTTCGCCCTTAATCCCTCACTTGCAAAACGTTGATAATAATAACTGTCTTGCAAGGTTTCTGTAAAGGGTAAATAAGTTAATGTATGTTAAGCATGCTGCTTGGCACATAGTAGGTGCATACTAAATTGTAGCTTGTTTTAATTAGTAGAAAAAAAAATAATTATTTTTAATAGTAATAATGCTGGATCAATTCTTCTGAGGTTAGCTTAGAAGAGGATGAGCAGAAGAGGATGAGGTGGAAGAAAGATACTCTAGTGTATGTGTTGACTTTATCTCTTTGGGTTTGGGTATAGGATCTATTTTGATGAAAATCTGACAAATGATAGAGCCAATTTTCTAAGTTATTTTTGTCTTAGAAGATTACGTTAACGCATACAGAGAGGGACCCAGTCCTGGTTGAACTCAATTAAAAAGTATTTTCCTTTCTAGCCGGCTTTCCCAGAAGAAGCGATAGCTCTGCGGTACTGCAGTTTACCAGCTTTGCTTCTCACGTTCCCTTTCTCTGTTCTTGCTTGAATGACATTCTTGCTGTCCTGTTTTTGTTTTTTTGTATACCAGGGACCGAGGTAAAATTGCAGTGTAGCTGAGGGGCAATGAGCAGAAGTGAATGAGCAGTTGAGTGCCAGCCTAGCTTGACAGCTTAAGATTTGCACACACTCCAATCCCAGACCCTCCGCCCCCCATACATGTCCATAAAGGTCTATTGACACAATATCGAAACTGAATGGTCGTTCTTCTCTGGGCTCTTCTCAACCCAGCCCAGAATACATATATTGACAACAGGGCTCCCAGGATGATGGGAGGAAATTGGAACATAGGATTCCTTAGCAGGAGGGTCTCAGCAGTTTAGAAAGGCTACGGCACGATCTAAAATCTGGAGAGAGAGCTCTTCCGCCCTCTTTGCTTCTGGCTGCTTGTTGGCCGGGTCTGAGCCTTGTTGCCATGCCTAACAAAGTTGAGGGAATCAAGGCCTTTCTGCTTATAGTCATGCCAAATCTGTCAAGATCAAGAAAACTGTGGACAATGTGAAGTTCAGGTTTGGTGTAGCAGATATGTCTACAGGTGCAGATACATGTGCACCTTTGCCATCCACCAACAGAGAGAGCAGAGAAGCTGAAGCAGTCCCTGCCCCCAGGATTGACTGTGAAGGAGTTAAAATGAACCAGGCAGGCTGATTTGAAGTGTGTGTGTGTGTGTGTGTGTATTCAAAGAAAATATTCTGAATAGAGATTACTTATCCAGCTATGATTTGTGCTCATTGCCAGGCCTGAGTTAGATCTGAAAAGATCCAAGAGCCAGCATTCCTGTGTCCTGTGCTGTGCTTGTACATTGGGGTGGAGGGTGAAAAGGAGAGGCAAATCTCCAAATTCGCTGCCATCAAGTGCTTTCTGATTCAAAGCAACCCCATAGGTCTGGGTAGAACTGTCTCTGTGGGTTTTCAAGAAGGTAACTCTTGGTGATAGGAACAGAAAGCTTCATCTTTCTCCCTCAGAGGGCTGGTGGGTTTGAACTGCTGACTTTGTGGTTAGCAACCTGACTAGTAATTCACTGTCAGGGCTCCATAGCGGCAGCCCCTCCAATTTTTTGGACTCTCCTGTTTGTTTATAAGGAATGTTGTTGCGAGTGCTGCTGAGTTGATTCCAACTCATAGCACCCCTCTATGACAGAGAACTACCCTGGGTTTTCCTATAATATGTAGGTCTGTAATCTTTTAGGAAACAGATCATCAAGTCTTTTTTCCAGTGTAGTCGCTGGTGGGTTCAAACCACCAACTCTCAGGTTGGTAGCTAAAAGAGTGCTTAGCCATTGTGCTGCCAGGACTCCTTTTCTAGGGAACAATGGGTAGTTTTTATTGATTTGTTCCCACTACCTTTTCTAATGCGTAAGGAGACTGCAGTGTCATTGGGGTGTTTCACTCAATTGTGTCAGGAATTCAGATATAAACCCCCTCAGTTTTCCCTTTACTCCACTCCTCCAAATTAACCTTCCTTTTATATCTCCAATGTCTAGATACCAGGTGTCTTTCTAAAAGCTATTCAGTGATTGTATGCTGTCAGCATTGTGTGAGTGGATTCTAGATTAAATTAACATAGATCACATATAGACTTTCAATTATAATTTTTTAAGTGCATATTAAAGAATCACGTTTGTGCTTTATGAAAGCTGCTGAAAGAAAAGATCTAAAATAAATGTTTTAGAGAAGCAGATGAAATATGAGCGACAGTAGGGGGCACTTGTATGACAGTGAAGTAAAGGCAAACACAAGCATGCTCAGTTTAGAGTTTTGAACTTTTATTTTTACTTGTTCCTCCAAGTTTGTATTTTTTTCCATAGGTAAGTTTATTTATGTAAAACTGACATTGGGTTTTAGATATAAATTTATTTTGCATGATTAATAGGTTATATATACTCTTTGTCATCTGAAAATATAATCTTCAAGCTTGCTAAATTTTCTTATTTTCAGGTACTGTAGCAAGCAGGAATTACTAGATTATTTCATTCAACTGCCATCAGCAAATGTAAAACTTAAAAAATTTGTCTGAAATGTCTGTATCAGCAAATGTGTGCTAGTCTAGATTATGTACTAGCTATTACTCATGATGGTATTGAAATACTTTCTATATGAAAACAATGGATGAAAACAAAATGAAATAGCAGAACAAAAGCCAAATAAAAAATGAGTGTTCTTGATAATTTTCTTTGATTAGAGATCCCAGTAAACACAGGAAACAATAGCTGAGAAGGTTGAATCCTTTCTCTTCATTTTACAGTTGGTGTTAGATGAACATAACTCTCACTTAATTTGAATAGTGATGTTGAAGGCCCTAAAGGCCAATCTTTGTAAACAGGATTTTTCTCTCAATTCTTCATGAGAAGTTTTGATGAGAAATAATATCATTTTCAAGTTGGCCCCTGCACAAACTATATAATTATAGATACTCTATACAAATGGTATAGCTGAGTCTTTTTTTTAAAGCTGAGTCTTAATAAGTTCCATGATCATGCTGAATAATTCAAATTTACAGACATGAGTAAATCCTAATACTAACTTTAACCAACCAATTGTGTTGTCATTTGCGCCTAGTTAAATTACCAAAGATGTTATATGGGAAAATGGGGCAGATTTCCCCGTGTGTGCATATAGAAATATAAACAGGAAAACATACACTAACAGTGCTTGCATATATAATTCAGTGACATTGATTATATTCAAGTTATGTAACCATTTGTACCATTCTTTTCTAAATTATTCCTCCACCCTTCCACATAAACTCTTAAGATTCTCATCTAACTTCTTGAGTTACTGTTGTTAGTTTCATGATGTATATTTATATATCTTTAAAATAACATAGTGGTCTTTACCAATTCTTGATTAAGTAAGCTAAACTATAGTGTTTTGTACAGTGAACCCTCGTTTATCG
>NW_022111357.1:4286160-4299780 GCF_000313985.2 Echinops telfairi | reverse complement strand
AGATGCTATATCTTTTGATAGCCGGGCACCATCAGCTTTCTTCACCACATTTGCTTATTTACCGGCTTTGTCTTCAGCGGTTGTGTCGGGAAGGTGAGTAAATTTAAATCTTAAGACTTTGTTCTTTCCACCAAACAACACTGTCCTAGGAATCTTGTACTCTCCTTATTCTTTGTGTTCCTCATGTCCTTTAGAACAGAGAACTGCATATACTAAGTCCTCAGTAAACATCTGTTGAAAGGATGAAGATGAATGGGATGGTATTGATGAACACGTGCCTGTCATAGTATCTGGCATGTAGATTCCTAATTGTTTGTTGAATTTAATTGTAAAATAGATCAAAGACCATAGTTAGTAAGCTTATATAACATACATTTACTGGCAAGGACTATTGTAAATGCTTTACATGAATTAACTCATTTAATTCTTACAATAACTATATGATGAGGGCCCACAGCTGCTGATTCAGTTCTGATTTATCGCAGCCCTGTATGACAGAGTAGAACTGCTCTTGCTCCTTGGGGTTTGTTTCTGAGCCAGCCTCATCTTTCTCCCTGGGAGCAGCTGGGGATGACCTTGTGATGAATAGACACACCTGGGCCCCTTACTATATGAAGTAGGTACTATTTTTATCTCCATTTAACACTTGATGAAAATGAGGGACTGTCCAGTGACCTTACCAGGTGGCTTTTGAGTCGTTGTCTACACTCTGTCACATCATTTTGAGTGCTTGTTTTTAAATTTCTGATTCCTATTTCCTGTCAACACCTCATGATTTGGCTTTAATCTTTATGGATGCAGATAGGCAGGCCTTTTTTTGTGGCATTGCTGGATGACTTTGAACTGCCAACCTTTATGGTAATAACCCATCCTGAACTGCTTGCACCATTCAGGTACCTAGAACAGCGGTTGTCGACATGTAGGTCGCGACCCCTTTGGGGGTAGATCGACCCTTTCACAGGGGTCACCCAATTCATAACAGTAGCAAAATTACAGTTATGAAGTAGCAATGAAAATAATTTTATGGGAGGGTGGATGGAGGGTGGCGTAGAAAGGGGGAACCGATTACAAGGATCTATATATAACCTCCTCCCTGGGAGACAGACAACAGAAAAGTGGGTGAAGGAAGACGTCGGACAGTGTAGATATGACAAAATAATAATTTATAAATTAACAAGTGTTCACGAGGGAGGGGAGAGTGGGAAGGGAGGGGAAAATGAGGAGCTAATGCCAGGGGTTTAAGTGGAGAGCAAATGTTTTGAAAATGAGGGCAGTGCATGTACAAATGTGCTTTACACAATTGATGTATGTATGGATTGTGATAAGAGTTGTATGAGCCCCTTATAAAACGATTGGGGAAAAAAATAATTTTATGCTTGGGGGGGCACCACATGAGGAAATGTAGTAAAGGGTCACAGCATTAAGAAAGTTGAGAATCCCTGATCTAGAAGATAACAAAAAGTTACATATTCCATATAGAGTTAGGGTTTATAAAGGTTGGGAGAATCGGTGGTTCTCGTTACAGGGCCCCCTGCCCCTACTCCTTCCCGCTCCGCAGTGGTGAAGTGATGTGCATTTAGTTGTTCAGCTCCTAAACTCTAGGTTAGCAGTTTGAAACCACCAGCAATTCTGAGAGGCTTTCTACTCCTGTAAAGAGTTAACAGTCTCAGAAACCTACAGGGGCAGTTCTCTCCTGTCCTATCAGGTCACTATGAGTTGGAATTGACTAGATGGCAGTGAATTTATTTTATATCTATGCCTGTGCTGTTTGCCAGAGTCATCTGACTCCTATTCCATTCGGTTTTCTTAGAACTGGTATATGGTCTGAAGGTGAAGTTCTTGGCAGTCCTTGATTTACCCTTTGTGAAGAACAATGGCTAAGGAAGTGGTTTGTTACTGGCCTCTAAAGCTGAGCTCTGGAGCCTTTATCTCCCGCAGCTGCCTCATACTTTTGATTCTTGCTGAGAAAAGCAGTTGTTAGGTTTGGAAGTTTTCAGATTCCAGAGCCAGCTGGACAACTGACCTCTGGTAGCTCGCACCTGAACTGTCACCATCACCCTGGGCCCCCTTTTGACCCAGTAGTGGATGCTCCATGAACTAGCCAGCTAGAGGCTAGAGGGAGCTTGGTGGGGGAGAGTCTCTCTCCCACTTAGAATTCTGGATGGGTGGAATATTTAGGCCCAGGAACAAGGTGTGCCCTATTTAAAAGCTTGGATCATCTAGCATTGGGCAGGTTAAAATGACAGTTTACACTAGTAAAAATGTACCTCACTCATGGATAAGGAACGGTGGTTATTTTTGAATGTTCTGAAGAAAATATTTGGGAGAAGGACTGGGGAGAGATTCAGGCCAACTCCATTTGTGGTTGAGCAATGCGTGGTATTCTACAGAAGGAACCATATGGACATTGGGAGTGAATTTAGCATTCTCATTGTTCACCTTTTGCTCCTTTCAGTCAGAAAATGGTTAGGGACATCTCATTAGCTATCAAAATGGCAAAAGTATTTCCTGGACCTACATGAGTTTCAACCCTGGGCATCTCCTACTGTCCCAGCCTGCTGAGTCATCACTTAGGAATGGCAGTAGCCAGGTCCCTGCCTGGAGCACCTGGAGTGCCCTTGGCATGATGCACTGTTGACTAGTCTTGGTATCCTAGACACAGCTTGGGCCTCTCCAGGCCTGTTGGAGCCATAGGCTGGATCTTAGCTTCCCCTTCAGCTTGTTCCATAAGGCACTGACCTACTTTCAGGGATAATTAAGTGTTTGTGAGCAAAGAAAGGCAGTGACCCTAGTGAAGGTGAACTCAAGCTTCATTAAGCAAACATTTGGAGTTATTTTTTCAGCCTCACACTGCAGGGCCCATTTAATTTCAAATGGAATGACAGATCTGGATGATAGGGAACCAAATTCCAGATGCTTGCCCAGATAGCCACCAACTCTGAGTTCTGATTCCTTCCATCATTGTACTTAAAGAAGATAACCTTGCTACAATCATTGTATCCTCTGTCTTTTAGGACATAGGTAGGAAAAGGGTTCTAAAGGGTGTTGAGGCTGTTGTGGCAATGTTTTAGTTCTTTTGTAGCCTTTCTGAGAGGCTGGAATAGTAGGTTGGCTAGGAGCTAGATCTTTAGGGGAATAAAAAGCTTGTTTAGGTTTTCCTGGTTTATATTCAGTCTTTGTAGTGAAAGCAAGTAAACTGAGCTTCCACCCCTACCAAAGACTTCACTCATCTTATTAGCAGGTCCCAACGCCTGCTCTCTGTTGAATATAATTATTATGCCTTTTGTTTTCTTTACTAAGGTCACCTTGTCACTGGCGGTAGGAACCAACGCCCTGAGAAGGACTGTATGTAACTCTTGACCTACATTTTATGCTCCAGGAGTGGGAATGGTCAAACTAGCAATTAGGCAGTTTCTTCAACTTTTACTTTCAGCAGTTTCTCATACATAATGCCTACAGACTCCTAGTTGATAAAAAGAAAAATCATTGATACTGCATCCAAGGATCCAGATCAAATCTTTAAATTCAGGAAAAGAAAATTCTGAGGAGGAAAATGAAATCCTGCCATTCTCTTTGAAATTCCTCTTCTAACAACTTTAAAGTGTCACCCCCATTTGATGTAAAAGCATGGCCTAGAAGTAGGAACCATTTAATCTTCGTGTTGGGGGTAGCTAAGTATGTTAGGAAAGGATATTTGAGGTGACTTGAAATTGCTGTACTTCTCCAGAAGTAATAATCCCTTTCTTCCCCTTCTGCTCCTTCATGCTCATGAAATGAGCTTTCTACTATTACTCAGTCAACCAGCCCTTTTTACAATGTCAGTGCCTTCCCTATCTACCCGATTTAACACTTGTACTGCCATGCTCTTTCATGCCCTTTCATTCTTTCACACCTCCCTTCACTGTCCTCAGTGCTGGATCCATGTCCATCTTCTCCACTGAGCCCTGCCGCATAACATTGTGCTGAGTCGTCCTTTATACATTTATGAGCTCCAACCAAAGCTTGGTTCGAAACCCTGATGTGAATCTTTTATTATCTGATGGTTGACTCCCATTACTTTCCCCTGCAGCACCAAGTTAAAACTTTTACCACTCTCCTCATTCTTGGGACTCAACACAACACGACCTCATAAACTCTCTCAAGAAGCCATTTATTTAGCTTTTTACTGTTTACACCTTTACCTCTTAATTTATCTGTAACCTTCTTCCATCCTCACCCCCCCCTTCCCTTTGGTTTTAGAGGTAGATTTCTGAGCACGTGCTTCTTTTGTATCCTCAGCCTATCTTTCTTCAGTGACTCATGAATATGATCAGGTTTTCTTCATATTGAGGGGAAAAAAATCTTTTAAGCTGGTCCCTTCTCCAAGCTAACTCTTTGCTTTTTCACCACTAAATGCACTGAATAGTCTTCCTTATACCCCATTAGACTGCTGTGCCTACCATCCCAACTGAACTTGCTCTCACTCGCGGTGACATGATTGCAGAAGTCAGTAGCTTTTTTGCCTTAATGCTATTTGACCTTTCGATAGCATTTGGCACTACCTGGACTTTCTTCCCCCTCCTCACTTTGTGTGATCTCCCTGGAAGCACTTACCAGCTTCAGTGATTTTGCTATGTGTACAATGATGACTTTCCAACCAAAATACAATCCTTTCCCTGAAGTCTAGAGTTAAAAGTTCTAAATGACTATTCTGTTTTCACCTTGAAGTCTTAACAAAATTCTAGTGTAACATATCCAAATAGAGCTTTTCATCATTCCCCACTTTTTTTTTGCCTAAACCTGCTTATCTTCTTAAACATTCTATCTGAGATACTAGTATGGCCCTCTACCTATTTGTCTAAGATAGGAAATTCTCTTTTTTGTCATTGTCTACATCTTATTGAATATTAGTTTCTGTTCCTTCTAGCTTAGTGTAGTATTAAATTAAAAAAAATAACGACGCTGATGGAGGGGTGGGGGGCCAGCCCCCACCACTAATACTCCTATTACTACTACTCGGGTTCAGTAATGCACAATTGTACGGTTGAGATATATAAGTATTATATTAAAGTCATCGAGAGCCTGAGAGATATCACAATAATACAATCAGGCATGTTACATAGTACCATTGCTCACCTCAGCCCAGCTTGGTGGTCCATGTCGAGAGGGGGAAGGGAAGGAGAGTAAGGGAACAAGGGAGAGGGGAGTAACCAGGGAGTGAGCAGCAAGGAGCTCAGAGTCAGAGAGCGAAGTCCGACCCTATATTGCTGATCCATGCCTATATACATTTTGGGGACAAGCCAGCCCACTAATTACAGGTAGAGACATACGTCACAGGGAGGGGTTGCACTATAGGCTACACAGCAATGAGAGGGTGGTCTAGGGGGTGGTCTCTGGGTCTCCATAGGAACATTATCAGTAGGGTGCAAACCCCTCCTACAGGAACCAAGCTAATGGCCTTAGGCTCCAGAGAGAGGTAGTCTATTGTCTCCAGCAGCAGGGAGCAGGCCCAGCCCTGCTGTGGGATGAGACAGCAGTCTGGCAGCAAGTATCTGACTTCCCCCCACAGCTTAGAAACATCCCAACATCCATCCCTTCTTGGCTGGACCCACTGCTGCAATCCCATTCTAGATCCTCATCTTTAACTGACCTCAGTGATTATGCCACAACTCTTTATAAAAATTCTAATGCTCACTGCCCCCTGTTTAATTACAGGGTAAAGCTAAAACTTCTTCACGTGAATTTGATTCTCAGTTTCATCTATTTATGCAACCTATGCCTCGGATAATCTTTCTCCTTTATCCACCTAACAAACACCTGTCCATCCTGTAAAGTTATCTTTTGTCCAGTTTAAAAGTAACTTTTTTCCTTGGTGTTCTCTGTTCTTTCCTCTTACCCAGTCAGGGAAAATGTAACTTAACCTGCTCATCTGAGTTTTCATGATAATTTTTAAAAAAATAATCACTTTATTAGGGGCTCATACAACTCATCACAATCTGTACATACGTCATCTGTGTCTAGCACTTTAGTACATATGTTGATTTCATCATTCTTACGACACCCACTTTCCACTTGAGCCCCTTATGATACTTTTATACATCTCTTTGTAATAACCCTTGCCATTTTATTTTAGTTACCTGTTTGTCTGCCTCCCCTTGACCATGAGTCCAGTGAACAATGAACTTGACTTTTTCCCCTGGTACTGTAGCAATTGGTTGAATTGTTGGGTTACATGTACTATTTCTAGAAAAGCATGTTTGGAAAACCTAAAAGAGTTATGCCACTGTTGGATATTAGTCATAGTAGAATCTCCCCTCTAATTTGTATTTAACAGAATAACTGTGTTTACTGTACAAAAATTAGAAACAAAAAAGTTAAAGTCACTTGAAGTCCTACCACCTATATAAACATTTGCTGTCTTTTTTCCTTGTTAGACACTTTCTTCTTTAAATATACACATGTAAATACATATTTTATCAATATCAACTCTTTTTAGCTTGCTTTTTCACTTTCCTAGGTGGTAATAATTTTCCAGTATCATAATTAATATGACTCAATATTCTCTTAGGTGGCACAGTGCTTTAGTCAGTCATTTATTGTTGGACTTTTAGGTAATGTTGCATTGCTCGATGTTCTAATAAGGAGATGAATATACTGGTATTTATTTTTGTACCCTTACACATTTATTTTTGTATCCTTAAACACTTTTTTTTTTTTTTTAAAAAGGGGAATTGCTGAGTCAATTGCTACTGAATACTTTTGGAAATTTTAGCTATGTTTTGCCAAACAATTTTTCATAAAAATTGTACCATATATGGTTGCATTTCCTACTATATTGATATGTATTTTTGTGTGTGTTGCTTTTAAGTATTGAAATGATTTAATTAAGAAAGTGTTTTATAAATTCCTCAGTGGGAAGAAGGGGCCCAGAGTGGTATGTCTGGCATATACTAGGGATGATCAGCCAATAAAAGCTTGGACTCTCTGGGGAAAAAACCCCAAAAGGTGTGTTTTAGGAAGATTTAGCTAGCAGCACTCACTTGTGACATGGATGGGATGAAATGGAGGCAAATCAGTTTTTGGAGGTGATTTTAGCAAGTCCAGATGAGGGGTGATGAGCGCTAGAAAGGCGATGGTTACAGTAGAAACAGAAAGGCGAGACATTTGGAAGAAATGATGGGACTTTATAGTAAGTTGGAGAAAAGATAGTGCCTTTATTGAAGTGGGAAATTTCTAAAAGTATTGATTTTAGGAGGAAAGGCATGAAATTGATTTAATAACGAGTTCTAGTTGCTGGTGGCTGACTCAGGTGGAATATCCAGCAGGCAGTGGCACTACAAAACTGCAGTCAGAAGAAAGACAGGATTCAGCTGTCTCCACCTGATTTTTAAAATCCTCTCTACCTGCTTTTCCAGCATCCTCCCCAACTGCTGCATCACACCGACACCAGGCAATACTTTTAGAGGAGACCTTTCTTCACTGTGTCTGCTACAGACTTAAAGACTTACTCAAACCACCTCAGATCCCTGTAGGGAACTTTCTGTGATCCCACTGGAAGTTAACTACCTACTTTCCTAAATGCAAAGGGTCTTTTTTGGGGGTGGCAGGGGGGCAGGCAGGAGTATCATTTATATTGTTCCTTAGCATTCCTAGCATTATTTTCTTTTACAAATTTGTAAGCTCTTGGAGGGTGGAGACTTTCATAAATGTTTTTTTATCTTCCACATTGCCACCTCAGCTGTTTTTATACTTATGTGTTCAAATATATTTGATTTACTGAATAAACAGAAGCTACTTTAATGTAGGAGTAGTAATAATATATTGGGTTATTATTTTATACCATGAAATGCCATGATAATTTTATATGCATTTTCTGTTTATTTTCTTAAATACTCATCTGTATTATGTTGGGGAAAGTGGAAAATAAGAGACGTTAAGTGAGGACCTACTTTTACAGACATAGTCTTTTTTTATTAATCATTTTATTGGGCGCTCTTACAGATATTGTAACAATTCGTACTTCAATTAGATCAAACATTATAGACATAGTCTAAAGAATGTCTTTTCACTTGTCCTTTAGTGCCCAGGCTTCTTGACTAAAACTTACTGGCAAGTCAAGGTCACTAATAACCTCCCAAAATTTTTGTCCTTGATCTTACTTGACTTTTCTGTAGTACTTGATATGCTTTAACACTCTTTTTTTCTTTTTCTTCTTTATTTCTTCCCCAAAACCATTTTATTTGGGGCTACTACAAATATCATATCATTCCATAGTTTAATCCCTTTAAGCAGTATAACACTATTTTTCTTGAATGAGCCTTAGTGGTACAATGGTTAAATAGCTTAATTGCTAACTCACTGCCATCAAGTTAATTCTGACTCATAGACTAGAACTGCCCCATAGGGTTTCCAAGAGTGTAATCTTTGGGCACATCATTCTTTCATGGAACAGCTGGTAGGTTTGAACCTGCAGCCTTTCCTAATAAGCTAATCCCCTAACCATTGTGCGACCAGGGCCCCTTCATCTTCCTTTAGTAGAGTACTTTTTATATTTTGTCTTTAGCTCTCTTCAGAGTATTCTTGGGTAATCTTATTTATACTACATTTGCCATGGTGACTTCCTGAGTTCCAGACACTCAGAGTACGGAAGAATTTCTTTTGTTTATCCTCTGAAAAACAAGGTGTTTTTACTCTAGTCAAGAGTTATAAGCTTGGAAACCTACAGGGGCAGTTCTGCCCTACCCTGTAGTGTCTCTATGAGTTGGAATTGACGCAATGCAGTGAGTTTGGAGGTTTGTTTTTTTTTTAACTCGTTTTATTAGGGGCTCATAAACTCTTATCACAATCTGTACATACATCAATTGTGTAAAGCACATTTGTACATTCTTTGCCCTCATCATTCTCAAAACATTTGCTCTCCACCTAAGCCCCTGGCATCAGCTCCTCATTTCCCCCCTCCCTCCAATTTCCCTCCTCCCTCATGAATCCTTGATAATTTATAAATTATTATTTTGTCATATCTTGCTCTGTCCGACGTCGAGTTTGGAGTTTTTTATAGATGCTTTTAAGGAGCTCTGGTGGCTTAGAGGGTTGTGTTGGGCTGGTAACCATAAGGAAGAAAGAGGAGCCTTTCTGCTCCCATAGAGATTTACAGCCTTGGAAACCCACACGGACAATTCTACCCTGTTCATAGTCAAAATGCTGTCTGAGTTAGAATTGACTTGATGGCAAGGAATTTTGAGTTTCCCTTAGTGTATTTTTAATGGAACGCTCTTTACCTCAGCAACGCTGCTCTTCTGTACCCAGTCATACAAGCAAGACATTTGGGAGTTTTTGAGACTCTTTCCTTTCTTGGTCCATCAACTCATGCCATCTTCAAGTAGAACAGGGGTAGAATATCATAAAATTCTTCATGCTGATCTCTTATTCTTCTACTCTTCCCATCTCCAATACATAGTAGTTCAGATTCTATTATTTCTCAATTTATAACTGTAATGGTGTTCTAACTGGTCTCCCTCCTTTCTGTCCTGACCCCTTGTTTTTCACTCCGCTGGAATGCTCTTTGTAAAAGTGTAATCTACTCAAATCCTTCTAAGCTTAAACCCTTTCCATTGCCTTTAGAGTGAAATCTGATTTCGTCCACCTGGCATGTAAAGCTTTTCTGTCCTGTTACCATTCTCTCACATGTACCCTACATGTACCCAGCCATTTCTAGCTATTTTGAGTTTCTTAAATGCATCATGTCATCTCACATTTCTACTTTGTTTCCTCTGAGATATTCCTGTCCTCATCAATCTTGTTCTCATTGGCCCTTGAGGTCCCAGTTCAACTTTTTTTGGAAACTTTCTCTTGGTTTCCAGGATTCTTTCTTTTTAGTTTTTTTCCAGGATTCTTTTTTTATTTTTTAAGTCAATTTAACTGACTCATTTCATCCCAAACTTTGGCCTGCAGTGGTGGTCTCCAAAGTATGAAAAAGGGGGCAGCCAAGGGGAGAAACAGGGTGGAGGGTGCCTGGATGCCTCTGTGACTGGGGTATACCATTCCCCAAGACCCAGGATGACATGAATTGAGTACATTATATGCACTAATTGTAGAAGTATACATGTGAGTCAGAATCTATTGCATGGTGGTGGATTTGATTTTATACTAATGTAGGGATGAATACACTTTTTTGTTTGTTTTGTTTTAATTTTTTTGTTATTTTTATCATTTTATTAGGGGCGCATACAACTCTTATCACAATCTATACTTACATCAATTGTGTAAAGCACATTAGTACACTCATTGCCCCCATTATTCTCAAAACATTTGCTCTCCACTTAAGCCCCTGCATCAGGTCCTCATTTTTTCCCCTCCCTCCCCGCTCCCCCCTCCCTCATGAGCCCTTGATAATTTATAAATTATTATTTTTTCATATCTATACAACTCATCATAATCCATACATACATCAATTGTGTAAAGCACATTTGTACACTCATTGCCCCCATTATTCTCAAAACATTTGCTCTCCACTTAAGCCCCTGCATCAGGTCCTCATTTTTTCCCCTCCCTCCCCGCTCCCCCCTCCCTCATGAGCCCTTGATAATTTATAAATTATTATTTTGTCATATCTTGCCCTGTCCAATGTCTCCATTCATCCACTTTTCTGTTGTCTGTTCTCAGGGAGGAGGTCACATGTAGATCCTTATAATCGGTTCCCCCTTTCCAACCCACTCTCCCTCTACACTCCCAGTATCGCCATTCACGCCACTGGTCCTGAAGGGATCATCCACCCTGGATTCCCTGTGTGTCCAGTTCCTATCTGTACCAGTATACATCCTCGGTATAGCCAGACTTGCAAGAGAATTCGGATCATGATAGTGGTGGTGGGAGGAAGCATTTAGGAACTAGAGGAAAGTTGTATTTTTCATCGATGCTACATCGCACCCTAACTGGCTCATCTCCTCCCCAAGACCCCTCTGCAAGTGCCCTACAAATGGGCTTTGGGTCTCCACTCTGCACTCCCTCCCTCATTCACTATGGTAAGACTTTTTTGTTCTGATGGTGCCTTATACCTGATCCCTTCATCACCTCATGATCGCACAGGCTGCTGTGCTTCTTCCATGTGGGCTTTGTTGCTTCTGAGCTAGATGGCCGCTTGTTTACCTTCAAGCCTTTAAGACCCCACATGCTATACCTTTTGATAGCTGGGCACCATCAGTTTTCTTCACCATATTTGCTTATGCACCCGCTTTGTCTTCAGCGCTTGTGTCGGGAAGGTGAGCATCATATTTATGCCAATTTAATAGAAGAAAGTATTCTTGCGTTGAGGGAGTACTTGAGTGGAGGCCTAATGTCCTTCTGCTACCTTAATACTAAACCTATAAATATATGCACATAGATCTATTTCCCCATCCTCATATATAAATATATTTGCTTATGTACATGTCTTTATCTAGACCTCTATAAATGTCCTTTGCCTCCCAGCTCTTTCCTCTATTTCCCTTGACTTTCCTCCTGTCCCACCATCATGCTCAGTCCCCACCAGGGTTTCAGCAATTCCTCTTTATTACATTACCCTTGATCATGCCCTACCAGGCCTCTCACACCCACCTCACCACCAATTTGGATCACTTGTTGTTCCCTTGTCCCTGGGTTTGTTAACACCACTTCCTTTCCTCCCACCTCCCCCTTTCCCATGTCCCCCGGAACTGTCGGTCCCATTGTTTTCTCCTCCAGATTGTTCAGCTTATTTTATTTAGACAGACCTTTCCAGGATTCTTTTCTATGCTTTTTGTACCGTTGTTAGCATCAGCTGCAATCCTTTATGTTGTTTGTTTTTCTCACTAGATTGTTAGCTGCAAAGTGATGCAAAACCAGTTAATGTTCTGGGCTGATAATGGAAAGATTGAAGTTCAAGTCTACCCAGATGTGCCTTGGAAGAAAGGCCTGGTGATTTGGTTTTTAGAAAATCAGCCATTGAAAACTGTATGGCACAAGAAGTTCTACTGTGGCACACATGCGGTCCTCCTGAGTTGGAATCACCTTGCCAGCAATTGATTTGGTGTTTAGGCTCCCCCAAACTTGTTGAATGTGTGGATTTCTGAGTGAGAAGGATATGTGATCAGATGTAGTTCTAGAGTTTAGGATTCAGAATTCCAAATTTTTGGCTTTTAAACTTAATTTTTTTCATTGATCATATATTCACATAGTTGGATATTTAAAATGTGTTGCAAAAATATATAGACAAAAATTTCTGTCTTAGCTGCCCCACCTCCTCTCTGAAGACAATATTAACAGTTTTTTTTCATCTTCTTTTGAGCCACCGTTCCCCCCTCCCGCCCCAAACCAAACCAAACAACTACCATGGAGTCGATGCTGACTCATAGTGATATCAGCCTATAGGACATGAAGAACTGCCTCTGTGGGTTTCCAAGAATGTAACTCCTCGCAGGAGTAGAATCACCTTTCCCCTGCGGAGCCTCTAATGGTTTTAAACTGCTTGATCCTGCAGTTAGTGCAGTTAGCAGTAAGCACTATGCCACTGGAGCCTCCTTCTGAGAAAGAGGGACACTTTTTGCATTTGTTCACTCAAAATTTATTTGGCAAATGCATACTGAGCACCTTTTATCTTTAAAATACTATTCTAGCTGTGGGGGGGGATAAACAGTGTAAAACATGAAAAATTCATGCCTTCATGAGACCTAACTTTCTATAATTTCTTCTTTCTGAAAATGAATGAATGGATACCATAAAATGTTCTATTTCTTGCTTTATTTTACATGAAGAGGAATCCATATCAGCATATAAAGAGCTGTTTCCCCCCCTGTTCATTTTCCTCTGTGTGGATGTACCATCATTTAGCTGACCATTTCACCATCAATGCATAGTTAGTTCCAGTTCTTTGCTATTACAAAATAAATCTTATTGTATGCTATTGTTTTCCATTCTTAAAGTGGACGGTGGGGGTTAAAGTTGTGCATATTTAAAAGTTTGATGGATAGTTTAATCCATCACTTTGATATTTGAAATTTTTATTATGAATGCATCAAGCTGTTAGACAAATACAGATAATATTATAGCAGATACTTATATACCCACTATTCATTGAACAGATAGAGACATTTTCAATGAAATTTTACCTACTTGAAACTTTACCTACTAGATAATTTGAGCCCCGCTTTAACATTGTAGTATTCTCCCACAAAATTTTGTCCTCCACTCAAGAGTCCTAATAATCTCAGAGTTTATACTCTGCCATCTGGGTGTCACCACCATGCGCTCTACCTTTGGCTTTCTTTTTTAATTAACCTCATTGTTAGAAAAAGGCAGCTTCAGAGGAAAATTCCATTGTGCTATTTTTAGTTCCTGGTTTCTGACTTTTCAAAAAATGTTTATTTTGCCTTTTTCCTCTGCACAGAAACAACAAAAGAATGCTACTGGAAATTGGTGGCCTGTGTTTTTAGAGACTTGTTTGATTTGTTGGTGGAGGGGCACAGCTGCATGGAGCCAGTGAGCACTTTTCTTCGCTCAGGTTTGTCAAATAAGAAAAGTGGTTCACTTTAGCAGGCACCTACCTACAGCTGGTGTATCAGCTTCCTAAGAGTGCTGTAACAAAAAGACTACAAGGGGGAGGCTTTAAAGAACAGAACCCCCACCCCC
>NW_022111357.1:4263730-4286060 GCF_000313985.2 Echinops telfairi | reverse complement strand
CCCGCCCCCGCCCCTCCAATTCTGGAAGTTAAAAGCCTTCCTTACTTGTCCAGGCAGTTTTTAGTTCTTTGATGTATAAATGATTTTCCCTTGAAGTCTGTCTTACCATGTGTGTGCCTATTGTCTTATCTGCTCTTTTTAGAACTCTGAAGTGGTTAGATTTAGAACCCACCAGACTGGGTCACGATCCAATTAATATAACAACAATAACAAAAAAAAAAACCCTATTTCTAAATAAGATGACACCTACAGGTATAGGAATTAGGAGTCTAACAACAAATTTGGTGGGGGACAGTGACAGAGTTTAATCCATAACAGCTGGCTTGGAGGTGTAGCTGTAACTATACTAGTAGAGTTGAATGAGAGAAATGATTCTTGGGGGGGAAGGTGTTGATTTCTGTTAACACCTGGTGCTTGTGACTGTTTCAGAATGCTCTAGTTAAATAATTCCTGATGAAACAGTTCCGTTGCCCTGTGAAGTCTGTAGACCCATTCCAGTGATGGGCAGTTCTTGTCTCTGATCTTCTCCTTAGGTACTCAAAATGGCCAGCAGTAAAGCTTCTGGGTTATTTTATGATTTAATAGGTTGAGAGGGGAACTTCTTCTCTCAGGGGGAGCTAGATCTTAAGGTAAGAGCAGATGTTTGTGCCTTTCCTCCCAGTTGTTCAGGAACTCTGGTGTCAGTTGTTACCCATTAGGCTGATAACCTCAGCAATTCGAAACCACCAGTCACTTCTTGGGAGAAAGATGAGGCTTTCTACTCATGTAAAGAGTGACAGTCTACAGTGGCAGTTCTACTCTGTCCTATAGGGTCGCTATGAGTAGGAATTGACTCAGTGGCAGTGAATTTGTGTTTTGGTTTGGTCTCAGATGTTCAGTGCTGCTAACAGTGTATGGCTTTGTGGTGTTAACATAACTATCACAGGCTAGAGGGAACTCACAGGATTTACCCATTTCTCCATGGAACATTGAGCTAAAAAGAAAAGATTCACTAAGAGCTAATTGAAGAGTCTTTGTCCTGAAAGCATGTTAGGCCCTGGAGAAACTGTGCAATTCTCACCTCTGCAGACCTGGGGTGAGCACAGGGTGGGCAGCGCTCCTTGGAGCCTTGTTGCCAGACCTGAACTTAAGTAGTTGAGTTGACACCATTGAATCAGTTGACTTATGGTGTGACCCCTTGTGTATCGGAGTAAAACTGAGCTCTGTAGGGTTTTCAGTGGCTCATTTTTCAGAAGTAGCTTATCAGGTCTTCCTTCTGGTTAGTAGCACCCATGTGCTTCCACCTGAACTTAGTTCTCTTTAAAGCCTCTCGGGGACTTGCCTTCTCAGTGTTCTCCTAAGCGTGAGATCTGATGTTCTTTGGTCTTCTGCAGAGGCAGTTTTGGCCCTGGGAGCAGCCCTTTCTTCAGATGGTGAACTCATTTTCTCTACAGTAGACCAGTAATTCAATCCTTCTCTTCATTCAGAAACTGTTGTCAGGGGAAGACAATGAAGAAAAGTGATCTTTGTCGCTCCCTGAAAGGATCCTGAACCCGGCACCTACTTTGGTTACTGGCTTTTAAGTCACTGGGGAAATTTTTGCTGTCTTCCTTGGTCAACAGTTGCTTTAGGATAATGGTGGCAATTGGCTGTCAAGGTATCATTTCTGCCTCAGGTAAATTTGTTGTATTTATCTGAGGAGAGATGCATATGTGTTCCTAAACCCCTTTTCTTTAAGATTTGTTTAATGAATGACAGCTGAAATTCAGCTGTGCCCTTTGTTGGTAGTTGAAGAACCTATGCTCACCTCTTCACTGAATCTGAGGACATAGTGCCATTTTTTTCTTCTCCTGCTTTCTCAGTAGACTTTGAGCTCTGTATTCCCAGTACCTAGAGTGGTTGATGCATGGTAAGTATGCAGTAAATGTAGTTGGACTGAACATTTGGAGGAGTTCCTTAGTCTGAGTCCAAATTTAGTTTCATTCACCCTGATATTGAGGGTGACCTGCGGGAGGAGACCTTTGCTTTCAGGAGACAGATTCTTTCAAAGGAGTTGTTGGTTTCTAAAAGTTTTGGGGGGTGGGGGAAAAAAAAGTTTGGGAAACTGGAAAAGCCAAGATAGGACCTGTTCTATGTTGACCTAGAACTCCCTCCTTTGTGGTAATTTTGCTCTGTGACTTGCCTCATTGTTTTCTGGAGTTGTATCTTGATCCTAACTCAGGCCTTCACTTCACCTGGGCTCTGGGCCACTCTAGGTTAGGGCAGATAGTCCTTTTAAACAATCACCTTTCTTTTAGAGAATCAAAAGCCCTAAGGACTCCGCTTCATGCACATTAGCTGGACTTCCTGATCTGGCTGTGTTCAGTCAGGTTCCACTCAGATCTTAAAGTGTCTTTGAGTGTCTTTGTAAGGGCTGTTGGAAACAACAGGGCTTTTTTCCTCCTTTGTCAGCAGCTGGCCAGAGTGCCTGTTTAGGTTGCCAGATCCCAAGCCTTTCCCATTTATCTGCTGCTGCCTGGAACTGAAGGCAGAATCTCCCTTACTACCTGAGGTTACATCTCATTTTTCTCCATTGTGGAACTTCCTGTAGAATAAAAGGTGAATGGTCACGAAAAGTGTATGGAGCTGTGAAGTGCTTTGAAGTGCTAGGATTCTGGAGACCCGGGCCTTTGGTCTGCAAGAATGCAATCAGAGTCCAGACCACCCACCCTAATCTCCAAACTTCCCTTCCAGCTTCAAATTGGAGCCATCACTTCATAATCCCAAATACCCATGATTCTGCATAATTTTATCTGATACAATGTTGTTAAAACAATTTCAGTGATGAAACACTTGGGAAATGGCAGGCTAGCATGTGTTGTTTTTCAAATGCACTTAGTTTAAGTGGCTGTTTTAAAAGTCAGTTGTTCCTGCTGTTGGATTTCTGTTGCCAAGGCTCCTGTCCTCTTTAGATGGGAGGAGTCTGAGTAGCATTGTAGAGCTGCATTAAGGCAAGAGGACTCACCTCTTCTCTGGCAGATTGATCATCCCTTTGCACTATCTTCTTTGGAGCCCTTATAGTCAGATCTTACATTACATGCTTTGAGATCATGGCACAGAGGAGATCTTGTTGCCTTTCGGTGATATTGAATCAGTTCTAACCCTGTGTACCAACCACAGAACAAAACACTGCTTGATCTATCACTATCTTCACAATTGTTCTTATGCTTGGGCCCATTGTTGCAGCCACCATATCAATCCATCTCATTGAAGGTCCTTCTTCTACCTAACATGATGTCCTTCTCCAGGGACTGGTCTCTTCTGATAACATGCCCAAAATATGTAAGATGAAGTCTCACTATTCTTGCCTTTTTGGAGCATTTTGGCCATGCTTCTTCCAAGACAGCTTTGTTAGTCCTTTTGATAGTACATGGTATTTTCAGTATTCTTCACCAGTACCACAATTCAAATGCATCCATTTTTCTTCAGTTTTCTTTATTTAATGTCCAACTTTTACATGCATATGAGGCAATAGAAAGACTATGGCTAGGGTCAAGTACATCTTAATCCTGAAAGTAACACCCTTTCTTTACTTTTCAGTACTCTAAAGAGGTCTTCCCCCCCACTATCATGATCCCAATTCTACCTTACAAATCCGGGTAGACCAGAGGATGTACACTGGTACAGATAAGAGCTGGAATCACAGGGAATCCAGGACAGATAAACCCCTCAGGACCAATAATGAGAGTAGTGATACCAGGAGGATAAGGGAAAGGTGGTGGGAGAAAAGGGGAACTGATCACAACGACCCCTTCCCTGGACAACAGAAAAGTGGGTGAAGGGAGACATCGGTCAGTGTAAGACATGAAAAAAAAAATTATAAATTACCAAGGGTTCATGAGGGAGGGTGGGGAAAAATGAGCTGATACCAAGGGCTCAAGTAGAAAGAAAATGTTTTGAGAATGATGATGGCAACAAGTGTACAAATGTGCTTGACACAATGGATGTATGTATGGATTGTGATGAGTTGTATGAGCTTCAATAAAATGATTTAAAAAAAGATTATTTAGCACGAGCAGGATTTTTCTTTTCACTATTTCTTAATTTATAAGAAATAATTGTAATAAAAAAGAATTGTAATAAATGGGAGTAATTATTGTTCTATCTTTTAAAAAAAAGGTCTTTTGCAGCAGATCTACCCAATGCAATATGTCATTTGATCTCTTGACTGCTGCTTCCATGAGCATTATGGATCCAAGCAAGATAAAATCCTTGACAACTTCAACCTTTTTTCCATTTATTATATTGCCTATTAGTCCAGTTGTGTGGATTTTTTATTTTCTTTACATTGAGTTGTAGTCCACATTAAAGGCTGCAACCCTTGCTCTTCATCACCAAGTGCTTTAGGTCCTCCTCACTTCAAGCAATGTTGTGTCTTCTGCTTATCGCAGGTTGTTAAAAAGCCTTCTTTCAATCCTAATGCCACCTTCTTCTTCATGTGATCCAGCTTCTGTGATTATTTGCTCAGCATCCATAATTTAATAAGTATTGTGAGAGGCTACAAGCTTGACACACACACCTATCCTGATTTTGAATCATGCAGTAAGCCCTTGTTCTGAGAGGATTTATATAACTGCAGGATTCGGTACCCCAGGCTTGTTGACGTTGCTCTGTGGTAAGCAGAAGTTTGTATGTAGGTGGATATGTGCCTCTCGCCAGGCAGAGTATTCTTAGTTTTCACTAAATTCTCACTGGAGTTTATGATCTCAAAAAAGGTTAAGAACTAGCATTTATTAGGAATGTAGGGCCTCTGCTAACAAAACTAGTCGAGGCATATATACTCTGGCATTTATGCATTTTCACTCTATAACCAACATTCTCTCCATTACACTATATTATCCATTCTCTTTCTGGAGAAATAAATTGATTAACTTCAGGAAAATGGACACACATGACCTGAACTATCTTTTTATATATTTTATTGTGCTTTTAGTGAAAGTTTATATGGTAGATTAGATTAGAGTTTTACACAAATTGTTCAGTTACATTTTCCATCCTGTGTCAATGTTCTCTTTTAAATTTATTTATTTTTTCCCCATACTTTTGTTGGGGGCTTTTACAGCTCTTACCACAATCCATACATTCATCCAGTGTGTCAAGCACATTTGCACATATGCCACCACCATCATTTTCAAAGCATTCTCTCCCACTGATATCAACTCCCCATTTCTTCTCTCTCCCTTCCCCACCCTCACTCACAAACCCTTGAGAAGTTATAGATTATTATTTTCATATCTTACATCCTCCTCCTCCTCGTCCCTCACCCACTTTTCCATTATTCGTCCCCCTGCGAGGGGGTTATAGTTTGATCCTTGTGATCAATTCCCGCTTTCTCCTCTAATCCTCCTGGTATCTCTACTCTTATTGTTGGCCCTGACCGGTTTATCTATCCTGGGTTCCCTGTGTTTCGGGCTCTTATCTGTAGGATTGTGCATGTTCTGGTCTAATCCAATTTGTAAGGGTGCTATACTGCACCCTGACTGGCTCATTTCTTTACTGTGACCCCTTTGTGAGGGGATATCCAATTGTCTACAGATGGGCATTGGGTCTCCACTCCATGCCACCTCTACATCCCCATTCACAATGGGTATGATTTTGTTCTGGGTTTTAGATGCCTGATACCTGATCCCATTGACACCTCATGATCACACAGGCTGGTGTGCTTCTTCCATGTGGGGCTTTGTTGCCTCTGAGCTAGATGGCTTTTTGTTTATCTTCAAGTCTTTAATATCCCAGATGGTATATCTTTTGATAGCCAGGCACCGTCAGCTTTCTTCACCACATTTGCGTATGCACCCATTTTGTCTCTAGCAATCAATAGTGTTGGGAAGGTGAGCACCACAGAATGCCGGATTGTTAGAACAAAGTGTTCTTGTATTGAGAGAGTACTTAAGTCAAGGCCCAATGTCTACCTTAATTCTTAATATTATAGATATGAGTACATAGTTCTATTCCCCTCTCATTATACATATATTTACATATCTACATGCCTGTATTTAGACATCCATAAATGTCCTTTGCCTTCTGGTTCTTTCCTCTATTTCTATTTACTTTGCTCTTGCCCCACCATCATGATTAAGCCCCACAAGGCATCCTACACCCGTCTTTCCATTGATTTTAGTTCACTTGTAGTTCCTTTGCCCTGGGTGGGTTCCCTCTCACCCTTCCTCTCTCCCACCTCCCCTTCTTCCATATCTTCCCCCCCCCAACACACCAACCATCGGTTCAATTTTTTTCATCTCTGAATTATTTATCCCGCCTATCTTATCTAGATAGATATGTAAATACATTACTAAGTGCAAAAACCAGGCAAAGCCAAATAAGACAACAAAGGAAGTCAGAACCAACAAAAAGACAAAGCAAAATAACAATAACAAAAAGAAAGCCACTGACAAAAATGAAGAAACCTATAAATAGTTCAAGGTCTGTTGTACTTAGCCAGTGATTTCCAGTCCAGTCTGATGGGGTGCCATACGCTGCCTTTCAAGTTTATTTTTGGTATTCCCTGGAGATTTCCTCACTTTGCTCCCCTTGCTGCTCTGTTGCATGTCCTTAGTGTTTTGCCCCAGTGTGATGGGGGCAGATTGTGCACTATTCCCACACTGTGCCCCGCAGCGCTAAGGTTTAGTGAGGGACGTAGTGTCTCGTGGTGGGGCTAACCCTATGGTCCTTTCTGTGTGCTGTCTGCTTCGGGTAGGAACATCGTCCTCAGGGCTTGGTCGGCCAAGATGTCCTCTCCTCCCTCTCCATCCCTTTTCCTGTCTCCCATGTGCTCTATCTGACTCGCCCCTCTCCCCAAACTGTAGCCCCAGTGCTGTCTTCTGAAGTGCATTCTTCTGAGGGGAAGCGGTGTGTCCACATAGTTGGGATTGGGGCCAGCCCCCGATGTTCTATTTATGCATGTTTTAATTGTTCCACTTCAATTCTCTAGTATATCCCCTGCCCCTCCCATTTTAATGTTCTCATTTTTGTTTTAGAATGATTTTTAATCTTTTGGTCTCACACAGATTTTTTTTTTTACTGGCTCACCATGCTCATGAGTAATATTCTTTATGTTCCAGTTTGCTGGATGTTTTTAAAATATCTAACTTGATGTAGCACCTGCCTTTCTCAAAAGTCATAGCTTTATTTCACAATTGAGGAGTCTAAGGCTCAGTGGGAAAATCATGGAGCTAGCCTGTTGGACTAGGTACATTGAAGATATTATGATTCTAACAGTAGTGCATACTAGAATGTATATTTATCTCTTTTCCATATATAATAACAGCGTCCAATATAGTGGCGTCAGCACTGGGCTCAACCATAACAATTTTGAGGAAGGCATAGGAACAGGGAAGTGTTTTGTTCTGTTGTACATGGGCTCTCTGCAAGTCGAAACCACCGTCACTGCACCTAACAACAGCCAGCTGTATGATTTTTAAGTGTCAAACTCCTTTTAAACATCTAATTATATTGCCATTAAATTATTCTTTGAGAAAAGGTACAATAGAGACATATATTTGTGTGTGGCTCTCCCCTGCATCTCTCTCTCTCTCTCTCTCTTTCACACACACACACACACACACACACACACACACACCCCTCATTAATACTCAGATGTGCACATAGTGGTTGGCTACTCTGTGGTACTGTTGAATGACTTAACAGCATCAGAAGGCATAAGAGCTTGGATTGGTTATTTTAAATTATTGTTTCCTTTATATTATTTTAGCAGCTGTTATAATTATCTAGCCTAAATTTTTAAGGTGGGCATATTCCCTTTCCTCTGTTTTCACAATGCTGGTTATACAGTTTCCCTACCTGCATCCAACCTACATAATTGGGAGTTATACAAAATGATATATTTGGCACCATATGGATTCTATGCTAGGTTACTGTGGGGGTAACTAGCCCCCCACAACTAATCACGGGTTCGGTAGGCACAATCAATCGTATGGTTAAGATATATAAAGATTAAAAAAAAGATAATAGTAAAGTCATAGAGTTTAGGAGAGAGAGTTAAATGAAGGAGTCAGACACATTTCATGGTAGCACGCTCACCTCAGCTCCTCTTGGTGGTACACGTGGAGGTGGGAGATAGGAGGGCAGGAGAGAGCTCTCGTCTGGTTTATTTCTAACCAAAGCTTATATATCTTTGGGGGCATGCAAGCCTCCTCATTACAGATCACGGCTTATGTCATAGGAAGGAGTTGTAACATAGGCAATACAAGCAATACGAGGGGGATGACCTAGGGGTGTACACGCAATAGTAAAGGGAGGGAATAGGGGTACATATGTGGCAAATTGGGTGGACCCTAGATCAATATAGTAGCCTAACCTTAGTCATCCTTGAGTGGCCCCCAGGCTTGCCTTTGGGCACTCCTTCAAGGGAACAGTATCAGAAGGGAGTGGGCCCTACTAAGGGTGAGTCAGACTATAGTCTGGTTGCTCTAGATGGCTGATACCCTTAAGGAGAATAACCTCTGACCTACTTTTGTTGACTTCTTAGTGTACAGTCATTTACCATGCGCGTCTTGGGTTTGACATATATTTGAGGGAGACAACTAGGGAGAAATCTTTCTGTATCCCACAGTTCACTGAGTTGCATTTTGCATACCAGGCTGCTCTGAATTACTTTGGACCTAGGACCTCTCATAAGGACTTGCCTAGTGGGGATTACTTGGTAGGTTACTTAGGGGTTTCTAATATACTAGGATTTTCTGCATTAGAGGGTCGAGAGTACTAAGCCCAGATTTAAGAAACATAGATTCTGTTCATACTTTCTCATTACTTAATGTGTGACTTTTGGACAGTTAATTCTGTTTTCTCATCTGTACATGGAAAATTATAATTACTTTCAGAGATGCATTTCAAAGATGAATGTAATAATGCTGATGAACCATTTTGAGTACTTTACAGCAAAGGTGCTTGGGAAATTTCAGGTGTTTCCCCCTCATTATAATCTGTGTAGCTTATCCTAGGAACCCCTGACTGTTAGGAGCCTATCTTCTTTGAGGCTATTGGAATGGAGCATTTTCAGAGGATGTTAGTACCATTCAAGCAACCCAAACACAAATCAGCAACAAGAGATCATGTCCCACAGGGGCAGTGGGGGTCAGGGGATAGTATGTAGGTGGCATCTGGGCTGCATTTTTTCCATTGGTGTCTATGGAGAAGGTCCTGCCTCCTTGGATATAGCACTTATAGGAATGTCTGTAGCAGTTTCTGCTCTTCTGACATTGGGCTGTGTTGATAAGCAGTGTCTCCTCTTTTGTGTGCCTATATTCCCATCTGTAAATATGACTGCTTGTAAGGAGAGCATAGAGTTGATTGTTTAGTTTGTAAAACATGCCCTTTGCCATGTGATATTTGCTCATGAGCTCTTGTGGTGACATCCTGTGGTGAGTGTGGCCCTTTAAAGGATTCGTTCTCAGATGTTAGATGAGCCTCAAAATGGTGTCAAGGAAAGCATCGAAGCCTGTCTCCCTGGAGTTTAAAGCTAGAAGAGGGGCAGTAATCCCAGTGGATCTTGAGCTGGGGTCTGGTGAAAAGGTGGCAGTTGATAGGCAGGAGCTGTTGTGGCCTCGCAGCTTATTTGCACAAAGGAGGGCTGGCCTCTCCTGGGGAGGTATTTCCGCTTACTGCAGCAAATGAGGGAGCACAAAAGGACTGTAATGCAATGAGGCTTCTCTGGTGACGTCACTTGTACTGTGGTCAAAGTCCAGTTCTTGGGGGCCTGTGGAAGAGGGAGTAGAGATCAGTTGGTTTACACGCTCTCACTTCTCAGCTGTCACTACGGCCATGGAGCCTACTTCCAGCCACTAAATCAACATAGCTGGGCCCGGACATGAACGCGTACAAGTACCAGAAGTTCCTGGAGGGACTCAACAACCTGAGAGGTATTTAAAGACTTCAGGCTCCCTGTTTTAACCTTGCTGATTGTGTGAATACTTCTTGTGCTGTGTGCTGTGTAAGGTCTTTACTTTCAGTTGATCTCCCTAGGGGCTTAGAAAACCCTCCTGCTTTGAGCTGATCGTATTTTTTGGTGTATTTAGGTAATCAAACAGAAGAGATAGGTTTATAATGAGATCGTGAATAAGTAGGAAAGAGACTCTCAAGTACTTCAGCCCAATCTGTTCTCTTGCTTGAATGGGCCACTAAGAAATGCCCCTCTGCACTCTTGAGCTCAGCAGGGCTCCTCAGGGCATTCCCTTTTCTTTGAAGCTGCTGGGCAGTGTGAGTAAAGGGCTCTTGCCACCAGGCTTTGCAGCTTCACCAAGAGGAAGCTGGTTTCTCAGGCTGGGCTTTCCAGTTCCCTGTATCTACATTGAGTCAGAATCTAAAGAGAACAGGAGTTAGGGGAAAGGGGGCAGGGAGGGAATGTAAACTGACAGGATATAGATCCCGTTGTAAAGAGCTAATCAATAACTTTAATGGAGTGAACTTTTTAGTATAATGATGTTTTAAAGGAAAGATGTGTTCTGCATTGTTGTCAAACTCATCTCTAACCATAGATGAGAAGAATGCACTCAGATGTGGCAATAACAGGACTTGGGTATTAAGGATGAAAATGAATTGATACATATACTTGGTTTTAAAATTCCCCTTCCATATAACTGTTAGTTGGTTTTTATTTCCTTCTGTTTAAACCATTCTTCTTTCATCAGTAGTCAGGATTCTGGACCCAGAGCAATCGAGGTATGGGGAGAAGGGGGAGGAGAGGAGGTAAAGGGGTGAAATGAGCTTCCTCATCAATGAAGGAAGGAACAAACAGGGTATGAGCATGAGGATCTGGACTCCCTCCCTGCCAGGGTACATAGATATTTTACTTTCTGTCACCATCTGTTAAAAGAACATCTGCTTCTAAGAGAACATATGAATGAAGAGTGTTGAATGTTCTAAAGAGACACAGACATTTCTTAGGCTTACAAACGTCTGAGTTAAATACAGCCTATTGCTATGAACCACCACTGTAAAGCCTATTATATTAAAAAATTGAGGTATGCACAACAGTTTGCAATAGCAAACAGGAGCTATTTTATGATGTGCATCAAAATATTATTACTCTTATGTTGTAAAGGATGTTTTAGTGTATCTGGAAATGTTAATTTTTAAAATTAATTTTTCTTTTTAAATCATTTTATTATATTTAATATTTTTAAGAATAGGAAGAACAGTATACACTGTATACTAAGACAAATGTTGCCTAATTGACATTCGATATGTTCTGAATTACATACAAATGTGACTTAAAGACATACTTAGGAATGGAATTTGTTCCTCTCTTACTCCATGTATTTCTCCCTCCCTCCAGAACTTCTGACAGCTGGAGCCATTCCCTTTTAGGTTTAGGGATATGAGAACTCATCACACAAATGACAGGGCTTAGTAAGAATGAGAGGGGGGAAAATGAGGAGTTGATGCCAGGGTCTTGGGTGGAGAGCAAATGTTTTGAGACTGATGAGGGCATTGAATGTACAAATGCACTTTACACAATTGATGTATGTATGGATTGTGTTAAGAGTTGTATGAGCCCCTAATGAAATGATTAAAAAATAAAACTTTACTTCTGCCTGAAAAAAAAAAGATGTTAAATTTGAACAACAACCAAAAAAGAAGAGAGACATTAACTCCTGCTCCAGCTGCTTGCTCTAGGAGAGTTTAGAAAGGACAGAAAGTGGCCTTAGCGTCTTCATCCAGATTCATGGAAAAGAGATGGGGGAAAAGGGGCAAGGACAAGTGATGCTGCTTGGCAGCATTTCCACTTCTTAGGTCTTGTTGGGAATAAGGAGAAGAGCGCCTCCCCCTTTTTGCCTAAGAGGAATCCATCAGTATTCTTGGGCGTGAAGCTTACCCCAAAGTAGGAACCTTTTTACAAAACTCATAGCAAGATTATAAAAATTAACCTACATATTCCTTCAATAGAAGAAAAGGCTCAGAATAGGACTTCTATATCTATCCTTCGTCACTGAGCTTCTTAGTATAGTTTTATTTTTTATAATCCTTAGCTTCCATTCTTTTTTTTTTTTTTTAAGCTTCCATTCTTCTGGTAAAAGCTGCCAAGCTTTTCTGAAGATGGACAGGTGATGGACGGAAACTGTAGGATAGTTGAATAAACAGCTAACCACATTGGGGTGGCCAAGACCTATGTCAGTTAGGTTTGTCAGTGACCCAAGGAGATTTCCTATGATTCCCAGAACACCATACCACTCAGGTTATAACTTTATCACTCTTTGCTGTATGTGCTCCAGGGAAAAAAGTGAAAATATGATTAATAGTAGGAGCCCTGATAGGCATTGTTGGGTATGCATTAGACTACCAACCTAACCACAAGGCCAGCGATTCAAACCCACCAGCAGCTCTGAGAAAGGTGAGGCTGTCTTCTCCCATAATGATTTGCAGCCTTAGAACACCTATATAGGGTAACAATGAGTCAGAATTGACGATGACAGTGAAGCTTTTTTAAAAAACAAAACAAAACTGGTAGTGGATTCCCTTTTTGTTTTCCTTCCATGTAATCTGTGTGGCAGACGAGTGCTTTTTTAATTCCCTAAGAGTTGCTTTAGTTCCCTATGTTATCTAACTCTTAACTTTTAAGAGGAAGATAAAAGAACAAGAGGGAAAAAACTGGTGCTATACTTCCAAAAATCAGGGAGTGAAAACTCTGGATTGCAATAGTCCAGTCCACAATTGATCATGGGGGTAAAACAGCGCAGTTCGTTCTTTTGTTGTTGTTGTTAGCTCCAACTCCTGGTGACCCTATATACAATAGAGGGAAATGTTGCCTAGCCCTGCATCATTTTCACAATCCCTGGTATGCTCAAAAGCCCATTGTTGAGGCCACTGTGTATTTGGAGTGTGTTCCAGTGGAAGAGGCGTGATGGGTCTCGTCTTCCATTGCTATATCAGACAGTATTCTGATGTGATCCCTAGGCTTGAAATTTCAGAATCTTTTCAAGATCATAGATTTCCAGGCCATTCTTCCAAGTTTGTCTTAAGCTGGGGGCTCTACTGAAACCTGACCATCATGGTTTACCTGCTGGTATTTGAAGTCCTGTTGGCATAGCTTCCAGTATCATAACAACACACAAGCCCCCACAGTATGACAGATGGAGTGGTGACCTTTTCATTTAGTTATTGACTTTTCCTTTTCCAACATGGTTTAGTGTCCAGGTCATTCCTCCACCTGGTGGGTCACTCACTGAGAGAAACCATAGTAGACATTTCTTGAAGTTCTGATTCCTGATTTCCTGAGTCTTCATTGCTTGAACACTAGAACTGGAGTAGAATACATTAATTGCTGCTGCTTCTGGATGTTGTTAATTTATTTTTCCCAAGCCTGCTAAAACCCAACACTGTTGAGGTGATTTCTTCCCAGATGGCCCTCTCCATGAGTATGATTCAGTGAACTGACCCAGGTCCTGCTCTTTGGCAGAGTCCTTCCCAGTACAGCAACTGGTAATAGGAAATTAACTAGAGATGCAGAGGTAGCTGGGCTACAATGTTGAGAAAGGAGTTCTCTAGCCTTTGCTATGAAAATTTGTGATAGAATGGTCAGGTGATGATTGGTATTTTTAAAAGAAATTCCAAACTTATTCATGTACTTTCGCCCTTCTATTTCATCTTGGAAAAAGTACAACCAGAGTGCCCCTTTGAAGGGGAGGGTGGTGAAACTTTATCTCGTGTACTTTGGACATGTTATCAGGAAGAACCAGACCCTGGAGAAGGACAGTCATACCTGATAAAGTAGAGGGTCATTGAAAAAGATTAAGACCCTCAATGAGATGGGTTGATACAGTGGCTGCAACAGTGAGCTCAAATAACAATTGCTAGGGCAGTACAGGGCCAGGCAGTGTTTCATACTATTGTGCATAGGGTTGCTATGAGTCGGAACCATCTCAATGGCACCTGACAACATTTCTTTGCATATACTGTATTATTACCTCTGCCTAGAATTTTTTTTTGTCCTTGTAGCACACTTGTCAGTACCTACCTCAAGTCTCACTTAACCTTATTGTTTGTGTATATATGTTTTCTCTCTTACACATATATATTCTCTATTGCCAAAGCACATTAAATACATTAGTCTTAGACTTAGAGCATAACATATTATGTTATAGTTATTTTGTTGAACATCTGATTTTCCTGGTAGTCTTTACTGTTTGGGCATGTTTCCTGTAACTTTTGTAAACCTCAGCTTCCTCGTTTGTAAAATTTAGACAATAATAGAACTTTCCTCCCAAGTTGTTGTAAGAATGAAATCTGGCATCAATTAAAGTCCAGTAAAAGTTAAAGGTGGCAACTGTGTCTTTCTTATAATGTTGTTATATGCAAGTATTATAAAATAAACATTGGAAGAATTGACCTAAGTAAACTCATGTCTCTATATGACTTTCAGTAGTCTCCATAGAATGTTAAAAAGAATTCTGAAGAGAGGATGTATATACTACAAGCATTAATAGGATCTTTTTTGTGATTTCTCTCTTCAGTGCTGGATCATGAACCTGATAAGGAACACCATGGCCCCCATAAGAAACACCATAGGCAATTTATAGTCATACCTAAGTTTTGGTCCCCAAATGGTATTACCCAAGGCTTAAAAAAAAAATTAAATCCAATTTCAAAGAATGAAAATGTACTGCCATCAAAACATTGCAAAGATGATACCATTATTCTATAGGCATTTCCCAGCGAAAGCTTTCAGGTATTCATGGGAATACCCCACCCCTCACCCAACCCCCCAACCCCCCGCCAAAAAAAAACACCCTGAATTTCTTTTTCTTTTTTTAAAATACTTTTATTGGGGGCTCTTACATCTCTTATCACAATCCATACACTCCTCCAATATGTCAAGCACATTTGCACGTATGCTGCCATCATCATTTTCAAAGCATTCTCTTCCCACTTGAGTCCCTGATATCGGCTCCCCATTGAATTTCTTTTTCAAAGCTGTGTATTTAAAAAAAATTTTTTTTTTTTTTTTACAAAACTACCTTATCACCTTTAAAGTACTCACCATTACACTTAATACATTTGTTAAATCTGTTATTCTATTCTTGGAAACGTTTTTCAACTCATCTGTTTGGATGGCTGACAGCACCTCATTTTCTCATTTTTTTCTTCACCTCTTCTACATCTTCAAATCACTGTTTTTTCATATCCCTCTACATTCACGGAAACAAATGTTGCACGGAGTGAGGTCAGGTGAGTAAGGTGCGTGGGGCAAGAGAGAGGTGCTGTTTTTTTGCCAAAAACTGGCACACTGATATGGTTGTGTGAGCAGTTGCATTGTCAGGGTGGCAAAACCAGTTCCCCGTCTGCCACAAATCAGGCCTTTTTGTCACACACTGCTCCGCAATCTTTTCAGAGCTTCTAAATAGAAAGCTTAATTAACAGTCTGACCTAATGGAACAAACTCCAAATGCATTGTCCTCCTCACATCAAAAAACCCCAAATGAGCATCAGTTTTTTGGTGGACTCCTTGCAGTTTGGAAGCTTCGATGTTGTAGAGTAGGTGATTGGGGGGGAGAATACTTTTATTTTTTGTTTAGTTCTGTTCTGGTGTGTTCATCAGATAACCTTTCTTAATCTCTTATAGCTTTAGTTTAGACATTTACTTAGTGGGCCAGCCTAGCTGCCCTGTCCACTGTTGCCAGTCTCGGCAAGTAGGACAAACCCTTCCATCTTTATGTAAGTCCATCTGGCTTTTCTGAGGGGACTTTTTTCCCCCCTCATTAAGATGGTTCATGAATTAGATTTCAATGTTCTTAGTCTTAGAAACTTGGATATTTCTTTCTGATGTTAAACTAAATCCACTGTCATCAAGCTGACTGTAAATCATTACAGAAGTAGACTGCCTCATCTTTCTCCCGCAGCTCTTGGGTTCAAACTGCTGACCTTACCATTAACACTTTACCAGTTGCACTACTAAGGCTCTTTGATGTTAATAGATACACTATATTATCTATATAAAACGCATGGGGGGAAATTGCTCCCAAATCTTACAATTCACTGATTACCATGTTAACGTTTTGTTTCTAGCTGCTTTCTTTCATACATACAAGGGAACTTCTTAAATCCCTTCCTTTGAATATAGATGGTTTTATTTTTAATATATTTGTTATTATTGCAATAAAGCTCTCTGTCTCGCTCTTCATTATTTTATAATACTTTTTCATGTCTTTAGTTATTTGTTTACAGAATTATTTTTAAGAACTGTATGGAAGTTCATAAAAATGGAAGGGTCATTTTATTTAATATTCTCCAATTGTAGGCTATGTGCATTTATAATTTTTCACTACTATAATATATGACAGATGGGAACATTGGTGGTTCACTGAGAGAATGCTTGCCTTCCATGGGAGAGACACAGGTTTGATTTTTGGCCATCATCTCTTGTTGGTGGAGGCTTGCATGTTGCTATGAGGCCAGGCAGGTTTTAATAAATCTTCCGGGTTAACCTAAGCTATGAGAAAAGTCCTGGTGACTTACTACTCAAAATCCTCCCATGAAAGCCCTGGGGGTCACAACAGTCAGATTCACCCCCAACCAAGGGGATGGTGCAGGACTGGGCAGTGTTTTGATGTAGTATACACTTTTGCGTGCATCTCTGATTTTATTTATTTTTAGGATAACATTTCTAGAAGTGAGATTACTAGATTTTAAGGAGGCTTGTGGTGAGGTGGTGAAGCACTTGCTGCTAACTGAAGGTTGGTGGTTATAGCCCACCGTTCTGCGGAAGAAAGATGTGTCAGTCGGCTTCTATAAAATAAAGATAGCTTTGGAAATCCCATGGGAACACCTCTGCTCTGCCCTCTAGGGTTGCTATGAATCAGATTCAACTTCCATAGTGATGGGTTTATTTGTTTTAAATCATACCGCCAAAGCTCTGGGTGATGGTTAGATCCTCCCCCCACCCCCTCTTTAAAAAGACTTTTTAAAGGATAAAAAGAGAGGATACCTGTAACACCGAATAGCCCTTTGATGGCTTTTGGGCCCTCACCTGCTAGGTATAGCACTGTCTTCAGGCTTAGTGGCCTGCTGGTTCAGATATTTTATTATCCAGTTAATTTCATCTTGGAACAGGTGCCAAGTGTCTGTCTCACTTAGTCAGCAGCTCCCACATGTCATCATCACATCACTGTGCAGATTTACTCTGAAGCCTTTTTCCCAGGACTCTAGACATGTAATTGGCTTCATTGATCCTCCCAGCCCCAGTATTTTTCCTTTTGTGCTATGAAGAGACCCATTCATGCTGATTAGGAAACTGCAGTACCAAGAATGACCTAATCAATGTTCTGTAGAAGCTTCACATTGGAACCCTAAACTGAGGTTCTCTTTTTCTTCGCTTGCTGTCTCCCACATAGCACCTCAGTGTAAATTGGGCCAGATTAACCTGACATAATACTTTGACAAACTCTACTGTGTCAACATCCTTGTTGGTGCTGTGTTTTAAGTCAACATATTGCAGTCACATGCAAGTTGCCTTCTGTTACTTAGAACTGACAGCCTTGGAGGCGAATTAGACTTGTTGAGAGTACAGACACTCTTGTTTCTGACTTGGAATTGACTTTCTGGAGCAGATAGTGTAGGGTTTTCTTGCTGATTGGCTTGAGAATGAAGAGAAGATAGTCACATGTGAAGGGCTTTGTGTGCTGGGGGTCAGTAAGAAAGTCTACAGCAGCCATGACAGTGGAAAATGGCTTGAGTCACTGACAGGATTGCATGGTTCACAGTGAGAACTGTCTGCCCCTCCCATTCCCAGAGTCCTTAGGCAAAGGTATCACAATGGGGCAATTCTCTCCACTGCTAGGAATCCAGGAGTCTAGAGTGAGGCGAGTCAACACTTTTTACAACACTGGACACTTAGCAGACCCTCAGTAAATTTTGGGCTTGCCTGGATAGATGACAACATAGTATACTGTTAAAATGTGCCCCTATCCTGATTGCATACTTTCCAGGTTTGTTGCACCTCTCTGGGTTAGAGAGGACCATCAGCACAAGTTAACAGGTGATTGGTTGCTGCTGGTAAGGAAATAATTTGCATAACAACTAGAGAGGGGCAATACTGCCCCTCTTCCTCAAACCAAACTCACTGCCATCCAGTCAATTCCAATTCATAGCCTATCTCACTCACTACCATCAAGTTAATTCTGATTCATAATGACCTTTTCTGGCAGGATAGAACTGTCCCTGAGGGTTTCTGAAATTGCGATTATTATTATTATTTTTTAATCAATTTATTGGGAGCTCTTACAGATATAACATTCCAGAGTTTAATCACATCAAGAAGTATTGTACAATTGCTACCACAGTCAGTTTCAAAACATTTTCTTTCTTCTTGAACGATATCAGTTCCCCTTTATCTCCTTTCTCCCTCTCCCTTCTCCCAGGAACCTTTATTTATTTACTTAGCCACATCTTACACCATCCAATATATCCATTTATGTACAATTCTGTTTTTGTGTGCTTCCCTTGAGTGGGGTTATACAGTCATCAGTGCTATCCGCTTCTCCCTCTTTCCCCACTCACCCACTTTCCCTTGCCCTCATGTATTCAACAGTCTTAACTATACAAATGTACATACAAAGTCTAACATGATTAATGTGAAATAAATAAAATCCATAATAGTTGGAGAGGAAATATTAAAGAAATAGGATATTTATGTGCTTCATCAGTGCTATACCCCACCCTCCATTTATCATCCCTCTGTGTGGTCGTTCTGAGAGGGACTATCCAATTAACTTGCAGGTGGGTTTTGGGTCTCCACTACAAACCACCGGTTCACATCGATTTGATTGCTTGTTTTTGAACTTTTAATATCTTTTTCCTTAGACACTTCATGATCACACGAGCTGTTGTGCTTCTTCCATGTGGGCTTTGTTGCTTCCCTGCTAGATGGCTGCTTGTTTGACTTCCAGCCTGAAGGACACCAGACACTATATCTTTTAATCACTGGCCACCATCAGCCTTCTTTGCCACATTTCCTTATGTACCCATTTTGTCTTTAGTGGATCATGTCAGGTATCATACAATACCACATTATTAGAACAAACCATTCTTGTACTGAGTTAAGATTTAAGTAGAGGCCTAGCGTCTATCTGCTTCCTTGTTGTATGTAAACCAATATACCTACATTTAAATAATTATATATTTATGTATTTACATATACACATATATATGTATAACTATATTTTTTCTTCTTCTTCATTTTCTTTCCTCCTGCCCCACTGTCATGTTTATCCATCATTCACCTCTCAGTAATTCCTCTCAAATACAATTCTATTAATTAAACATGACCAGAAAAGCTACATCCTCCTTGCCATCCATTTTACAACCCTTACTGTTCCCCTGTATCCGTCTTTATTGGCTCACAGCTCTCTTCCCTTTAACCTTCCTACCCATGCCCCCCAGGAACTGTAGATCCTGTTGCTGTCTCCGTGGGATTGTATATCCTGCCTATCTTGTATAGATAAACAAACAACAAAAACAGACAAAAAGAATATACAAGTAGTCACAAGTCTATCATGGATCCTGACACAGAACAGATGAATATCTCTGTTAAATAGAGAGAAGGACATGTTATAATCTATCAGTCCAGTTTTCTTTACTTTTGGGGTTCCACATCCCAGGTCCCGCTTACCTAACAACACATGCACCAGCGGTTCTCAACCTGTGGGTCGCGACCCCTTTGTGGGGTCAAACGACCCTTTCACAAGGGTTGCCCAAGATCATTTGAAAACACATATTTCCGATGGTCTTAGAAACCCATACACTGCTCCTCTATCCGTCTCCAGGCCAGTCCACCCAAATGGAGATACGCCTGCATACAAGTACCATGCTACACCATGCTTCAAGACAAAATTTCATTTATTTGTAATCAGAAGTAAATATTTCACAATATCTAATTACATATTGTTTTGTGATGAATCACTATGCTTGAATTATGTTCAATTTGTAACAATGAAAATACACCCTGCATTTCAGATATTTACATGACGATTCATAACAGCAAAATGACAGTGATGAAGTAGCAACAAAAATAATTTTATGGCTGGGTGGTCACCACAACATGAACTGTGTTACAGGGTCATGGCATTAGGAAGGTTGCTAACCACTGACATACACCCTTTTGGTCTTCAGCATTAGTGTCTGAAAGACGTACATCCTAAAAGACCCCATTACTATTCCTGCAATCAGGGATGGAGTGGAATAATGCATCCCCCCACCCCTGAGAATGTAATTCTTTATGGGAGTGGAAAACCTTGTCTTCCTCCCACAGATCAGCTAGTGGAGTTGAACTGCTGACCTTTTCAGTAGCAGCCCAAAGGGTAACTATTGTACCACCAGGACTTCCCCTATTCTTGGTCTTAGGTTATTATGAAGTAGATATTAGCATGAAAAGTTCCTTATCTGTACTATTCCAGTTTCTCTTGGTGACTCCCCTAAAAAACCCCAAGCTAATAATCCTAATTGGGGATTTTAATCATCAAAACTGTGGACATGGTCACTCTGAATGGATGTTGTTGTTAGTTATTGTCACATGACCCTTGCACCATAAATCAAAATACTGCCTAGTCCTGCACCATCCCTATGATCGATTTCAGATTGAACCGCTGTGATCTGTGGGGGCTTTATTACATAGTTTTCAGAAGTAGATCAACAGGCCTTTCTTCCTCCTCTGTCTTGTAGAAGTTTCACCAACAGATGTGTTCACTGTCCATACGGTGGTCTGTCTAGGCATCAAATCTGGTCATCCTCATGGAATGCAAGAATTCTACCACTGAGCCTTCACTGCCCTCCCACCCCTGAGTGCCCTCCCACCAAACCAAAACTACTTCCTTTGAGTCACAGCTGACTCAGATTGACCCCAGGTGACAGAGTAGAACTGCCCCAGAGGGTTCTTTTTACAAAAGCAGATTGCCACACCTTTCTCCAGCAGAGTGGCTCATGAGTTCAAATTACCACCACATCACCACTAGGGCTTCTTAACTCTGAATGAATGTTTGTTGCTGTTAAGTGTCATCCAGTTTGTTCTGACTCATATAGTGACCCTATGCAACAGACCGAAGCACTGCTTGGTTCTGCTCTATCTGCACAATTGTTGTTATGCTAGAGTCCATTGTTGCAGCCACTGTATCAATCCAGCTTGTCTAGAGTCTTCCTCTTTTTCACAGCCTCCTCTCCTTTACCAAGCATGATGTCCTTTTGCCCAGGACTGGTGTGTTCTGACAATATGTCTAAAGTGCATGAGATGAATTCTTAACATCCTCAATTATAAAGGAGCATTCTGGCTGCATTTTTTTCTAAGACAGATCTGTTCTTTTGGCAGTCCATGGCAATTCAATAGTCTCTGCCAGTACCAAACACATTGATTCTGCTCCGGTCTTATCTTTTGCTTCTTGTAGAGTGGTAGGCTTATTTGATTTCCTGGTTTGATGTATTCTGAAATTACTCCAATTTGGAAGATCACTTTTTCAATCTATTATCAACTAACTGCTTCATTCTCTGATAATATTCCATCCTTGCTGTATCTTTTATTGGAAGTCCCCACCTCCTTCCTTCCTTTCGTTGAGAATCTTCTGTATGCCAAATCCTGTACAAGGCACTGGGATTAACCAAGATGATGGCATTACTTGTCCTGAGGGATGGTTAGTCCTTTACCAGTCTAGTGGGGAGATGGAAACATACACCCCCACACAGACATATGGCAGGTGCTATTACTAAAAAATGAATAAGATGTTGTGAGAGCCGAAGTGTGGTACAGTGACTACTAAGAGCAACATGGGTGACTGGGAAAACGTTACAGTGGAGTTCGTATTTGAGTTGAATTTTGACTGATGGGTGGATGATAGGTGCTGGCTAGTTAAGAATGGAGAAAAAAATCTGATGGGAGAAAAAAGCAGGACGTGCTAAGGAATAGGCTCACAAAAAGCCCAGTTTCCCTTAGAGTCGAATGAGAAGCATGACTCACGTAGGAAGCTGGGAAGAATGGCTGTGTGCGCATAGTTGTTTAGGGCCAGAGATGAAGCTGGAATGAAAAGTTGAGTCTGTTATATAGGACTAAGGAATAATGTAGGCTGTAGAGGATACAAGATATTGTAAGGCAGAGAAGGGACATAAATAATCATAGTTTTGGAGATAGGAGAGGGTAGTGATTAGTATACCTGGCCGCAGTATGCAAAGTCATCTACCAGGAAGTGGGACTGTAGTTAAATCAGTAAGTGTATACCTGATTTTCGTTTGTCTAGGCTGCAGAAGGTTGTGTTGTGAAAAGTAGAAAACTGACATAGGAAATCCTTCTAAGAGTTTGGTTTTAGAAACTTACAGATTA
>NW_022111357.1:4260601-4262778 GCF_000313985.2 Echinops telfairi | reverse complement strand
TCTCAAGCCCAGGGATCAGCAAACTTTTGAAACATAAGAGCCAATTCTGTTCCTCACACAATTTAAAAATTATTCGAGATCCATAATATATTTTACAAACAAATGAAATCACCATTATCTGAATAATATCCCTAAATTTAAAAAATTTTACTTCAGAGCCACATGTACTGTACTGAAAGAGCTGCAGTTTGCAGACCCCTGCTCTAGCCTATTGCCTCTTCTTCCCTCCTTTACCTGCCCCCTCTGCTTGGTGTAACCTCCAAAGTCTGTTCGCTTTGGTATGCACATCTTTGTCTTGGTTTTATGATTCTTCTTCTTTATAATAGTTGTCCCATACACTATTTGTCTTTCTGTGATTGACTAATTTCACTCAGCATAATATTCTTGAGGTTGATCCATGCCATGTGGTTTTTAGTAATGCATTGCTTTTTAGTGATGCATAGTGTTTAAAAATATATATACAGTGTTTTAAAAATATACACAGATATCATGGACGTGGAGATCTCAAGCTGAGCCTGACCTTTACGTTGATCAATTCTTTGTTTGTTTGGGTTGGTATTTCCTGGAACTGGTGAGATGACATACTTTAGCATGTGACCCACAGAGTAGCTTGGAAACCAGGCTGCTCATGGTGTCTGTCATAGTTACAAAGCCTCTGCCTCGTCAGCTCTGACTCATGACAACACAGTGTTGAGCAGAAAGAAATCCTGTCTGGTCCTGCGTCATTCTTCCAGTAGCTGTGAACACGTTCCAGTCCATCATTGTAGCTATTATGCCAATCTAGGGTCTCCCATGCCCTTGGTGGCTTTCCACACGTCTGTGATCCCTCAAAATGATGTATCCAAAGAAAGTGAGCCGGACAATTTTCTGTTGGCTGGACAGTGTTCTGTTGTGATCTATAGGGTTGGGCTAATTTTTGAGAGTAGTTACTAGGCCTTTCTTTCTAGTCTTTCTTACTCTGGAAGCTCTGCTTAGACCTACCCACCATGGATGACCGACCCTGTAGGTATTTGAAATGCCATTGGCTCCAGCATCATAGCAGTACACAAGCCACCACAGCACAGCAAGCAGTATAGCACACTGACACATGTGGTAGAATTGGCATCTACATTGTATTGCTTTTAAAGTCATACTAACTGGTGTTAATGGGAGATGACTTGTCATTTATTTGAAAAATGGGGATGTGCATGATTATTCTTGACTTGGAAATGCCCAATTGTGATCCTCTAGACTGAGATATGAATATAGCTACCATTTTTTCTTAACCATAGTGAGGTCATAGGCTAAAAGAATAAGGTCATCATGGCAGTAGAACTCAGAACATTGATACACTACCTACCATAATTGTTTATGTAGATTTGGAGTGTTAGTGTCATTCTTTGTTGGAGTATTAACATTTGATACTGTTGATTATCTCCCCACCTATTTAAAATTTTCTCTTCCTTTAGCTTCAGTGAAAGCATTTCTTGTTTCTTCATCTCCTGTGTGATTGCTGTTAGTTGCCTTTACTGGGTCTTTTCCTCCTGCTTCTCAATAGGGAGTTTCCTAAGTGGCAAGGCCATACGGGAAGAACGTGAACTTTGGCATCCAGTCAGGTTTGGGTTCCAATCTAAGCTTCGCCATTGGTAGCATAGGGTCCTGGGATACACTGTAACTTTCTCTGAGCTGGTGTTTTCTCATCTGTAAAATGGGGATTGTATCTTACACAAAAAAGTACAAAGAATCGGTGGAATGGCACCAATACAGCTCGTTAACCGTGTTGCCACACAAACACATCATACTAGCATAGCTGGCACAATGATTGTGCTGCTTCCTAACCCAATTTTCTTACCCACTCCCAACTTTCCTTTAAATAGCATATTTTCACATCTGTTTTCTACTCCTTAAAATATCTCAACTTTTAGCCTAGTTTTTCACCTTATTTTAAAAACCTAGACTTTTCTTCTCCCATTTTGACAATTGTGCTCACAGTCTTCCAGTCTCTGAGGTCAGAAACCCCGGACACACCTTTGACTCCCTTCTTTTCTTCAACCCCTATTTTTACCCCCCAAAACTGTTTATTGGGAGCTAAAGCAGTTATCATATCATTTCATAGTTCAGTCACATCAAACAGTTTGTATAATTGCTTCCACAATCAGTTTCAAAACGTTCTCTTTCTTCTTGAACTTGATATCATC